>NC_072492.1:31443943-31746973 GCF_027574615.1 Eptesicus fuscus | reverse complement strand
AGTGGTATCTTTTAAATTCCAGATTAGCTATTTTTGAAATTTTTCTTGTAAAAAATTTTACAAAAAACTTTAGATGAATAGATTATAAAAAATACAAAATAAAAAAAACCCAGGCTGCCCTGGCCGGCTTGGCTCAATGCATAGAGTGTCAGCCTGCGGACCCAAGGGACCCAGGTTCGATTCCAGCCGAGGGCACATGCCTGGGTTGCGTTCTTGATCCCCAGTGGGGGGTGTGCAGGAGGCAGCCCATCAATGATTCTCTCTCATCATTAATGTTTCTATCGTTCTCTCCTTCTCCCTTCCTCTCTGAAATCAATAAAGAAATATATTTTAAACAAACAAACAATAAACAAAAAAAACCCAGGCTGTGAAATAGTTTTAAAATTCAAGAATACTAAGGCCCTGGCTGGCTTGCTTTATTGGTTAGAGCATTGATTCCATATACTAAAGTTGCAGGTTTTATCCCCAGTCAGGACACATATAAGAATCAACCCACCAATGCATAAATAAGTGGGACAACAAATTGATGCACCTCCTTTCCCCCTTCCTCCTTCCTCCTTCCTCCATAAAATCCTATATAATAAAAGACTAATATGCAAATCGACCAAACGGCAGAACAACCAGTCTCTATGACACACACTGACCACCAGGGGGCAGACGCTCAACACAGGAGCTGCCCCCTGGTGGTCAGTGAGCTCCCACAGGGGGAGCCCCGCTCAGCCAGAGCCGGGCTCATGGCTGGCGAGCAGGCCTAAGCCATCAGTTGCACATCCTCCGAGGGCTCCCAGACTGCGAAAGGGCACAGGCTGGGCTGAGGGACAACCCCCCTGCCAGTGCACAAATGTCGTGCACCGGGCCTCTAGTAACAATAAAAGAATATTAAAATTCTACAATATAAGATTCCCAACTTAAAGGCATTTATAGTGCTTAGAATGTAGGTTTGATCCTGCTTGCTACTCAGATTCCCTTGAATTAAAGGAAAATATCCATATGTTTATTATTTAACTTTGTTCTTTGGCTATAGTAATTATCTCTATGATATGCACATATGCCAAATACACATAACATCAATCAGTGCTTATAAAATCTCTTACCACATTTTAATACTTACTCTTAACAAATCATCTATTCTTCCCTCCTTCTTCTCTAAGTCAGAATTCTTACTGTTTTCTAGTGCAGATATTTTTTCTATTGTGAGGTCAGACTATAGAGACAAAACAAAATTTAGAATTAGTCTCAAAATATTGCGTGCCATCACTCATTTTCTCATTGCTTTTCTGGGGCAAAAAGGCACTTGCTAACACAAATAGCCAAGAATCACATGGCTCAAGAAATTGAATCTCCTTTCCTCATCCCATTCTTTAAGTTTTATATTCTGCTATACCTGCACCTCAAAAACATATTAATACTGGAATTAAATATATGAATTCTCAATATCTCTGTGCATCGAACAACAGAGAAACATACTACTTTAGAAATGAAAGTGAGAGAAGACATGACCCAAGCACGCCACCTAGTGGAAATAATGAACAATTAGTGGAAATAATGAACAATTAGAAGAGATCAAAGTTATCGGAATATTCAACCATCTTTCAATTGCCCAAAGGCTGGTAATTCAAATAAAATTAAAATCTGCTCCTGAAGGTTGTATAGCTCAAGACTTAAGAAATGCTCCTAGATTGTCAAGCGTCCTGCCCTGACCTGAAGGCAGCACAGTGCCAAGAAAATCTGGTATATTATTTGGCTAGCTCAATATTACAAAGTAGAGGATATGTATCCACTATCCTTTGCAAATAATATCTTTGATGGTTCACAACATTCTAACTAACTTACAATGTTTCTGAAGACTGTTTAAGGAGAAAAGTATGTTGGTGTGCCACATGTTAAAGAAGTTTATCTAGGTCTTGCCAAATGAATAGGTACAAGGAATAAATTAACTCCTTTCATAAAGTAGTAAATTAACATTCATTGATGACTACTGTGAGCACTGTCCTAATAAGCATTTTGTATATATTGTTTGAGATAATTAGAATCAACCACATTATACAGATGATTTATACTAAAGAAAATTGAGGCCTAAAATTATAGTGTAAGGTGTAAAGACAGAATTTGAACTCAGGCCTAAAGGTCTCCAAATGAGTGCTCTGTTCTCAACAGCTTGCTATAATATAAGTGCTTCTGCTGCAACATACCAGAAAGGAAAAGAAACACCTCAAAAAGTTAAAGCACCTTCCAAAAGACTTTAAGTACTCATAATGTAAGTTCTAAATAGAATAATAAACATAATGAGGTAAAGTCAGAGAATTAAAGGGAAGACAAAGAGAGGACTCATAGACTTTATATGTGGTTAGCATTTATTCCTAAGCAGATCTTTTTATCCTCTGTTTACCAATCGCCAACCTACCTGGGTCTGTCTATGCTGGATGGAAATCTGTTTCTGGGAGCTGCAGGAATGCTCTGTGTTACCAGATCCTGTAGAAGAGGGACTGTTTTGCTGAGCCTGTAATAAAGGTATATCACCAATCACAAGACAGTTTTGTATTTTCCTCCACAAACATTTGTATGAATGCAAATGATTAACTCTATATAAAATGAACTCTGATGAAAGGCAGAAGTCAGGGCCATGTAGCCAAGAAGAAAGTAAAACAATTCAAATGAGAAGCAAGAGCCAGACATGGTGGCTTGGACCATGTTCCTAGAAATAGTTTAAAATATCAAATGCTGCCCTAGCTAGTTTGGCTCAGTGGATAGAGCGTCAGTCTGTGGAATGAAGGGTCCAGGTTCGATTCCAGTCAAGGGCACATGCCCAGGTTGAGAGCTCAATCCCCAGTAGGGGGCGTGAAGGAGGCGACCGATCAATGATTCACTCTCATCATTGATATTTCTCTCTCCCCTTTTCCTTTCCTCTCTGAAATCAATAAGATATATATTTTTTAAAATCAAATGCTTATAAAAGAATTTTTTTTAAAGTGTAAATTAAAGTTATTCCTGTTATAACAGGCCCCTTTCACTTGTATTTCAATATGATTTTGTCAGAAAAGGCTGGTGAATGAAGCAAGGGGATGCTAGTGACTCCAGGCAGAAAGGACTGTGAACTACTATTCAGAATACAGTAGTACCCCTTATCCACAGTTTCAGTTACCTGTGGTCAACCATGGTCTGAAAATATTAAATGGAAATTTCAGAAATAAACAATTCATAAGTTTGAAATTGCACACTGTTCTGAGTGATGTGATGAAATCGTGTGCTGTCCCGCTCAGGACATGAATCATCCCTTTGTCCAGTGTATCCATACTGTATGCACTACGAACCGTTAGTCACTCAGTAGCCATCTGACTGTCAAAGTATTATAGTGCTTGTATTCAAGTAACCCTTATCCTACCTAATAAAAGAGTAATATGCAAATTGACCCTAACTCTGCTACGCCCACAAGCCAATCAGGAGTAAATATGCAAATAAACCTAAACAAGATGGCTACAGCCACAGAGAGCGGGAGGGAGGCTTGGGTTTCCCCGGCAACAGGGAAGCCAAGCTTTCTGCCTGCCCTTACTGGCCTAAGCCTCCACTCAAGGCTACAAAGTTTCAATTATAGAAGGTAACAAATCCAAACAGAAATGGCGGCAGCTACGGAGCTGGAAAGAGCAGGAGGCAAGGGTTTCCCCCGGCAACGGAGGAAGCAAAGCTTTCTGCACACCCTGGCTGGCCCAGGCCTCCGCTTAAGGCTACAAAGTTTCAATTATAGAAGGTACACAAACCCCCCCAAAAAAACGGCTGTCGGCCATGGAGCGAGCAGGAGGCTTGGCTCTGCTCCAGGCTACAAAGTTTCAATTGTAGAAGGTAAATTCCAGATACCAGGGCCTCCTCTTGGGTCGCCAGGGGGCGTGGCTGGCCTGCAAACCACCACAGGCCCCTCGCTCAGGCCGCCCCACGCCCCAAGGGAACCCCCACCCTGATCCGGGACACCCTTCAGGGCAAACCAGCTGGCCCCCACCCATGCACCAGGCCTCTATCCTATCTAATAAAAGAGTAATATGCAGATTGACCATCACTCCAACACACAATATGGCTGCCCCCATGTGGTCAAAGATCCTGCCCCCATGTGGACACAAGATGGCCACCACAAGATGGCCAGCAGGGGAGGGCAGTTGGGAGGCACCAGGCTTGCAAGGGAGGGCAGTTGGGAGGCGATCAACCCTGCAGGGGAGGGCAGTTAGGGGTGACCAGGCTGGCAGAGGAGGGAAGCTGGGGGCAAACAGGCTGGCAGGGGAGCAGTTAGACATCAATCAGGCTGGCAGCAGAGTGGTTAGGGGGTGATCAGGCTGGCAGGCAGAAGCGGTTAGGGGCAATCAGGAAGGCAGGCAGGCGAGCAGTTGGGAGCCAGCAGTCCTGGATTGTGAGAGGGATTCCGACTACCCGTTTAGGCCCGATCCCTTGAGGGGTCCCAGATTGCAGAGGGTGCAGGCTGGGCTGAGGGACACCCCCCCCAACCCCCCTGTGCACGAATTTCATGCACCGGGCCTCTAGTCTTACTTAATAATGGCCTAAAAGAGCACAAACAGTGACACTCGTGATTCAGATATGCCAACAAGGGTTTCCTTTAAGTGAAAAGGTAGGTATGTATAGGTACTACTGATACTATCTGTAGTTTCAGGTATCTACTGGGGGTCCTGGAACAGATAAGGGGAGACTACTGTAGTCTCCTAAATCCACAAACATTATCCATAAACACACACTGGCCCAAAATCCAAGTTAATTTCTAATAATATTATTTGCTGATAGTGACTTTTTAAAAATATATATCTTTATTTCAGAGAGGAAGGGAGAAGGAGAGAGAGACAGAACCATCAATGATGAGAAAGAATCATTGATCAGCTGCCTCCTGCATGCCCCACACTGGGGATCAAGCCTGCAACCTGGACATGTGCCCTGACTGGGAATTGACCATGACCTCCTGGTTCATAGGTCAATGCTCAACCACTCGGCCATGCCAGCCGGAATGACTGTGACTTTTATACACAATTTACAGGGCATTTCTAAAGTATTTTATTTTCATTTTTAAAATATTTTTATTGATTTCAGAGAGGAAGGGAGGAGGGAGAGGGAGAGAGAGAGAGAGAGAGAGAGACATCAATAATGAGAGTGAATCATTGATTGGCTGCCTCCTGCACACCCCCCACTGGGCATTGAGCCCACAACCTGGACATGTGCCCTTGACCGAAATCAAACCCGGGACCCTTCAGTCTGCAGAATGACACTCTATCCACTGAACAAAACCAGCTAGGGCTTCTAAGGCATTTTTAACCTTTTGCACTCGGATGTCGAGTGTGACTCGACACGGTTAGCATCGGTAGCAGCTCGATGAAAAAAGCAAGCGAGTGCAAAGGGTTAAATTTAGAAGGCTAATTTAGGATTAAATATTATTCAACTATTCAGGAATATACAATCATTATCGTCCCAAAATTCCTTTTATAAAGAAAATGGCACCTAACAACACAGTACAACTCGTCACAGACATAATTAGAAATACTGGATATTGTGAGGATTAGGTAATGTAGTATTTTCCACATGTGAATTTTTCTGATACTTTATTTACTAGGGGCCCAGCGGGCGAAATCATGTGAGACCCAGGACCCAGAATCCCATGACTCGGCAGGACCCAGAAAGAGTCCCGTGGTCGCTGCCGCCGCGCCGCCGCCACGAGAGGCGGGACCCAGAAACCCACCCACGCCTCCAGTCAAGTCCTCACCCATCCACGTGCGCCTCGCTGTGCATGCAGCCCCGCCCACCCCGTACACACAGCCTCCTGCTGATCGGTCATTACGGCGTGATGGCGTGACGACGTGACAACCACAGGCTTTTTATGTAATAGATTTTTCCTTTTTTAAAAATCCTCACCCAAGGATATGTTTACTGATTTTCAGGAGAAAGGAAGGGAGAGATGTATCTCTCTCACATTGATGTTTCCATCTCTTTCTCTTTCCCCCTTTCTCTCTCTCTCTCTAAAAGGCAATGAAAAAAAATTAAAATTTTTTTAAAAAGTCAATGAAAAAAATATCCTTGGGTGAGGATTAACAAAAAAAGAGAATAAGAAACTTAGATTATAACTGGAAAGAATGAACCAGTAAGAGGCACACAAATTTAAACCAATGGTGACTTCAGCTCTGAAAATTGTCCCTAAAAATGGAAGCATAGGACAATGGGGTCACAAACACTTGGTAGGTCACAGAAACCAAGAAAGTAGAAACTTTTGAGTCAAATTGTATTATAATTTGGCAAATAAAAATGCAGTCAAACTTTCAAGTTCTTGTTCTTCAAGGAATGAGAAAGAAGCAAGCTGAAAGGAGCAAACAGATAAATATTCCTGGAAAAAGTAACCATACCAACACTCAGAAGAGTTGAGAGAAGGCAAGCATGTTGGTCACCCAAATACCAGAGGTGAAACAGCTTGTAAACAAGCTATGGAATCCCTGACTACATGCTAAAATTTTACTGACTTGAATATTGCTTTAAATAAGTGATGACTGTAGTTTGGAAATTTTACTTGTTATAAGTTCTCAGGTTGTTATGGAATTTGATCTATATTTTCTTTACTTTGTCAACCTAAGATCGCATTTTTCTTCCCACAATGTGTTTAGACATTAACAAAATGGTTTCTCTCAGCCCTCTGAACCCAGGGAGTCTGAGAAGAAGCTCACCACTACCTCTAGAAGTGACAGAGTTAAGGTCATCCTCTCTCTACAAAAATAATTATTCTAACTTCATCAAGGAGCTCCAGGACAACAAGGATCTGCATAAACTCAGGCTCAGTACTCACTGAAACAAAAGTGAAGCAGAGGCCAGCTCCCCTCTGTGCCAGCTGCTCTGTGTCGAGCCGAGGTTTTGCTAGCATTACTGACATCAGGGTTGGCAGAGCAGACTGCTCCTCCGATACCTCCTTTGCAGCACTGCCATCTAAACCATAGAGGGGCTGCTCTACTCGTCGCTGGAAAACATTAAAAAACACACAAATTACATGAGAAAGAAAACCTGATATTGCCAAAACATGGAACAGATTAAAACAGTTACTGAATATAATAATGATTTAAAAAAACCAAACACCTTTGAAAAAAAATATGGAGAGCAAAATAACATTATTGGATTATAACCTAGCTATCAACCTGAATTAATATCTTACTCAAATTAAGCAAAACTACATTTTAATGGTTCTATATTTACTCAACTCTGAATTGGCAGGTTACTCTGTAGAGTTCAACAAATCAACCTCATAATACCCTCAATCCTACAAAGGAAATGTTATTTCTATCCTGTAGGTAAATGAAGATTAAGATATTTTATTTGTTCCCTACTTTATAGGTAGAGCTTAATCCTATTCTTAATCCTATTCTCACCACACTATACTTAAATGCAAAAAACAGCTGAAATAAATATAAGCAAAACAAGCTCCATACTACACTAAAAGAATAATATTCCACAATTATGTATGATTTATTCCAGAAATGTAGGTATGGTTTATTATTAGCAAATCCACTAATGTAATTCATTACATGAATGTTAGGAGGTGGGGAATCAAGATTCTTCCTTTTGTAAATGACCCCTGCAAAAAAAGTCTGCATTATTTGGCAACTCTTAAAAAAACACACACAAAAGACCTGGTGGCTCAGTGATTGAGCATTGACCTATGAACCAGGTCAGTTTGATTCCCAGTCAGGGCACATGTCCGGGTTGCAGGCTCAATCCCCAGTATGGGGTGTGCAGGAGGCAGCCAATCAATGATTCTCTCTCATCATTGATGTTTCTATCTCTCTCCTACCCCATTCCTCTTTGAAATAAATAAAAAATTATTTTTAAAAATAAAAAAAACTAGAAGTATCCATCTTTCATATAACGAAGAGTATTTTTTTTAGAAATTAACATACATAAACTTAATGGTGCTATAATAGAAACACTATCTGTAATGTTAGGAATTACATGGAATTAACACATTAATATCACAATCATTCAACGTTTTTATAAAAGTTTTGGTCAATGTGATAAGGAAAAATATGAGGTAAAAACACTGGAAAATAGTAAAGCATCATTAAAAAATATCATTTTTGGATGATATAACTATTCACAAAGGAAACCAAGCAAATCAACTAAAAAACTAGAGTTCAATAAAATGGTCATATATAAAATAAATAGACAAAAATCAATAGCTTTCCCATACACCAACAACAATTTATTATAATCAGAGTATGTAATGGAAGAAAAAGCATACTTAAAATTTATGTAAAATACTCAGAAATACACTTGAGAAGTATGCAGATTATACATAAAAACTAGAGCCCAAATGGTGTGGCTCAGTGGTTGAGCATCAACCTATATAAATCAGGAGATCACAGTCTGATTCCCAGTGACATGCTGGGGTTGCAGACTCAAACCCCAGTGTGGGGCATGCAGGAAGCAGCCGATCAATGATTCTCTCTCATCAATGATGTTTCTATCTCTCTCTCCCTCTTCCTTCCTCTCTGAAATCAATAAAAATACATTTTAAAAATATATATACATACATATTAAAAAAAAAATAAAAACTAGAGCTCCACTGACAAATACAAAAGATTTGACCTCAATTAAATTGCAATATTATGCTTCTGGATTCAAATTTTACAGATGTCAAACTTCTCTAAAAACCAATGTTTAGGGCTTTTTCTTTATTTTTAGTTTAGTTTTCCTTTTCCTATTTCACAAGGGAGTGTGGTGATAGCATAATTATCATCTGGGTTCCCTCTTGCTCTCTTTTAGGGAGTTGATTTTTGTGGAACTTCACAAATGAATTCTTAGGTTCACTTAGAAAAATAATCAAAATTAGCTGTATAATTTTTAATAAGGAATATCTGGGAAATCTGACTATTAAAACATATACAAAGCAACATTAACTAAATCAGTATCATACAGAAAATTCAGAAAGTGACCCATATAATATGAACATATAATTAGTGATTAAAATACATTTCAAATTAGTGGGAACTTATTAAAAGATAGGATATTTGCAGATATTAGAAAAAAGGAAAAGAAGGTTGCTTCCTTATCTATCTACTAGAGGCCTGGTGCACAAAATTTGCGCACGGGGGGGGGGTGTCCCCTCAGCCTGGCCTGCGCCCTCTCACAGTCCAGGACCCCTCGGGGGATGTCCAACTGCCAGATTAGGCCCGATCTGCGGGGATTGGGCCTAAGTCGGCAATCAGACATCACTCTCATAGTCCGGGACCCCTCGGGGGATGTAGCAATGCACCGAGCAGCAGGCGGCAGGGGAGGAGCCCGAATCGGGGCTGGGTGCCACACTGCTCGCGCGCATCCTGGCCCGCTGCACCTGCTACCACCGCTCGGGAGTGCTGCCGCGGAATCGGGAGAGGCTCCCAATGTGGCAGCTGCGCTCGACAGCAGTGAGCCTGGCTTCTGGCTGAGTGGTGCTTCCCTGTGGGAGTGCACTGACCACCATGGGGCAGCTCCTGCATTGAGCATCTGCCCCCTGGTGATCAGGCGCATCGTAACAACCAGTCGTTCTGTTGTAACCGTCGCTTAGGCTTTTATTATATAGACTAGAGGCCCGGTACACGAAATTCGTGTGTGTGGGGGGAGGGGGAGGAGTCCCTCAGGCCAGCCTGTACCCTCTCTAATCCAGGACCCCTCAGGGGATGTCCGACTTCCAGTTTAGGCCCGATCCCGGCAGTTGAACATCCTTCTCGCAATCCAGGACTGCTGGCTCCTAACCGTTCACCTGCCTGCCTGCCTGATCGCCCCTAACTGCTCCCCTGCCAGCCTGATCGCCCCTAACCGCCTCTGCCTCGGCCTCCGCCACCATGGCTTTGTCCGGAAGGAAGACCGGATGACTGGAAGATGTCTGGTCGACACGGTCTAATTAGCATATTACCCTTTTATTAGTATAGAGGCCCGATACATGAAATTTGTGCATGGTAGGGTCCCGAGGCTGGGCCAGCAATCAGGGCTGATCTGTGTGGAGACCGGCGGGGTGATCGGAAGGCCCCTGCTGCACCCACCTTGGCTGGACTGGCACTGGCCTGGAGCTGGCCCCACACCCCAGCGCTGCAGCCAGTTGCCTCCCTCTGCAGAGCAACTGGTGGGCGATTGTGGGGGCCCCCGCTGTCACCCATCTTGGCTGGCCTGGGGCCTGCAGGCTTGGGGCAGCTTTTGCATTGAGCATCTGCTCCCTGGTGGTCAGTGTGCATCATAGCCACTGGTCATTCCACCTGTTGTTCCACCATTCAGTCGATTTGCATATTAGCCTTTTATTATATATGATGATGATGATATATATACAAAAGGCTAATATGCAAAGTGTCCCTGTGGGAGTTCGACTGGGAGTTCTATTGCTCACTATGACATGCGCTGACCACCAGGGGTCGGTGTGGAACGAAGGAAGGCCGCGGCCAGCAGCCGGCAGCTGGAAGGAAGGCCCTGGCTGGCAGCTGGAAGGCTCCATCCGGCCCTGATTGCTGGCCAGGCCTAGAGACCCTACCCGTGCATGAATTTCGTGCACCGGGCCTCTAGTATCATATAAAATTTATAAGAAAATATAAACAAATTCTTTTATGACTTTCTAGTGGTTAAGTATATTTTAAACATGACATTAAAAATACAAACCATATAGGGACATCTAAGAATAATACAAAAACAATAAGTAATAAAGAAAAAAAAACACTGATAAATTCAACTACTTCAAATTTTTTGACGTCTTAATGATGAAAATCAACATAAACAAAGTCAAAAGACAAAATTACAAACAGGAAAAAATATTTACAATATAAATGATGAGTTAACTATTTTAATAAATAATGTGTTCCTACCCATCAGTAAGAAAAAACAAGTACTCTGAGAAATAAATAGACAAAAGACCTGGACAAGCATTGAAAGAGAAATCCAAAGGCCATTAAATATATGAAAAAGTGTTTACCATCAGTAATTAAGAAATGCAAGTTAAAACAAAGCATTTTTCTCACTGACAAAGATTATAGTGATAAAATTCAGTAATAGAAGGATATGTAGAAACTGAGACTCTCAAACTGCTAGTAACCAGAAAAGTGAGTATATTCTTTGACTTGGGAATTATACTTTGGAAATTTATCAAAAGGAAAAAAATGCATAAGTACAGAGATATGTATATACAAGGACATTCATTACAGTACTACTTATAGAATATAAAATGTTTATAGGATATTGGTTAAATAAATTAATTACAACCAAAATAAGGAAATCTATCATATGAACATACATCCTATAAAATAAAGAGCTAATATGCTAATTAGACCAGACAGCGGAACGACCTTCCGGTATGACCTTCTGGAATGACCAGTGGGCGGAGCCGTGAGGCAGGTGGGCTGTGAGGGCCGAGCCCCTTGCACAAATTTCGTGCATCGGGCCTCTAGTGTATATATACATATATGGCCACTAGACTCTTTAATAATAGTGCTTTTGGAGGGGACTTTCTATTTTACCACTTGAATTGTTGGATTTTAAAAATATGTATAGCCGGAACCGGTTTGGCTCAGTGGATAGAGCGTCGGCCTGTGGACTGAAGGGTCCCGGGTTCGATTCCGGTCGGGGGCATGTACCTTGGTTGCGGGCACATCCCCAGTGGGGGGTGTGCAAGAGGCAGCTGATCGATGGTTCTCTCTCATTGATGTTTCTAACTCTCTATCCCTCTCTCTTCCTCTCTGTAAAAAATCAATAAAATATATTTTTAAAAAAAAATAAAAAATAAAATAAAAAAATAAATAAAAATAAAAATATGTATATATCCCTTTATCAGGAAAAGCTATTTAACATTTTCATTTTAGAAAATGAAAATAAAATATAACAACCAAAATGATCCTGAAAAAGGATCTCTGAGTAGAGTCCACCTCCTTAAGACCAACACTCATAGCTCACCAAATGCAATGGTTTAAATTCAGGCTCCAGAACACTTGTGACACCCATTCATAACAATATGCTCACTATTTGGGTGAATGTATCTCCAAAGCCACAATATTCAAATCAATACATAATTCTATTATGTATTTAATAAGTATTTGCCAAGAGCTGATAGATTTAAAACTATTTCTGGAAATAGAGCAAGCTAGGATGTTTGATCCAACCACCTTCCCTTAGAAAACAGGACAAAGTATAAAAAAAGATATTAAGAGCATCAAAGACTTGATTTAAAAAAAGGGGGTTGGGGGGAAGGGGGACCCGCCAGTGTAAAAATCTAAGGGAAATGAGAAACAAGACAAGTAAAAGAAGCACCAAAGTCACATTTGCCCTAAGGGTACCTGCAAATCTTTTTAATTTCCATTTCTAGTGCCCCCTAGTGCCAAGCAAAAGTCACAGACAAAAGCCCACCCAGTTCAATAAGGAAACTGTTCCCACTTCAAGCTGGGCTTCTAAAGGGCTAGTAGACACTCCCAGAAGAAAAACTGCCCCCACCCTAAAAGAGCTGCAAAGAAGTTGTCAATGAAGGGACGGGGTTCCCCTGAGAAATGTTGGCTCAATTCAAATGAGTATTGCCTGGGTGGTTGAGACAAACAAAATAAGTAAATCAAATACACAAAATGCAAGCCATAAACTCAGTAGTTTAAACCAGTATTGGATTAGTAGACTATCTAGGCCAAGCATGTCAAACTCAAAGGCTAACATGGGCCAAATAAACGAGGCATGTGGCCCACAGGCCACGAGTTTGACATACTTACTCTAGGCATTTGGAAGAAGCAAATACTCTCTCTGGAGAAAAGCATCTTTATCCTAGCTCTCAAAGAAATTTCATAAATAATTTTTCAAGAACAATACGCAGAATGATGTAAAAAAAAAAAAAAGCATAAATAAATGAAACCCTGCCCTGGCCAGTGTGGCTCAGTTGGTTGGGCATCGTCCCATGCACCCAAAGGTTGCCAGTTCAATCCCCAGTAGGAGATGTGCAGGAGGCGGTCCATTGATGTTTCACTTTCACATCAATGTTTCTCTCTCCCCCTTCCTCTCTCTCTAAAAATCAATTTAAAAATCTTTTTTTGTTTGTTTTCTTACCTTTATTATAGAGAGTATTACAGAGGTACCCCCACTGCCCTTAGCTACCAGGTTCTCACCCAGCTCCAGACCTTCACCACTCTATTGTCTGTGTCTATGGGCAATGATTAGTCTCTTTGCAACCCCTCTTCCCTTTGAGATTCGTCAGTCTTTCACATAGATGTCTCTCCCCCTTCTTCTCTTTCTAAAAATCAATAAAAAATCTTTTTAAAGAAAGAAAGAAATGAAACCCCAGGCAACAACTAGGAAAAACAAGAGACAGCAGAAACAGATTTATAAAAACTTCAAATACTGAAATTATCAGACACAGGTTATAAAATAACTGTCTACTAGATTAAAAAAAAAAAAAAAAAAGACAGGCTTGGAAATACCTGCAGGGAAATATAGCATGGGCAAAAGCAAATTTAAAGTTGTTCATATGCAAAAAGACATGCAGGTTATGATTATTACAATAGCTTTATTAACTCTGTGTTTCCATGTACTCACAACTGTAAACTTACTTTTGCCCTACCCAGTATCTGAACAAAAACTAAAAATTCACTGGGGTTCATAGCAAATCAGAATTTGGGAACTAAAAGGCAAGAAACTATCCAGAATGTAGCACACAGAGACTAAAAGAAAATAGAAAAAGAAGCTAAGGGGCCTGGGGACAAAGTAAGACAGTTTACCATGTCATGAATGGGAATTTCATTGGAGGATTAAAAAGAGAACAGAGATAATATTTGGAGACAATGGCTAATAATTTTTGAGAAATACTGCAAGACACCAACCCATAGATCCCAGAAGCCCAATAAATCACAAGCAAGCAAAATAAAAGGATGCATCATAGTGAAACTGTAGAACACCACATATTTCAAAAGCAGCCAGGGGAAAAAGAGCAAATATTTTCAAATAAATAAGTAAATGAATGCTATTTTCTCAACAATAACAATGGGAGCCAGAAGATAATGATAAACTAAAAAAATTTTAAAGTGCCAGTATAGAAACATACACAGCAAAAACATCTTTCAAGAATAAGGGGACAGTAAAGTTATCTAAGCAAACAAAAACTTAGAGTTAACTTAACTCCCAGCAGATTAAAAAAAAAAAAAGAAGAATACTAAAGGAGTAATTTGGGCAGAAGGAAATGACCTTAGGAGGAAGATGTAAGAAGTCAAAAGGAAAGAAGTATAAAGAAAGAGGTAAGTATACAGATAAATATAAGTGAACAGTGACAGTATAAAATGATAATGTTTTACAAGGCTAAAAAAAGGCAAAATAAAAACATACCACCACCACCAAGTCAGTAGCAGGTAAATTGAGTTAATGTTCTGAGGTACTCATTTATTTGGGAGGAGGGTAAAGTTATATTAAATATCACATAAACTGCATTTAGAGCAAAAAAAATCACAAGAAATGAATAAACGCACTTAATAGATAGAGCAAAATTTTAAATACAGGAAGAAATAGACAACTCCTCAAATTATAAAAGACGTGATAGACAGTAACTGATGGAACAAACAGCCTAACCGACAGAATCAGAACACAAAAGATTTAAACACTGATTAAACATCATGGTTAAGGTTTCCAGTCAAGATGATGGAGAAAAACATAATAAAAGCACATAGTATTATGACCTGCCCTCCCCACAAATAAAATAAAAAACAAAACACATCATGATTAACAAAACTGACTTAATGACAAAGTTAAACTGTTTTGTTTAGGGTGTACATGGATGCTCAAACGGTAAGGAATAGCAAATAATCACAAAAATTAGAACAGCAGCTGTTTCTAGTGTAGAGCGGGGGAGTTGTGATCAGGGAAGAGCACATAGAAGTTTCTAGGAAGCTGGAAATAGTTTCCTTCTTGACCTAACTAACAATTACATAGAGTTAACTTTATAGTGATTTCCTGTAAGCATTTTTTGTGAAAGACCAGACAAATATTCTAGGCTTTTCAATCCATATATTCTCTCTGCCATATATTTTTGTCTCTGTAACTCTTTAAAAACCTAACTCATTCTTAGCTTGCCAGCTGTGGGCTGTAGTTTACCAACTCTTGCATTAAAATGCTGTTTTATGTGTTGTTGTTTTTTAATCCTCACCTGAGGATATATATAATTTTTTTCCATTGATTTTTAGAAAGAGTGGAAGGGAAAGAAAGAGACAGAGAGAAACACCGATCTGAGAGAGACACATCGATTGGTTACCTCCTGCATGCCCCGACCAGGACCAGGAGCATGTAACTGAGGTACGTGCCCTTGATTGGAATCATACCCGGGACCCTTCGGTCCAACCCTCTATCCATGGAGCCAAGCAAGCTAGGGCTGTTTTATGTACTTTTGCTTAAATTTAAAAAATACAAAAAAACTACTTAGTGGGGAGGAAGCTAAAGTAATTCTTTTTTTTTTTTTTTCAATCCTTACCCAAGGATATTTTTTTATTGATTTTAGAGGGAAAGAAAGGGAGAGGGAAGGGGCGGGGGGGGGGGGGGGGTGAAACATCAATGTGAGAGAGAAACATCAATTGGTTGCCTCCTGGTACTAGCCCCAACCATGGATCAAACCCACAACCTGGGTATGATGCCCCAACCGGCAATCAAACCTGTGACACCTTAGGGCACGGACGACATTCCAACCAAGCCACACGGGCCAGGGCACTAAAGCAATTCTTTATCCATATATTCTTCCCTTTCAAGATCTTGAATACCCACTGTGTGCCAAACACTATTTTGGGGTGTTAGAGACTGAAAACTGAACAAGATATTATCTTGCCAAGATATTCCATATCAAGTAAGAAAAATAATTAAAATAATTATACCTTTATGTAAAGTAATAAGTACTGTGATAAATGAAAACAGCAGTAAACAAAACAAAGCCAAGCCCTTGCTCTCATGGGATGAACATTCTAGTGGGAGAAGATGGGCAATAGATAAATCATATAGTTAAAAATTAAAACATATAACTTATAAATTAAAATGTATTAAAACTATACTACACACCAATTATGATGAATGATCTACAGTAACACACAACAATATGGATGAATCTCACAAAAGTAATGCTGAAAAAAGAATGTCAGACACAAGAGTATATACTGTATGGTTCCTTTTATACACAGTACAAAAACAGGAAAAGCTCATCTATGCTGTTAGAAGTCAGGATAGTAGGTATTCTGGATGGCAGGAAGAGGTCTAATAACTGGAAGGGAGCATAAGGGAGGTTTCTGGGGGGCTGGTAATAACTTCATTTCTTGTGCTAGTATAGTTTGTGAAAATTCAGTAAGCTGGGGGGGCCTCTCCAGTGCATTGTGGGATGTTTACCAGCATCCCTGGTCTCTGCCCACTAAATGCCAATGGTACCATCCCTCCACCCCTAGTTGTGACTAAAAATTATGCCAACGTTGGCAAATGTCCACTGAGGAGCAAAACTACCTGGTTGAAAACCACTAACTTGGCTATAATGTTTTTAAGACCTTCAGATCTCACTTATAGGCAGTAAACAAACCTATCTCAAATTTGTATAGCATTAGCTTCTCTATTATGTCACTGATTAAGTCTTGAAAATAATTAAAATGCTAACCAAAGTTTTAAAAAAATACACTTATAGGAACATATAAGTTTGTCAAGGATAAAAAAACTGTTTGGATAGGAAACCACTTCCTTGACAGAACACTGAGCTGTAGGCTTAGAGGGAATTTATTATACTGAGAATAGAGTTAGCTCTTGTAAAACATTAATTTACTATATATAGATTTGAATCTAAGTGACTGATTCAGAGGTAATATTATGAACTTTTCTCCTTACTGCCTCATTCCCCTTGAGTGATTAATTTAAGAGAAATTTTGCTTGAGTGTTCCTGGGTTTCTTGTCTCCTGCAACAGGTGTCAAATTTCTCCAGGTGAATGCTTACCGGTAAGGGATTGGATAAGGAATGTTGCGGTGAGGATCGTGCAACTGGTGGAACACTTCTGCCAGGGCTTGTTCCTGGCCCGCTTCCCCCAGCAAACTGGCCAACAGGGAAAAACGGATATGAATAATTCAAAACAGTACTATGCTTCAGATAAGGAGAGTAAAAGATTAATACACAAACAGGTCTTAATTATATATGGCCCCTCTAAGTCAATACATCTTATTCTAGAAAGAAAATGCCGTAAGTCAAATTTTGTTATCTTTTCCATGAGATTTTTAAGAAGGAGCTTCAGTAGAAATGTACCAAGAAAACATGGCTAGAAATAGTTTTGAAAAACATAAGAGAAGAATGTTTTCCCTTCTTGTCACCAAATACACGAAGCAGAAATATAGTGGTCTAGTGGATGTTAGCGTCTTCTTTAGTAACCACTGATGATGGGTCAGTGAGCTCACTACGTGTCCCACTGGACTAAAGAGAAGAGTCCAAGTTACTCAACTTCAATCTTTGTAAGACACAAAACCTAGCCTGGCCAAGAAAAAAATCACCTCATTTGTGAATTTTTATATCATCACAGACAAGACATACCATAAACAAATTTAAATTCAGAAAGCCAGCAGCAGTTTCCTCTTATAGAGAGAAATCGGATGGCATAAGACTGATGAAGATGGGAAGGGCAGGAAAGCATTGTGAAGGAAAAATATTGCTTTCTAAAGCCTTAAATAAAGCAAAATTTTATTTAAAAAGATTCTCTTCCCCCCCAAAAATTTAACTTACCTCAAAGTAATCACTAATTTTATGTCCCCTAGGTGTGCCTTTCCCTGAAAATGAAACCAAAGTAAGTATAGTTTTTCCAATAACACATGTAAACTATCAATCACTAAAATGTACTATGTACTCAATAACTGCATATATTGTTATCAATTCAAGTGCTGGTTTTACTTTTGACAAATGAGCAAAATACCTAGCTCATAAGGACAGGGAGCTTCCTCTATATAAAGAAAAACTGAATAAGCAGTGAAAGACCTTTTCACAGTTTGCTTCCCTTTAAGATTTGTTAATCTTTCTTTATAAATACACTTTTATGTCACAACTGTGAATCAAAATAAAAGTAATCTATAACCCATACCCCCAACTAAGAGAACAAAGAATTCAAAACAAACTCATTTAAAGTAAAGGGTTTATTCTATTTCACAAGACTTTGTGACCTTGTCATTTTGGGAGAATTCCCCCCCTCACCCCAAAAGTAAAAAATTAGTAGATTAAAAAAACAAGAAAAATGCAAATAGACTGGGACTTCTATTACAGAAGGCAAAGGGGAGTGGAGGCGGAGAGCCCAACCATTTATTCTTTCTTCATATAAAGATATTTGGCATTAGAACTGTCACATCTATAGATTTACTCCACTGAGTGCCATTGTCCAACTAAATAATTGACATGGAAAAAGAGTAGGTGGAAAGGACAGCCAGGTAAATGAAACCATTTCTAGGCACCTATTATTAACAAATCACTGATCTAATGCATAGTTGAAGCTCCAGTGTAACTTCTTTTCTGTACAATACATGCTCGGTCTGAAGGAAAAAAAACCTGTGGCCAGAAGATCGTTAACTTACAACAGGAAAAACATGAGTCCCCAAAGAACTGACACTGTATTGTCAAGTGTATATCAAGTGGCAAGTCCATAATAAACATCATGATATTCCCTTAAGGTACAACATCTCCTTTGTTAGGAATCCCTGCATACAAACTAATTATCTAGTATGATGGAAAATTCTACCTAAGTACAGTACATAAGAGTTTAGTATTTTTATTGGTGTGAAATTATTACTACCTTGGCTAGTTTCATATGATTCAGCTTTTCTTTTCCGGTTTCTCTGGTCATTCTGTTTTTTCTCAGGAGTCTGTTAAATACCATACAAATCACAATTAGCATTGTGTCAAATTTTTCAGATTATGAAAATTAGAGAGTATGTACAAAATATCATATTTATAAGATTTAACTGGTACAGACAAGCCCTAAATCAGTGTCCTGTTCTTAGAGTATAAGGTCTGGAACCACACCATTTATACAATTTTTGGCAAACTGATTAAAATATCAGGGCTTCTGTTTACTTGTCTGTAAATCAGAGGTACTACAAAGCCTAAATAAGATATTTTTATAAAGCACAAATGTAGTACAAATATCTAGCATACAGTAGGCTTGCCAAAATATCCTAATAGCTGCTATCTACTTTGTGAGCTTAAATCTAATTCTTTTTCCAAAAAGGATAGACCTGCATAATCAATCAACTGGCTCTAATTTATTGAAAGTTCTGTTGAAATGCAAAATAGGTAGCTGCAGACTTGGACCCATATCCATGCAGCTGGGTTTTTTGCCTAAAAAAAATTCTTCAAATTCTATTACTAAACTGCTATACTGACCCACACATCTGAGTACTAACAAGCATTAAAATTCAAGGGCATCTAAACTAATTCAGATACAACTGCAAATATCTGACCTTTATTGATGGCAACTAAGCAAAAATTTAAAAGAAATACAGACACAAGGAGGTGGGGGAGGTGGAAGAGGATATAGGGGGAATAAATGGTGAAGGAGACTTAACTTGGGGTGGTGGACACATAGTACAGTGTACAGATAATGTGTTGTGCACCTGAAACTTGTATAATTTTGTCCATCAGTATCACCCCAGTAAATTCAATAAAAAGGAAAAAATTAAAATTAAAAAATACACTCAAAGAGCACACAACTTAAATATAGCACCCCTGGAGTTATATTATCTTTTATCCCAGACTGAAACTGTGGAAATATGAAAAGTCTTGTAACAGATCTGGCTTCTTACCTCTACTTCTTTATCACTCAAGGACCCCACGCTGCACAAGCTCTGGTTTGAAGACTCGCTATTAAGTGGCCCCTGAAAGACAAAAACGGAATTAAAAGAAACTAATTTAAGATAACAGCAAAAGTGAGGAAGAAGCCTGTTGATTTTGATGTCTACCGTAAGTCACCTGACGTAGAAGCCAAGGGGTAACTACAATGTCTCCAAGTCAACTTGAAAAGAACTCAACTACAGTACCCTCATGTTAAAATTCTCTAACTACTATTATTTTCAATTCCTTTATAAAACGCTGTACTTGTGTGCAGATTTTCTCTGAGTATATGTCGTGAATTCATTCTTTAAGAAAAATAAGCAGGAGAAATCAATTCTCTCAGCCTCTTCATACAGATAATATCTGAAAGTTGAGATGTTAAGTAATATGTTAACGGTTCCTTATGAAGGGGTGGTCAGGAACCGCATTGAACGAAATGCTTTTCGGAGTCATGCTTTAAGGAGGTATGACTGCTAGTTCAAAAACACAAAGTCACAAGAGATGGATTTTTCAGAGCCTAATAGCAAAAGGAGCTTTGCTAGCTCGCTCCTCAGTAAAACTGGTACAGACTATTTAAAAAAAAACAACTACTCAAAGCCTTTGGAAATGATCCCTAAGGGCAAATAGCATTAAAGAAACAACTACTCAATAAAATCTATGACAATTCAGTCTGAAAGGTGAAAAGTCTATGGTATTTGAAATAAGACCACTCCCCCCCCTTCTCTCTCCCATCTTAGCAAGGCTCCAGACTGCTGCAGCCATAACACAGGACTCCCTCTCTCCTCAGCTCTCAGTCCAAGAGCTTTCTTCCTGGGTGAGGAGAGATAAGCAGCTGTGCACACACACACCCATCCCTTGCCCCTGCTCCCCCCCGCCCCCTTCCCAGGGCTCAGCTCCTAGAGCAAGGAGGTCATTCACAGAAAAGTTCACCACTCTCCCCATCCCCAGCTCCAGAACCCTGGCTCAGATATTTGGCCTAGGGGTAAAAGCTGGAACCCATAATAACAAATCTCTTCCCAAGAGTGTGGACAAGAACAGCAGTGGTAGTAAAAAGCAAATGAAAGGAGATTACAGTAAATCCTCGATTTTGTGGACCTTGATTAAACAGACTTCAGATTTAATGGACAAAATTTACAGTTCGTATGTAATATGTGAAAATGACCACCCTGTTAATTTCCAAATGCTTTTGACCAAGATTTACTTATAATTGAATTAACAGGGTATTTTTTTGTTATTAATTTACTGACATTTTTAACAAATTTTAGCAAACTGGCCATATGTTGGGAAAAAACTAGTAATTTTGCCAACATAAATATTACATATCTACAATTATAGTCTACACTAGTGGTCCAGTGCACGAATTTGTGCACATTGAAATTAATTAGAAGAAATATTTTAATATCGCTATTCGCCTTCTCTATAAAGTGTCAACCAAATTCACAATCAACAATGACAGATCGAAACACACGTGTGCGGACTGGCACCAGCGAGAACTTTATATGTATCATGCATGCGCGAGTCAACTTAGCCTTTTATATATATAGAATAAACTTGCTTAATTAGACCTGCTTTCGATGTAGCTAAACTTTTTCCAGCCCAGTGAAGCACCCCAACTTCTCTTTCAGGTAATTGTCAGCAACACAGCAGTATATCAACATGAAGCAGATTATTATTGTAGATCACACAGGCAGAACAAAGGGTAAAATAACTGCAGCAGTATTTGACTATATTCTGCGCAGTGAGAATACCTGAAGTCATTTTCAAGGTCCACCATTTCTTACTTCTTTTCAATTGGGTCAAGTTTCTAAACTTTCTAAATCTCCATTTTCCAGCTAATGACAAGAAAATAGGATTCCACAGAGTCTCCTATCTACCTACTCCAGGACTTCTGTGAGGATCAAATGAGATGATGCATGGGAAAACGCTTCACAGACATTAGGTTCAAGTGTGAAATGTTTCCACCTGGCTATGAAGCAACTCGTGTTTCTGGGCTGAAGAAACTGCAAGGAGGCTAGTCGTTGCTAGGGAGAGGAAGCCAGGTGTTGCTACGTGACATCATTACCAGGACAGACACTTAACATATTAGCCTTTTATATATAGATATAGATAGATAGATAGGTAGATAGATAGATAGATATTTAAATCCAAGAGTCACCACTTGTTCTCATTCAGCGAACAATTAGCACGTGATCACACTGCACTGCATGCTTCTGTTGTAGCATGGCATGACTTTCTGCTGCAATTTTAACACATGCTGGCAAATGTTTCCCCATGCACTAAGCCATGCCCCAGCCATGTGCATTTGTTTATTTTCAGTGACTAGTGAATGCTCACATTTACTAAACCCATTCAGTATAAATTTAAAATTACTGTCAGTGTGGCTCAGTGGTTGAGTGTCAACCTATGAACCAGGAGGTCACGGTTTGATTCCCAGTCAGGGCACATGCCGGGTTTCCAGCTTGATCCCCATTGTGGGGCGTGCAGGAGGCAACCGATCAATGATTCTCTTTCATCACTGACGTGTCTCTCTCTCTCTCTCCCTCTCCCTTCCTCTTTGAAATTAATAAAAATATATTTTAAAAATAAATAAAATTACTCTTACACATATAGAAAACTTTTCTGTGAATTTAAACTTTTCATACATACTTAATTTTAACTACACAAATGTATCTACATAAGTAAAAACAGGTAAATTAATTTGTCAATTTTTTAACATACACATTCAGAAAACCTACTGTGGGGATCCTATTATATAACAGACTTTCAGCTTTAATGGACACCCCCCTCACCTGAATTAGTCCATTATATCAAATTAGTCCATTATATCGAGGTTTTACAAGATACAGCCTAAAAGGAAACTATAGGCCAGATAGTTTGCAGGAGAGAACCAGGGAATAAGACTTCTGGAAGGAGTTCTCTGGGGGACAGAACACATAGCAAACATTGACCTCAACAACTCTCCCTTCCTTCATGGATCCCAGTTTGATTGGATTAGTCTGTAAAGGAATGTATGCCTCAGGGCACTGTTGAAAATAACAGCGTAATATGGGCAATTAGTGGAATTTAACAGCTGGGTTGGTCAAGGAAGGAGAGCCCTACCAGTAACAGTCATCGCAGGGTGACTAAAGGCATAACTAAAGCTGTACCTCCCTGAGGAACACCACCAGAGGCGTATCACTAGGGAGATGGGGTGGTACAACAGACTTCACTAAAATAATCCAGCAAGTCACTAAACAAATAAACAAGCAAATAACAATAACAAGCCCCAAGGGATGGGATGAGAAATCAGTACCCAGAGTTGCTGCAATGTATCATTTAAAATGACCAGTTTCCAACAAACAAATGATGAGACATGCAAAGAAACAAGAAAATATGACCCATATATCTGGTGGGGAGAGTTAGGGTTAGGATTAGGGTTAGGTTGACTCTCAACCACTGAGCCACGCTGGCGAGGCTATTAACGACTTTTTAAAGTAAAAAACCAAGTGGACCATTTAAAAAATAGAGAACAGCCCTAGCTGGTTTGCCTCAGTGGATAGATCATCGGTCTGCGGACTGAAGGGTCCCAGGTTCGATTCTAGTCAAGGGAACATGCCTGGGTTGCAGGCTCAATCCCTAGTAGGGTGTGTGCAGGAGGCAGCCAGTCAATGATTCTCTCTCATCACTGATGTTTCTATCTCTCGCCCTTCTGCTCTGAAATCAAAAATTAAAATAACCTATATATATAGAACCCTAATATACAAATAGACTGAATGGCAGAACAACCAAACAACCGGTCGCTATGACGTGTGCTGACCACCAGGGGGCGTGCGCGGAACATGGCGGGTATAGGCAGCAGGCGGCAGAGTGTAGAACATGATGGGTGTTGGCCACAGCGGGATGGTGGAGCAGGTGAGCGGAGGCGCCAGACTAAGGCAGGGCGCCGGTCACTGTCATCGGGGCAAGCCTCTGGTGGCTACTGAAAATTCTTTGCTCCTGCACACCGTGGTCCCACCCGGCGCTTGAACCTGCGGCCAGTGCCAGCCCCAATCGCCCCTCAGGGCTTCTCCATCTCCCGCTGCTCCTGAGGGGTGATCAGGGCAGCAGCCTCCATCAATACGTGAGAGCAGCAGCAGTGGAGGGAGCGGGGCTGCCAGCAGAGAGGGGACAGGGAGGGGGGAGGCCGAGGAGGATGGGCGAGTCCCGCCCCTGTGCCCACCGCAGCCTCGCTGGCACACAGTTCCTTTCAAGTTGCACGAATTCGTGCACTGGGCCCCTAGTAATAATAACAAAAATAAAAAATAGACAACAGTCAAGTTTCTTGTTTTAAAAAAAGTATGGTTTCGTAAAACGTGCTTTTAATATACCCAAAATGCACTTTTGAAGGGCTTAAACAAATATTTCAGTTACAAGTCTAAAGAAAATGTTGTGGATAATTTATAAACCCATGAAAACTGAGGTTAAGATACAAATGTTGACAACCAGCCTTTAGCACAAGAATGAAACTCATATAAATTAAGAAAAACTTATAGAAGTAGGGGCCAAAGGTTAATCTTTCACTCCTATAAAAGTTTAAATGTCAACATTTATTGAGTTTCTAAAGTCTTCATTTCCTCTTTGGACGAAATAGGCATCTTAAAAGGGATTGAGAACAGTGGACAAAAGTTGAATTTGATTAAGTATAAAGGAGCAAAGCTGACAAGAGTCAAACTACCTGAGGTAGTAAAGATACTCCATTAAGGTCTAAACCTAATGGAAAACTAAAACTAAGGGTCTCAATAAACTTTTTTAGTTATTAGTAGCATCACTTTTCACACTATAGTAGAGTCAAATCAGCAATTAGAACAGTCTGACTCCCAGACACATACCACACTGTCTAGTTGATCATAGTGTTCCCAGCAGTGAAATAGATGGACTATCTACTCAATTCTTACTTGATCTGTACATAGTTCTAGGTCAAGTGAACTAAAGTCTAATTTGCATCCTTAAAAAGAAAGAGTTGGGGCCCCTTAATCAATCCTAATATCTGAGTAAGTTGACAGACCCAGAACCCTTTGAATGA
The DNA here is from genome assembly GCF_027574615.1 of Eptesicus fuscus. Lineage (NCBI taxonomy): Eukaryota > Metazoa > Chordata > Mammalia > Chiroptera > Vespertilionidae > Eptesicus > Eptesicus fuscus. The sequence continues at coordinate 31,722,125 of NC_072492.1, read as the reverse complement.
CTGGTCTCATTGAGGAAAGATCCCACTACATTGCCAAAAATTTATAGTTAGTCTTTCTCCCAGCCTTCCTTCAAAAGGACAATGACTTTTTACCAAGGTGACTGTGCATTGGGGAAAATAAAATAAAGACTTTTCAAGGATTACTAGATACTGGTTCTGAATTGACACTAATTCCAGAAGACTATACTCTCAAGAATATGCTTAACTAATATTAATGTTTTTAGTAATATTTTAATCATGCCAAATCTTAATCATATGATTTAATAACATCCATTTCCAAACAACAAGCAAGCCCAACAATTAGAACAAGAAATCCTTTACCTGTCTTTTTCTCCTGGAAACCTGCCTATGGAAGACTATGTAATTCACTCAATATCTGGTACATATAATAAAAAAGACATGTTGGCAAGGACAAGCAGTTTAACCCTCATGTACTGCTGGTGGAGATGTAAAAATGGAGCAGCCGCTTTGGAAAACACTCTTGACAGTTCTTCAAGTGGTTACACTAATACCTTAGAATGTACATATACAGGTCCTTAATTTTATATTAGGTCCAGGCTTTACTAGATGTATCTTTTTTTTGGGGGGGGGGGGCGTTAATCCTCACCCAAGGTTATTTTTTCATTGATTTTTTTTTTGGGGGGGAAGAGAGAGAGAGAGAGAAACATCGATGTGAGAGGCACATGGATTGGATGCCTCCTGCACATGCCCCAACCAGGGCTGGGGATCAAGCCTGCAACTGAGGTACATGCCCTTGACCAGACTACAATGCCGGATCCTTCAGTCCAAGGGCTGATGCTCCATACACTGAGCCAAACTGGCTAGGGCTTTTTTTCTTTTTTTTTAATCCTCAGATGAAGGGACAGAGAGAGACACATCGATCAGCTTGCCCCAACCAAGGATTGAACCTGCAACCCAGGTATGTGCCCTGACCAGGAATTGAACTGGTAAGCCTTCAGTGCACAGGATGACACTGAACCAACTGAGCCACTCCAAGGGGCTAATAGAATATCTCTTAACTAAGATGCAGCAATTCCACTCCTCAAATATATCCAAGAAAAAAAACAACACACACACACAAGCGTATGTGCACACAAAGACATGTACATGAATGTCCACAGCACCATTATTTATAATAGCCAAAAAAAAGGGAAACAACCCAAATGTTCACCAACTGAAAACTAGATAAACAAAATATCAATACAATAAAATATTATTTGCCAATGAAAAGAAATGAAGTTCAGACACATGCTATAACATGAACAAACCTTGAAAACATAATGCTAAGTGAAAGAAGCTAGTCACAAAGAACTGCGTATTATATGATTTCATTTATATGAAATGTTCAGAACAGGCAAATCTATAGACAAAAAGTAGATTATGTAGTGGTTGCCTAGAGCTGAGAGAGATGGGAGTTTTGAGGGTGACATCTATGTGATAAGGATTTCTTCTTGATGTGATATGTGATGAAAATGTTTTAAAATTTATTGTAATGGTTGTGCAATTCAGTATATATACTAAACCACTGAATTTTACACTTTAAGTGAACTATATGGTGTGTGAATTACATCTCAATAAAGCTGTTAAACAAAAGACCCAGCACTTTTTTTTATTTTTATTTTTTTTTATTTTGTTAATCCTCACCAGATACTCTTCCACTGATTTTTAGGGAGAGTGAAAGAGAGGGAGAGAGAAACATCAGTGTGAGAGAGAACATCGATTGGTTGCCTCCCACATGTGCCCCGACCAGGGCCCAGCCAGGGAGGAACCTGCAATCAAGGTACATGCCCTTGACGGGAATCGAACCCCAACCGAGGTGCGTACGTGCCCTTGACCAGAATTGAACCCGGGACCCTTCGGTCTGCAGTCCGACGCTCTATCTGCTGTGCCAAACCGGGTAGGGCCCCAGCACAACATTTTAAAAAAGATTTTCTTTATTGGTTTTTAGAGAGAGAAGAAGGGACAGGGAGAGAGAAACATTGATGTGAGAGAGTTAAACACTGACTGCCTCCTGCACACCCCTACTGGGGATCAAACCCAAAACCCAGACACGGGGAATGGAACCAGCAACCTTCCAGTGCATGGGACAATGCCCAACCAACTGAGCCACACAGGCTGGGGCTCCAGTACAATTTTGATAAACACAGGAAGTACTTACAACCATGGGACTGTACCACTATCGTGGTGAATACAGAACATCACACAATTCTGGGGCCATCGATGGAAAGGATTTAGGTTATTGGTTTCTCCCCATAATTTTCAAATCCTTTGTCTAATTTAATATTTCTTAAAATGAGTGACAAAACACTGTTCTACAAATGTATTTACAGGATGATTGTTTATAGACCAGTGATCCAAACTAGGTCTACATATAACAACATCTATATGGCAGATCTCAAAACCATCTGCTGAATGAAAAATAAACAAGTTGCAGAACAATAATAATATAATTCAATTTTTGTAGTTTGTAAAAATCACACGCAAAATTCAGTACTCTATGTTTTCTAATGGAAAACTATGTATGAAATTCAGTAAGTACAGTATTTAAAAAATCTAGCCCTGGCTGGGTAGCTCAGTTGGTTAGACTGTCAGTCTAAGATTGGGGGTTTGATTCCCAGTCTGGGCACTTACAAGAATCAACCAATGCATAAATAAGTGGAACAACAAATTGATGTCTCTGTCTCTGTCTCTCTGTCTCTCTCTCTCTCTCTCTCTCTCTCTCTCTTTCATCAATGAAAAAAACTTTAAAAACTCTAGATAGATACATATCAAATTTCTAAGAGCTATTACAGTTATCAGTATTATAGAAGTATGCATGCATTCCTTATATAACTGAAAAGTAATCATTAAACAAACTAATTTTAAGGGAAAGAAGTATGACTTCGATATACATAGAAGCAACAATCATTTGGATGAACTACTAAATGTTTCACTATGAAGCTTACAATTTAGCCTTTAACTTCTCTCCTTATGCTAAAAAACTATCCTTTTATAGATTAAAAACTCAATATTTATAGATGGAAAAGATATGCCCTGTACATATCCTAGGGCACATTCATAGTAAAGAAAACACAGAAGAAATGGTTGTAAGAATAAGAACAAAAATATAAAGATTGACATAATCCAGATTTAAAATATCCAAAAAGTACATAACCCTGAAGAAAGTTTGAGGACAATAAATTTAGTTCCTGGCTTTTACAGTTTTGAAGGAATCATTAATCAATCTTTGAGAAATAAACCCACTGCCACCTACAGGAAACAGCATGCAGAGCCCAATATATTGGTGTAATGATAAGAGCTAGGAGTCTAAATCCCACTTCTGTCACTTACTGACTGTGGCACAACCTATAGCAAGTCAACTGCTCTCTCTAAGCCTCAGTTTACTAATCTATAAACAACCAGGAAGACTTCACTAATGCCCTTTATGCCCCCTGAAGGGCTAGAATTTAAGGTAGTAATTTTAAGTTTATATAATCAGTGACGCTACATTCTACACACTAACTTAGGTGTTTTTAATAAAGGTGTGCTAACAAATAAATAAATGTTCTTTAATCCTTTGTACTTCAATGTCCTCATCCACAAAATGGAAATACAAGGTGACTTCTATTACAAAAAAAACTATAAGAATATTCTCTTCTTTTCTTGGGAATTTGGTGCTATTATAAATGGTATTGCTTTATTATTTATTTATTTATTCATTCATTCATTCATTCATTCATTCATTCATTCAGAGAGAGTGGAAGAGACGGGGGAGACACAGAAAAACACCAATTGATTGCCTCCTGCACACACCCTGACCAGGCTGGGGATTGAGCCTGCAACCAAGGTACATGCCCTTGACTGGAATCAAACCCGGGACCCTTCAGTCCCGACGTGCTATCCACTGAGCAAAACCAGCTAGGGCTGGTATTGCTTTTAAAAGGTCAATTGCCAACTGTAATTGCTAGTGTACAGAAATACAATTGTTTTTCTTTCTTTTTTAAAAATATATTTTATTGATTTTTTACAGAGAGGAAGGGAGAGGGATAGAGAGCTAGAAACATCAATTCAGCTGCCTCCTGCACACCTCCTAATGGGAATGTGCCTGCAAACCAGGTACATGCCCTTGACCAGAATCGAACCTGGCACCTTTCAGTCTGCAGGCCGATGCTCTATCCACTGAGCCAAACCGGTTAGGGCACAACTGATTTTCAAAAACTAATTTTGTACCCTAAAACTAAACTTAGACCCTAGTAGCTTTTTTTATAGTTTACTTTGAACTTTCTACATGCACAATCATGTCATCTATAAGACATATAAGTAAAAAAAATAAAAACCATAATTTTACTTTTTCTTTCCAATCCTTAAGCTTATTCCTTTTACCTGTCCTAATGCACTGGCCATGGCATGCATATATACACATACACACACACACACACACACACACACACACACACACACACTCACCCACACACACTGATTTCAGAGAAGATGGGAGAGGGGGAGATAGAAACATCAATGATGAGAGAGAATCATTGATCAGCTGCCTCCTGCACGCCCTACACTGGGGATGGAGCCCACACCCGGGCATGTGCCCTGACTGGGAATTGAACCATGACCTCCTGGTTCATAGGTTAACGCTCAACCTCTGAGCCACGACAGCAGGGCTGGGCATGGCTTTTAGAACATGTTGAATAGAAGTTGTGAGGATGAATATCCTTGACTTGTTCTGGTTGAAAGCATTCAATCTTTCACCATTGACTACTGGTCCGTGGTGCTGTTTATTTTTAAATGGCCAGTGCGCGTCATGGCAGTTCCTGCATTGAGCGTCTGTCCCTGGTGGTCAGTGAACATCAAGGCTACCGGTCAGATGGACACTTAGCCTTTTGTATATATAGATTTGGGTTTAAATCTACCATATTGCTAATTATTTTCCTATTTGTCACATCTTTTCTTTCTTTTTTTTATTGATTTCAAAGAGGGAAAGGGAGAGATAGAAACATCAATGATGAGAGATAATCATCAATAGGCTTACTCCTGCACGTCCCCTACCAGGGATCGAGCTGCAACCCAGGCATGTGCCCTAACCAGGAATTGAACCATGACCTCCTGTTTCATAGGTCAATGCTCAACCACAGAGCCACATCAGCCAGGCTGTCACATCTTTTTTGTTTCCTTTTACTCTTTCTCTTCCTTCTTTCAGAGTGAGGTATAAATATATTTTAAATATTCCATTTTATCTCTGCTAAGAAATTATTAGCTATTATCTCCTCGTTCTGTTATTTTTGTAGTGGTATGCATATTTAACTTATCATAGCCCACTTTCAAATAATTTGAATATTATCTGAAATTAATAACAGAGCAGATCTTAAGAATTCATTGTAATCAATGGTTTGTTAGTAAAAGCAGAATCCCATTATAGCAAACATCACTATAAAAAATCCTAAGAATAGCCCATAAGAACTTTGTTCTAAGTTTCTATTTCAGAAATGAGGAACACTTTGGCTAACTAGTTAAAGTAAGTTATCTATAGGTCCTGGCCAGATAGCTCAGTTGGTTAGAGCAGTGGTCAGCAAACTCATTAGTCAACAGAGCCAAATATCAACAGTACAATGATTGAAATTTCTTTTGTGAGCCAAATTTTTTAAACTTAAACTTCTTCTAACGCCACTTCTTCAAAATAGACTCGCCCAGGCCATGGTATTTTGTAGAAGAGCCACACTCAAGGGGCCAAAGAGCCGCATGTGGCTCGCAAGCCGCTGTTTGCCGACCACTGGGTTAGAGCATCGTCACAATACGCCAAGGTTGTGGGTTTGATCCCTGGTCCGGGAACATACAAGAATGCATCTCCTTTCCAGACCCCTTGGTGCCTGCTCTGCACCCCGTTTTTCTCTGCTCCTTCTCCTTCTGTTAGGCATCAACTTTCTGCTGGTTCCGATCTCTCAATCAGATGTTCGGGACACCTATCTCCCTCAGTCTACCACCCCACCTCAGATCTCACTGTGCCTTTGTGGTCCTGAACCATCCTCACCTAGCCCACCCTTCCTATCATTTGCCCCCACATAAGGGCCAAGTCCTCAGGTTCCTTGGGGCTGTCTCTGGAGTTGACTCACCCTTCATCCCCCTATTTGCCTCCCCCACCCCAAATAGATAGATAGATAGATAGATAGATAGATAGATAGATAGATAGATAGACAGACTGACTGACAAAGCACAGGTTAAAAACAAAGGAAAAAAAGTACTCTAACCTAGCTGGATATATTGTTCACTTCCATATTATAGTGTAGAAAATCAAATACAAAGAAAAATTTAGGAAATGGGCAGAGAAAAGATAGGTTAGCTTAAACAGAATGACAATGAGACTAAAAATAAAAAGGGTGGCCCTGGCCGGTTTCTCAGTGGTTAGAGCGTTGGCCTGTGGACTGAAGGGTTGCCTATTAGATTTCCAGTCAAGGGCACGTACCTCAGTTACAGGTTTGATCCCTGGCCCCAGGGCCAGAGGCAACCAATTGATTTGTCTCTCTCACCTTGATGTTTCTCTCTCTCTCCTCCCCCTCTCCCTACTTCTCTCCCTTCCACTTGCTCTAAAAGAAAAATCTATGGAAAAATATATCCTTGGGTGAGGATTAAAAAAATAAAATAAAAAACAATAAAAAGGGTATAATGGAAGTCAATGGACAACAGCAAACTATGTGCTGAAAGACATAGCCAACTTAGAATTTTAAACCTAGCCAAAATACCATTCAATAAAGCCAAAAATAGAAATTTTAAAGCAGATAACAAAAGGAAGAAAATCACTGACAAGCCCACAATAAAGGAATTCCAGAGGATGTATTTCAGACAAAGAAAAAGTATTCCAGATAGAAGGTCAGAGATGAAAAAAGGAATGGATACGTGACATTTTTTGCATTTATCAAAACTCACAGAACTGCACAACACAAAGAGTAAACCCTAATGTTAAAGTAGGGACTTTAGTTAATAATTATATCAGTGTTGGTTATCAATTGTAACAAATCTCCACACTAATGCAAGATGTTAATAACAGGGAAATTGGCCAAAACCGGTTTGGCTCAGTGGATAGAGCGTCGGCCTGCGGACTGAAGGGTCCCGGGTTCGATTCCGGTCAAGGGCATGTACCTTGGTTGCGGGCACATCCCCAGTAGGGGGTGTGCAGGAGGCAGCTGATCGGTGTTTCTCTCTCATCGATGTTTCTAACTCTCTATCCCTCTCTCTTCCTCTCTGTAAAAAATCAATAAAAATATATTTAAAAAAAAATAATAGGGAAATTGGCAGGATGGGGAGGGAGTATATGAAAATTCTCTCTACTATCTGCTCAATTTTCTGTAAACCTAAATCTGCTCTAAAAAATAAAGTCTATTTTCCTGGTCAGCATGGCTGAGTTGGTTGAATGTCATTCTCTGCACCGGGAGGTGACTGGTTTGATTCCCGGTCAGGATACATGCCCAGGTTGAGGGTTCATTACCCAGACTGTCCAGGCCTGTGTGAGAGGTAGCTGATTGATGCTTCTCTCTTGTATTTATGTTCCTCTTACCCTCTCTGCCTAACACCCCCCCTCCAATTTCTTCCTCTCTCTGGAGTAATTTTAAATTTTTTTAATAAAAATAAAGTCTATTAATTAAAATGTATGCACACACACAATTAAATATAGAACAATAGCATGTGAGTTGGGAGAGGAATAATGAAGTTAAATCTTCAAGACCCTTATTGACAAAAAGGAGGGCAAAGGATTAAAAAAAAAAAAAGGACAAGGTATTGATTAACATTAATCTTTGATAAAATTAAGGATACATATAATTTTTGTGATAAGAGTACATAACTTTCAAAATATAAAGGGGAAAATGGAATGCTAAACATAAATACTATAACTGACCAAAAGGAAAAGTATGAGAATGCTTATTTCTTTATCTTTCATAGTAGAGAATAAATTTTAAAAATCACTTCAAAAGGTAAAGAAGCACAAGAAAGATTTTTAAAGAAAAAAAGGAAGATTTAAGCCTAAATATATGTTATTGCATTAAATGTAAATGAATTAAATATTCCAATTAAAAGACCAGTTTTGAGAGTGGACTAAAACAAAAAGCTGGAGTGAACTATCTAGATATATAAATGGCTAGGCGACCGTCGGACTGGTAGCTATGATGCACAATGACCACCAGGGGGAAGACGCTCTGACCGGTAGCTATGACATGCACTGACCACCAGGGGGAAGACACTCAATGCAGGAGCTGCCAAGCTGCGGTGACTTGGCAGCAGCAGTTCTCGGGTGACACACCCCGGAACCAGAGAGGAGGGAGCCCGATTCTGGGGTGCATCACCTGAGAACCGCCCTCTCGTACTCCCGGACCCCTTAGGGGATGTCGGAGAGCCAGTTTCACCCCATCCCTGCAGGCCAGGCTGAGGGACCGCACCTGCTGGAGAGACCCCGCTCACTCCACAGATGCCCTTCAAGCCACAGTGCTGCCCCAGGTGGGGCCAGCCAGGGAGGGACCGTGGGAGGTTGGCTCCAGGGTGTGTCTGGCCCACAGTCCCGTCCCGCTGGCCACCTTCTAATTAATTTCCTTTCAATGTGCACGAATCCATGCACAGGGGCACTAACGCCCATATAAGTGAGAATGAACACTACTTGCATCTTCCCCCTCAATACTCTTTTCCAATTCAACAAAGGTTTATTCAACATATACAATGTGCTGAGCATTTGAATAATCAGAGATAAAGATATCCATGTTCTCAAGGAGACTAATGGGAAATAAAAAATGTCTTAAAATAAAAGTTATCAAGTATTAAAAAGATAATCCAACTAGACTGGTGGATATATCTTGAAAAGCTATAAAAAAGAGATAATCTGGATTATGCTTTGAGGAGTAAACTAAAAGTTCATCAGGCAGCCGAAACTGGTTTGGCTCAGTGGATAGAGCATCATCCTTCGGACTGAATGGTCCCAGGTTCGATTCCGGTCAAGGGCATGTACCTTGATGCAGGCACAATCCCAGTAGGGGGTGTGCAGGAGGCAGATGATCGATGTTTCTCTCCCATCGATGTTTCTAACTCTCTATCTCTCTCCCTTCCTCTCTGTAAAAAGTCAATAAAATATATTTTAAAAAATAAATAAAATTTAAAAAAAGTTCATCAGGCAAATAAAAAAGGAAAAGAAGAGACAGTATAAGTCTGTTCAATAACGTTACAGATTAGATCAGTCATGGTTTGAGGTAGTAGAGCACAGCAGTAGGGGAGTAGATAAGTGACCATAAAGTTGAAAATTTAGGACAGGAATGGGGTGGTGAACAAAATACAACATATAGATGTATTATAGAATTGTATACCTGAATTCTATATAATTTTATTAAACAATAGCACCCCAATAAATTCCATAAAAAGGTAAAAAAATAATAGACCTACTGGGATTTTGATTTTTGCTGCTTTGAAATTAGATTAATTTGGGGGAGAATGGGCAACTTTATAATAATGAGATTGCTAAATCATGAATTTGATGTATTTCTCCATTTTTTATTTAATTTATTTCAATAATATTATGTAGTCTTTAGTAGAGTTCTTTCCTATCTTTTGCTGATTTATATATTAGATGCTGTTAAAATGCTATGGCAATTAATAACATTTTAAAGGTTTTATTTTCTACCTGTTTGCTACTCATATGTAGTAATACAATTGATTTTTGCTTATTGATCTTATATCTGGTGATCTTATTAGGGAACCAATAATTCCACTGGTTTGTGATTTTTTGTATTATTTATGTTTATACTCACATTTGTGAATACTCATTTTTTTCTTACTTTCCAATCCTTATGTCTTTTCTTTCTTTTTCTTGTCTTAGGGCATTAACTAGATCTTTCAACACAATGTTGAATAAATGTGATGATAAATGACCTATGGTGCATCACGGATCTTTAAATATTTCACCATTGTGTATGTTTGCTTTAAATTAGGAGTCAACAAAATACAGCTTGTGAGTCAAATCTAATTGCCATTTGTTTTTGTAAATAAATTTTGCTGGAACACACACACACACACACACACACACACACACACACACACACACAAATCAGGGCCCTAGCCAGTTTGGTTCAGTGGATAGAGTGTCGGCCCAAGGACTGAAGGGCCTCAGGTTTGATTCCAGTTAAGGACACATGCCTTGGTCTGGGCACGTGCAGAAAGCACCCAATGGATGTGTCTCTCACATTGATGTTTCTCTCTCTCTGCCTCTCCCCCTCCCTTCCACTCTCTCTAAAAATCAATGGAAAAATATCCTCAGGTGAAGATTAACAACAACAAAAAGTTAGGATATAGAGTTTTAATTTTATCCAGTAAGCAATGGATGCCTTTAAAGCCATGGAGTAAAACAATCTACACTAATAAAAGAGAAAGATGCAAATTGACCGTACCTTCACAATGCCCACCAGCCAATCAGGAGTATGCAAATTAAACCAACAAAGATGGCAGGTTAATTTGCATATGCAGGCACCGAGAGGCTGGGGGCGGGGCGGGGCGGGATGCTTGCAGGCGTTCTGCACCACCCCAGCCGCTCCAGGCCTCTGGGAAGCATGGGAAGGTGGAAAAGCGGCTCTGGGCCAGAGCAAAGTCAGAAAGGCGGCTCCCGCCAGAGCGAAGGTAATGCCGGCAGCCAGGGGAAGGAAGGCCCATTCTTGCACGAATCTTCACGCATCAGGCCTCTAGTAATATTGATATTTTGTTAGAAATAGAGCTAGTGGCAGTTTACAGAAAGATAAATGTGGTAGCAGAGACCAGTCATGAATGAGGAAGATCTGGATTAATGCAATAGCAGTGGGAGCTGACAAATGCTTAAGAAATTTCATAGAAAGAAGAAATATGAGTTGATACTTGACTATATGTGAAATGAGGGGAGAATTAAAGAAATACTTAAGTAAATGAAAGGGAGAAGATACCATAAAGGCAAACAATAATTTTATCAAGAGTTCCTAAAACTCACCAATAGAAATATTTTTCGGCATTTATGCTTATTGAGCATTGTCTAACTATGTATTAAATGCAAAACACCCGTTTTTATTAATTTGAGCGAGGAAGGGAGAAGGAAAAGCAGAGAAACATCAATGTGAAAAACATCGATCAATTGCCTCCCAAACGTGCCTTGAATAGGGAACAAACCCAAGTCCCTTCGGGGCTTGGAATGACGTTCCAACCAACTGAGCCACACCACCAGGGCTACACACATATTTTTTAATTATTGACATTGATGAAACAGATAACACTAGATATCCATAACTAACACCTTCTAATTGATACAATTAAATGACAGGAAAGGTTATCAGTTAATTAACCATCTTCTCAGAAGTCAAGTGAGAAATATGATCATTTAAAGTAATCACGTATGAGACTCACAAATTTATAAAAGATAGGAAAAGAGATCATTTTCTTTAAGAAGATACCCAAAATCTTCTATGTGGTACTATTTAAAAGTTTATGGCCTTGCTTTAGGCTCTATATACTGAAAGTTCTTATTGTGTCAAAATGAAGTCCCACATTTCATAGCTTCTTATTTTGTTCTTTTCAATACCATTCACATACTGCATAAACCTTTTTATTCAATACAACTGAAACCAATGACATCGGTCAAAAAAGTAGGTTACAATGGAGAATCTTAAAAAAAAAAGACATCTTAAACATTTTTTTGAACTTAATACATATAAATGTATATTGTTGGCAGTCTTTAGATGTAAGCCTTCTGAGTTGTAGACCCACTGACTGCAGTTCTACACTATCTTACACAAACCACACCCATAATGCCTCATCTACAATTTCCAGTTTCGATTTCTTTAAAAGATACTTGCCAAGGATCTAAATGAAGAATTCTTCCAGATTAAAAAGAAATTATGCATTTTTATATATATCACCTTATATTTAGTCTTTCCAAGGTAGTTAACAATATTTTAGAATCAACAATTTTTCATTTTATAATCATATCTCATCCATTTACATAATTTTGTATTAAATTATATAATTATAATACAAGTGCAAGTTGTCATAAAATGATCCTTGATAAGTCTATGATTCAACTTGTGCGAACAATGCAGTGGATATCATATGTCCCATAAAAAGAGAATGAAGGTTTACTGACTGTTACAAAGATCTAAATTCACTTCTTATTACTTTTATTGTACATGGAACAGTAGCTGGCACATAATAAGTACTATGTAAGTATTTGCTACTATGCTAGCATTAAAATTCAACTAGGTATAGATAACAGCGCATGCAAGGTAAAATTCTACCTACTTTACAGTCTCCAGAATCAGAGACCATCTGTACTTAAATTGTTAAAAGGGAGTATTGCAATGGTCCTCACTGAAAACATATGAATACAGGGTATAGTCAGTTTCACATTACTGAAAGTGGATTATCCAGTGTTTAAAAGAAGAGATCCTTAAAAAGACGTATTCCAGGTCAACAAGAAATAAAAAAGTAGGTTCATAACCGAATTTCACCTTATCACCTCAAAAATGTCAACTGGATGGGTACAGGTCCTCCTACAAAGTGGCAGCTAGACTAGAGGAGGAAAGTCTGCTATAGCTTCTTGGTGTACATTAAGCTACTTTCCTTTACTATAAACTCCCTAATGATAGAAAATACCAATCACTTAAACAAAAACTACATAGTGTATCACAAAGTGCAAAACAAATGCTTTTGGTTTACCAGTTATTATAAATTACATATGCTAATAGAAAGAGAAACGATGTATATACTGCAATATGCAAGTAAGTTTTAAATTTGCAAATAAAAAACCTAAATATAAGTAGAGCAACTTAAATATAAGTAATAAATGTGGTGGCTTGGCCATTTCATTTTAGTATAGGTTTTGTGATATTTATCTAATTTGTGGATGTAAAAAACTTGAAGCAACATGACATAAGATCTATAATAACCAGGAAGTTCAAAGACTGCAGCCACTTAAAACACTCCTGTCGAATAGAGAAGAATCCACAGTGGCACTGAATTTCTTCCTTCTATGGACATCAAAAAGTACTGAAAATATTATGAATAGTTAGGAGAAACTCGAGACAACCCATGAGGCTGCACCAGTCCCACTAGATGGCACTACCACAGAAAAGTCACTGTGTTCTCCCATTTGGAACAAGGGCTGAAAACTCTCTTGATCTTTGCAAAACTGAAAGCTGTCATCAACACAGTGACATCCTTACTGGAAAATCATGACCCATAATGAGGAATTCAAAGCTAGGAGGAGGAGTTTTTTCCAAAAGCACCTTTTCCCCTACCATGGCCTCTTCCCGACTCCTATTTCAAATCAGTGGTCTGAGAGATTACAATGTCTTGTAGGCAAAAGAAATTGTACAAAATGGAGATTTTTCTTTTCCTCTTCCCAACTCTGCAAACTACAAAACAATTTACTTGGGTTTTTTTTTTTTCTTTAAGTTTCATTGCTATGGGGAGAAAAACACTCTACTTCTAATCTTTGAATAACATTTGATATAATCAATATGCCTACCATAACTGGCAACATCAAAATAGCATACAATTGCCCTAGCTGGTTTGGCTCAGTAGCTAGGGCATCGGCCTGCGGACTGAAGGGTCCCAGGTTCGATTCCGGTCAAGGGCATGTACCTTGGTTGCAGGCACATCCCCAGTAGGGGGTGTGCAGGAGGCAGCTGATCGATGTTTCTCTCTCATCGATGTTTCTAACTATCCCTCTCCCTTCCTCTCTGTAAAAAAATCAATAAAATATATTTTTAAAAAATAGCATACAATTAATACCATAAAAACACTTGGATATAAATGAACTTCTTTTTCTATATATTAAAGGTAGAGCTTCCTATTAAACATATCATCAGATTAAGTTTTCTGACAACTTAATTACATGATGTTAAGCTGGCCTTGGGTAGCAAAATTCGGTGTCACTCATTCTCACTACTTATGCTTTACCCCATCAAAAGGATTCTTGGATATAGCTATTGTGAACCAAAAAACAGAAGGAAAGAAAAGTGTCCTAACAACAAAGCCCAATGAGTTTAAACTACGTACAATTGGAATAGAGACTTACTTTTACTCAGGAGGTGACCATTTGAACAGACAGATTTGGATATGAGCCTTCTACTGAATTCCACAGTTAAAAGACACATCAAAGGTCATTTATTAGATAATCAACTGAATCAGAGATCAATGTAATACTTAAATGTAGTGTCCCCTTCCAGTTGAATCTACTTCACCTAGATGAGTGTTTACATTTATACATGTAACTTCAATGTATATCAACAGTCAGGAGTATAGGCCTACAAAGTGCCACAAAAGTCAGTTACTAAAGTGGCCAAAAAAAACCAAAACCCAAGAACTACAAAATGTGTGTTCCCACAGCACCAGGTCACAGCTCTAATAGATCTCTAATCCTAGTATGATCTCTCTCCACAATGGAGGCTTGGAGGCACTGTGTTGAGGTGTCATCCCTAACAACCTGTACAACGCCCAGTATGCAATAGGCACTAAATATCTTTTGAATGAACAAAAGCTATCAAGCTATTCCAGCTCACCAAAACTGAGATCCATCAAAGCAGCAGGTTTTTTTTCAACTAAACCTTGACAACTTCTTTTTTTATATTGATTTTTAGAGAGAGAGGAAGGAAGAGAGAGGGAGAGAGGAACATCGATTGGCTGCCTCCTACAGGCCCCCTATTGGGGATCAAGCTCCCAACCCACGCACGTGCCCTGATAGAAATTGAACCAGCAACCTTTAGGTGCACAGGGCAATGCCCAACCAACTGAGCCACATGGGCCAGGGTGACAAAAAAATTTATAAGAAGCTATTAACCAAAGTATGAGACGAATATCTAGGTCACCATCCTATCCTATATAATAAAACCCTAATATGCAAATTGACCGAACAGCAGAACAACTGGCTGCTATGACGCGCACTGACCACCAGGGGGCAGACGCTAGACGGAAGAGCTGCCCCCAGGTGGTCAGTGTGCTCCCACAGCTGGAGCGCCGCTCAGCCAGAAGCCAGGCTCACCGCTGGGGAGCGCAATGGCGAGCCTCTCCCGCCTCCATGGCAGCACTAAGGATGGCCGAGCCAAGGGGTAAGGAGCAAGCAGGAGGGCGGTTAGGAGCGAGGGGTCCCAGATTGCAAGAGGGATGTGCGACTGCCAATCGGGCCTAAACTGGCAGTCAGACACCCCCAGAGGAGTCCCGGATTGCGAGAGAGCGCAGGCCAGGCTGAGGGACCTCCCCCCTACCCCGCACAAATTTCATGCATCGGGCCTCTAGTGAGAAATAAGGTTTATTGAAAAGCGCATAAAGAAATGTACCACATGAAGTCAAGGATCAAAAATTCACAAGTCCCAAGCCCAAGTAATGCAATAATTTTGGAATGGTGAAGCTTTTAAATAACGCATCATAAATATATTTTACATATTGTAGTAAAACCATCCTATAAGAGCAGAGAGGTGAAAGAGCAGGTACATAGGTCGCACAGAAAGCCATAACATTGTTTAACTTAACACCTGCCCATTAATGGGGGCTTGATTTTATTTTATACTCCCAGATTAAAAATAAAGAGTGAACAGGAAGGAAAATAGAAGAGAGAAATCAGCCTGGGGATGCAAACAGGAGGAATCTGCTGAATTGCAGATTTGGAGAACTGATAGACTTAGCAGAGACAGATTTTTCAAAACTCTACCATACCATATAACTATCCAAAAAGTCCAGTGTAATGAAGCTATGCCTCTACCTTTTAATTAACAGTTTTCTTCTGGGTGACTGAGGAGTTTTGAAAAAATATGGCACAGAATATACATCCGGTTAGTACCCTTGCGATAAGACCATGAGAAACCTCTCCCATGTTGTAGGGTTAAAAAACCAGCATACATTCCCATACAGAATATGTTCAAATACACTGCTGAATGGCTGAAATGACTGGTAGGATTTAAAAGTTCATTGGACCCTGAGCCAAATCTTCTCCTCTACAATATAACAGTATGGTCCATCAAAATTGCCCTTAACTGGGTTTTGAATGTGTTTAAATTAGACTACGCACAGTGTTCATTATCATCATTTTACTCACCTTACTAACACCAACTCCAGTAAACCTGGCCTCTAATAATTCCTGCCGTCGTGGGTCCAGGCTATGCAATTCTTCCATCATTTCTACTGAAAAAGAAAAAAGTAGGTTGTGAGACCATAAAGGCTAAAACATGAGGAGCCAATTTAGTTCACTTGAATGGTCACACACAGATAAACCTCAAGTAAATATATCATATGTTATAAGTTACAATGTGCTGTATCAAATAGTAACACAGAGTTATAATGTGGCTCAGAAATTCTCTTCTGAGGGCCACTTCTTCTCTTATTCTGATTTTATTTAACAGCAAATAACCCTCAAACCCTTCATATAATCTCTGTAAAAGTTAAGCTAGGACTACCTCGCAAAAAAAAAAAAATCCTTTTTTCAACCTCCAAATTTAACTAAGTATTTTCGAATATTGCTTTCCGAAACACAGAGGAACTAGTTCTTAAACTAAAAATATGAATCATTAATAATTTCATAATAATACAGCATGAATCAGAAGCTACAAATAAATTCAAATAATGCCATTATACAGCTCCTTTCTCTGAAGAGCTCACAGTAGCTCATAAAAAAAGGAACTATTTTAAAATTAATAGAGAACCCATGGTAAAACCATCAACCTGCATTCACTGAGGAAATTAGTATAGCTCCATAACCATTCCTTTTCAAATCTTTTTCTAACCACTCCCTGGAGCAGTAGGTTTCTCTAGACATCTGCTTTTAGCACTCCTTCCAAGCAGGGAGGGGCAGGAGGACACCATTTTTAAACTCCTTCCATGACCAATTAACACACAGGCTACTTTCATCAAATATGTCCATCTTTTGCAAGAGAGCAATTCTTGCAGAACCCACTGGAAACCTCTCTGGAAAAGGAGCATAAACCATTACATAGAACCCCTTTGAACATATTATTAAATAGTTACTGGAACGACTGTCATGATTTAAAAGTTCACTGAAAACATGAATTAAACATTCTCTCCTGCAATCTAGCAACTCCACAATCTCCAGTAACCCTCCAAGTCTTCCAGTTTCATTTCCCTTCCTGGATTGAGAGCCTGAGGCCAAGGGGAATGAGGGGGTGACACATTATAAAGTTTCACCCACATAGACATACAAGTGCAGGTCACCGAGGGAATAGGAAATTCTCGGAGGGGCAGAAAGGCATCTTTTAAACAGGAAAAGAACGTAAGAACACGAAGAATGAGAGTTTCCCCTAAGTGGCCTTCCTCGCGTGTCGCCCTGCCCTAATCGAGGCCGGAATGGCAGAGGTTGCAGCCTCCGTCAAACCACAGGGTCTCTCACAACATTTCCTAAACCTCCATTCCCAGGCCTGGCCAGGAAAATGACACCCCAGCAGTCATTCCATTTAATGTCAACTCATGTGCAGGAAATATCCACTCTGTCTCATTCCAGCGGGGCCTTGGACTGGGATCCTCCCTGTAGCTCAGAGCCGGGAAGCAGGACTGATGGGGCCTGGTCCCGGCGCCCCTCGCCTCCAGCCGGCTCCAAACTTTCCCCAACTCCAGGCCCACCTGTCACGGAGGGAGGGCGGGCCAGCTCTCGGGGGCGCCCGGGAGGCTGCCGGGGCCTCCAGCTGCCGGGGCGCCCCCCTCTGCCAGCCGGGCGCCGGACCCACCGCCAGGCCGGGGCCGCCTGGGCCTCCCCCATCTTCCGCCCGGCCCCTCGGCGACCCGCAGCCCTCGGGGAGCCCCTCCCGCTTCAACGCCGAGGAGCTGGGGCCCGGCACCGGCCCCTGGGTGGGCCCGGGCCGCAGCCTCCTCAGCCGAGGGGGTTCCCCGGACGGTTAGTGCCCCAGGCCCGGCGCCCTCCCCTGCCTGGGGCTCAGCCTCTCACCTGCCGCCGCCGCCGCCGCTCCACGCTCCTCCAGGGAGGGGCCCCGACCCGACCCGGCTGCAGATCGCTCTGCTCTCCCCCTGGGCAGGCCCGGGGCGGAGCCGGGGCCTCTCCTGAGCGCCGCAACCCCCGCCCGGGCAGCCGCCGCCGGCGCCGGGCTCCACGAGAGGGCGGGCGGGGGAGGGGGGCCGCGGAGGCCGCAGATCCCCGGGCTCGCGTACAGAGCCAGGCGCCCGACGCGGGCCCGGGCCCGGGCGGCAGCGGGGGTTGCGGGACCGGCCTCCCGGCGCCGGACAAAGGCCAAGGAAGGCGCAGGAGGGCCCAGGCCGGGCCGGGAGGTGGGGACCCGCTCGGCTGGGGGCCACTCGGGTGCGGCGCGGAGGGCGGGGGGGTGTCGGAACCGCTGGTACCCAGGACCCGCCTCCGGCCCCTTAATCCGGATCGGTTCGGTCCGGATTAGTAGTGATCGGTGTAAACACACTAGTGAAACCGCGTGTTTCCTCGCGAGATTTGCACGGCGGGGAAGCAGGGGGGGTCCTGGGGGGGTGGGTAAGGGGAAGAGCCGACAGTGGGGGAGGAGACGAGGAAGGTGCGGGGGGGGGGGGGGGTCCCCGTGCCCCGGCGCCCCGCCTCCTCCAATCAGCGGCCAGGCTGGCGGGCAGGGGTTAACCAGGGGACCCCGCGCGGGCTGAGAAGGCCGCCGCCTCGCCAGGCGGCTGAGGGCGGGCTGCGACACGAGGGGCGGTCGGGCCGCGGCCGGAGTCCCGGACCTCGGCTGCTTTAGTATAACCGGCCCCGCCCCAGCCCGGGCCAAGGCGGTAGGGCTGGAGCTCTGGACCACGGATTGGCGCTAGAGGGGCCGGCACTTCCCGGATCCGCCTTGCCGATCCCGCACCCACCTAATCCCAGGTCTCCACGAGTTTGGATGAGAAGTGGAGTGGCTCTGCCCAGGATGGATTTTAAAGGAAGAAAGCCGGTGGACCCCGCCCGAACTTCTCCGGAGATGCCCAGTTAGTGAGTTCGCTGTGCCCACCCGTGTTCGCTGGCTCCCACTCCCCACCACTCTCCAAAGCGATCGTCCAGGTCCAGAAATTCATTTGCCGTCCTGGAACGTGGACAGCACTTTCCCTCCACATACCTGGTTGGCAGGGTGCCTCCAGGGGCTAAAGATGCCCTGGAATCAAGGCTGAGCCCCCACCCACACCAGGATGTTGTCCTCCAGAGGGGAGGGGGCAATGCCCCAAAGAGACACTCACCGGGCACCCATGGGGAGGTTCCATTTCAACTTCTGATTAAAAACACGCCCTCCTGGATACTTAGGAGGGTCTGAGGGTAAGTGTTAGGATGGAAAAAACAGGCCTGCCCTTCACAGAATGTCTACTGAGGAATGAGAAATATGAAAGGGTGAGCTCTTGGGCACAATAGACCCTGCAGCAAGGAGGGCTCCAGTGCAGGAAAAGGCTCCCACTCTGATTACCCAGCACCAAAGGAATAAAGCATATTGTCCACCAAGTCCTATGAGCCAGGACACTGACTGCAATACAAACACCCAACTTTGGTTTCCTCTGATGCTTCCTTAATCAGATATCTGGAGATGACTTAAGGACCACAAGTAAATGACGACACGTTAGACATTGAACAACAGTCTTGAACTTTCCCAGAGGGTAGGCAAATACTTCAAGTGGAGTTTCTGCCATTTTTTCTTCCTGTTACTTTGTAATTCTTCCATATTTTAACAGAACACTGACCTGCCGAAAGGGCAAAGGGTGACAGTTTCCTTTCTGTGGTGCAACCTTCCAAGCCCTTGGGCAAATTCAAGCACTGTGGAAAAACTCCATTAAACCAAGTTACCTTGTTCCAGATCCAAGCCAGATTGGGAAGTGCACATGTATATTTCCAAAGATAAGTGTTTGATGGGGATGGAGAAAGTTGCAGACAAAGGGTAGGAAAAAAGGGCAAAATGAAGGATACCAAGAGAACAGAACCAAGAAGCTGATAATGGACATATGACTTGCCTTCCACCCCACAAAAGAAAAGCAAATGAGCCAACCTTTTTCATTATAGTGAGTGATCAAGAAAGCTAAGTCCTACCCTAGCCAGTTTGGTTCAGTAGATAGAGCATTGGCCTGTGGACTGAAGGGTCCCGGGTTCAATTCCGGTCAAGAGCATGTATCTAGGTTGCATCCATCCCTGTGCTGTTCAGGGCAGGTGCAGTAGGCAAGCAATAGGGGTGTGTGTGTGTCTTTCCCCTTCCCTTCCACTCTCTCTAAAGTCAATGGGAAAATATCCTCGGGTGAGGATTAATAAAAAAGAAAGTTAAGTCCTTAAAATGACACTGGAATGTCTTAAGTGAGGAGAGAAAAATTTAAGGGAAGAGCACAGTCAGCTGAGTTTCAGCCCAGTTCTTCCACGGACAAGCTGTATGCGCCTGTGACCTAACTTTTTCAAGTTTTGCCAACCTCACCTGTGAGGAGGGGTTTAGACTAGAGGATTTCCAAAGGCCGTTCCAAGTCTGAAAGGCTATTATTCTGTTTTTTAAATTATTTAAAGTAATCATTGAAACAAAGGGAAAGATAAGATTTTTAGTTTATCTTTTCCTGGTGCACTTTTCTCTGCATGTTAAAGAAGTTAACGCTGTCATAGGCCTATTCACAGCCCCACTCTAAATTTAACACTCATCCCAATAGGAATTAGTGTAGGAATTTAATGAATTTGCTTACCACAAAGATTGGTGCTTCTATTTATAGGCACCATGTAAATGAAAGTGTCAAATATCAACAGTAAGGAAAAAAAACAGATTATAGGGTTCACCCTTTCCCAGAGAAAGATGGATAATTTCAAAATAAAATCTGTTGTCAAATGGTTCCTCTTACAATGTGATTTAACCTTGGGTTCATGAACCAATTTGTTTAAAGTGTGTTTACTCACATGGCAACTTCACGGACTCAACTTGTCATGAACTGGCAAATGGTGACATGCCACATGCAAAGGCCCAATCCTCATCAACTGCAGAAGGCACTAACCTGGATCCAATTAGATGTGCACACTGGTCATCCAGTCTTTTTTGCCTTTACAGGTGTACATGACAAGTCCTCTAGATTCATGTTCAAATTCCCAGAGAGAACCCTGGAGCTGGTAGATATGCCCCAAACTAGTTAAGGTGATCCCCAAGGTGTGTTCTGCAGGCCTTGACAGGTTAATATGCTTTCAAGGGAGTAGATATTATACTGGTCCTTGGGAAACTCTGGGTTAAAGTTAAGTGGAATTCTTTAAGTACTAGTTAGAGCCTAAAATGTATAATGTGCATATGGCAACCTCCAGGAGGGGGACTGGGGTATTGGATGTTTTCCTACTTGATTTTGGAACCACCACCTTAGTTGGTTGGTTGGTTTGTTGGATGTTTCAGGTACTCATGGGAGTTATTTTAAGGAAGACATTGGAGGAAACTTGAGTAGTTTAACTCCCTTTTGCTCATCCACATACACCACACTAATGATTGTCCAGTATATTCTTGAATATTTCATTAATATACACCATCTTCAACGAAAAGATACTGGCATTTGATACTGAGCAAATTGACAGTGCTCAGAAATCTTTTTTTTTTTTTAAGAGGAAGGAAGAGGGAGAGACAGATGGAAACATCAATGATGAGAGAGAATCACTGATTGGCTGCCTCCTGCATGCCCCTACTAGGGATGGAGCCCGCACCCAGGCATGTGCCCTGACAAGGAATCGAACCATGACCTCCTGGTTCAGAGGTCGACACTCAACCACTGAGCAACACCAGCCAGGCAGTGCTCAGAAATCTTAACTCTTTTTCTTTTTTTAAAAAAAATATTTTTCTTGATTCCAGAGAGGGGGAGAGAGATAGAAATATCAATGATGAGAGAAAAATCAGCGATCGGCTGCCTCCTGCACTCCCCACACTGGGGATCGAGCCTGAAACCTGGGCATGTGCCCTGACTGGAATTGAACCAGGACCCTTCAGTCCGAAGGCCAATGTTCTATCCATAGAGCCAAACCAACTATGGCTTAACTCCTTCTCTAAAGGAGCCTGCAGGGTGGTGGAGGTAAGAGGATAAACTTCCCAGTCAAGGTCCTTGGTTGCTTTTGTTTTGTTTTTTTAATCCTCACCCAAGGATATTTTTCCACTGATTTTTAGAGAGAGTGGAGAAGAGAGAGGGAAAGACAAAGAGAAACATCGATGTGAGAGCAATACATCAGTTGGTTGCCTCTTGCACGAGCCCAGACCAGGGGCTGGGTCAGGGAGGAGCCTGCAACCGAGGTACGTGGCCTTGACTGGAATCCAAAATGGGACCCTCCAGTCCGAAGATCGATGCTCTATCCTCTGAGCCAAAATGGCTAGGGCAAGGTCCTTGGTTTTAATCTTGACCCTGCCTCTTATCAACTGTGTAGCCTTAAACAAGGTATTTAACTTCTCTAAGCCTCAGTTTCTTTATCCATAAAATGGTGTTAAAACCTTACAGGACTGTGGAGGATTAAATGAGATAATATATCATCTTGACAGAGTAATTCCTGAATAAATGGTCCCCAAACTTCACACTTCTGCCAAGGACTTATACATTTGTCGTTAGATTATTTACAGAGTTTAACTCCAGAAACCAGGCTGCCAACGTCTTAATGTCTTTTAGTGGTACCGTTTTCTTCGGAACAGAGAAAGGACTTGATGTCTCTCTAATGAAGACATTTGTTGGGGGGAGTAGAGAAAAACTTAAAATTTGCCTGACCTGTTCTTCCTCGACCCTGAGAATGGAGGGTTTCTAGTGGTATGAAGAAAAAGGAAGTTAGCCTGGGGCGGAGGGTGGGGCGTGCTAGAAGGGGTCAATGGGGGAAAAGGGAGGACATATGTAATACTTTCAACAATAAATATTTAATTTAAAAAACAAAAGGACCTTCAAACTTTAAAAAGAAAAGAAAAAGGAATTCGGCAAAGGCAATATTTCCATTATAATTTCTGGGCAGAAAAGTAGAGAACATTAGCATATTTGTGATCAGACAGAACTAGGTTCCAGTCTTGTCTCTTCACCCCTCAGGTTCCTCTTCTGAAAACTGTGGCCTGCATACATAATTCCATGAGTGGCTTTAGTTAAAATAGAAATAATGATGGGAAACGCCTTATAACCTGACATATGTAGGCATTTAGTCAATGATATTTCTACTCTCCTCCCTAACAAAATGGAAAAGTGAACGTACACTACAGATTTAAAAAATTCAGATCTAAGCCTCTGTTTTTCATATCCTCCTACTGCCCAACTTGCTTCAGAAACCCTTCTTGAGCAAGTCTCCTTGACACAGTTTGCTTTATTTATCAAGTCATGCATTCTTCTGCATAGCCCACTGATACTGGAACAATCTTCTTTGTTCTCCTGAAGAGCATCTCCCTTCTCTAATTTTCTGTTCCAACTCCTTCCCCAAATGTCACTTTAAAAAAAAATTATTTTGAGAGAGAGAGAAAGAGAGAGAGAGAGAGAGAGACATCAACTCGTTGTTCCACTTATCCGTGCATTTGTTGGTTAATATCTGTATGTGCCCTGATCAGGGATTTAACTTGAAACCCTGGAGCATTGGGACAATGCTCCCACCAACTGAGCTAACTGCCTTTCCCCTGCATTGTGTACTCCTTCTTTCCAGCAGCTAAAATGTAAAATAGACAAATAGAGGGGCAAAAGAGAATAAAAGCCACTGAAATGTAACACAAGCCCCCTCCCCTTAACTATTGAATCCTACATATTGGTCTTTCTGAGAAAGAAAACTTGAAGATAGGAAACAACTGCAAATATACTCTTTTGGGGATACTGATAGAGTATATTATTAAAATCTCAGTCCTTTCATTGACTTTTCATATTCAGTAATCAACCTTCAGACAAAATGACCCAGGTCATGAGGTAAAGGGGGCCCAAGCCTTGTGCCCACAGAGAAAAAAGAAGGGGATCACTGGTTGGGGGCCCAAACCTTGTGCCCACAGAGAAAAAAGAAGGGGATCACTGGTTGGGGGCAGGAGCTTGGGGATGGTCAGCCCAGAAAGGCAAGTCAGAATATTGGTGTGTTTTTGTATAGCCTCTGAGCTAAGAATGAATTTTACATTTTTAAATGCTTGAAAGACAAGCAAAAATTATATATAAAATTTTAATGTTGGTGTCCATAAATAAAGTTTCATTAGGACACAACCTCACTAATCCTTTACATATTGTCTGTGGCTGCCTTTGCACTCCAGTGGCAGAACTGAGTAGTTTTGACAGGCCGGCAAAGCCTAAAATATTTACTATCTGGCTCTTTACAGAAAAAGTTTGTTGACCTCCGCTCTAGACCAGGGCTTCCCAAATTGTAAGGAGCATATGTATCCCTTGGGCATCTTGCCAAAATGCAGGTTCTGGTTCAGTAAGTTGAGTGGGGCTTGAGATTCTGCATTTCCAAAATCTCCCAGGTGCTGCTGCTCCTGCTTTGCAGACCATACTGGGTAACAAGGCTCTGAAAGCCTCGTCTGCTACATCAGGGGTTTTTGTGAATGATTTCTAAGTAAACAAATCTTAGAAAATATGAACAGGCCGAAACCGGTTTGGCTCAGTGGATGGAGCGTCGGCCTTCGGACTGAGGGGTCCTAGGTTCGATTCCGGTCAAGGGCATGTACATTGGTTGCGGGCACATCCCGGTAGGGGGTGTGCAGGAGGCAGCTGGTCGATGTTTCTCTCTCATCGATGTTTCTGGCTCTCTATCCCTCTCCCTTCCTCTCTGTAAAAAATCAATAAAATATATTTAAAAAAGAAAAAAAAAAGAAAATATGAACAGTTGGAGTGTAACCCATGATAATAACCTCAAAAGGATTTTCCATGTTGTTTGGGCATCATGTGACAGCCTGAATGGTCGTGGAAATGGATTTGCAGGCAATCCCCCTGAGCCTAAAGGGGTTGCAGCCCCACAGCACTCCTGTGATGTGGTGCTTCTTGTTATTTGCCCTAAACTTATCCGTCCAACTATAGGAGGGCCTTCTTTGTCCTGGTATTCCAGGATTTGGGAAAGAAGACTGAGTTCACCTTGTCCAAATTATTCTTGATTTTTTTCAACTTCAGGTAAGTCCCCTCTCAGCTCTTTCTTCAGTGACCAGTGCTTCTCAGGGTGACAAACCCTTGGAGAGGCAGCCTGGGTTCAAATCCCAGCCCTGGAGGTACATGATGTAAGACCTAGAGATGCATAACTTCTAGTGCCTCAATTTCCTTATCTGTGCAGTGGAGGTAATGTATATAAAGCACTTGGCATACTGCCGGATTCTTGACAGGTGCTTCCAACCTGAAAGCATCTCAAAACTTAACACATCCTAAACCTGCTCCCTTCCCAAAGCTGACACATTTTAGCAAATGTCAACTCCATTCTTTTACTATTTAGACCAAAAACCTTGGAATTATTCTCTCTTCCACTTCCATTGTGAATTCCTCCACTCCTGCTTCACCATCTGCTCCCACCCAGGGCCTTTGTACTTACTATCCCTCCACCTGGAACACTCCTCAGCATATGCCCAGCTGGGCATGGCCACATGTTATTACATTGCATGGAGTACGTCCTACCTCCTATGTACACGTGGAGCTGGCAAGCAGCTGCCTTTCCATGACAGAGTGAGAAGAACCTTCAGGCTCTTTCAGGAGATGCCATGCTAGGCTTTTGAGTAGAAGGAAGTGAGGAGGGCATTTTAAAAAGGAGTAGAGCCCAAAATGAAACCCTTGCTCTCCTGTGCATGCTAATGGGATAAACAGACAATAAACACATAATTATACATCGTAGGTAATGACTGCCATGAAAACATAGAAAACAGGTTACCTGGGTAGAGTGCTAGATCCCAGTGGCAGTGTGGATGCTACTTTATATGGGGAATTAGGTCAGGGACAGCTGTTCTCTGATAATGTAACACCTAAGCAGGTATTTAAATGAAATGAGGGTGCAGCCCGGCTGGTGTGGCTCAGTGGTTGAGCATTGACCTATGAACAGTTCGATTCCCGGGTCAGGGCTCATGCCCAGGTTGTGGACTCAGTCCCCAGTGGAGGGTGTACAGGAGGCAGCCAATCAATGATTCTCTCTCATCATTGATGTTTCTATCTCTCTCTCTCTCCCTTCCCTCCTCTGAAATCAATTTAAAAAAAATTTTTTTTAATGAAATGAAGGTGCAAACCCTGTCACTGTCTGGGGGAAGAGCCTTCCAAGCAGAACAGTGAGTGAAAATACCATGGGGCCAGAACTTGGATGGTTTGCAACAGTTTAGGGGCCTTCTGGCCTTTGTGTGATAGAGTGAGAAAGCTGCCTGCTGCTGAGTGCAACACACAGGGAGCCTACAATTTCACCAGTCTTGACATAGCAAGGTACTTTATGCTGTAGTGAGTTTCAATGTCTTGAGCCTGTGTTTAATGGCTAATCCCAAAGGATAGGGATTATAACAAAAAGCACTTATTGAGCATTTATGTGGCAGGCACTGGAATAAAAGCATGTTCATTATCACATTTAATCCTTTCAACCTTGAGGGAGGCCCACCTTACAGATGAGAAGGAAGTAGAGAGGAGGGATGAAATCTCTAGTCACAGCTCTTGAGCAGCTGAAAGGGGAATTCTTTCAAAGATGGTCTGGTTCCAGAGCCCGTGCTACTGGCTCCCAGCTCGCTGGATTTTAAGCTACATCATGTGCACATAGTACTCAATTCTGCCCCTCCTTTCCTGACCCCATTTCATCTCATAATTTCCAGGTAGGTCTTAGCTTGCCTGATTGGCTGTGACCCTAATAGAATGCTACATTATTACCCATACAGCTTGTTTCAGACTCTTTTCTAGGCATTTCCTTCCAAATGAGTAGGCCCAGTAGACCCAGTAAATAGTCTTCCCAGTAAGCTCCCACTTTTAAAAATATATGTTTTTATTGATTTTAGAGAGGAAGGAAGGGGAAGGGAGAGAGAAACATGAATGATAGAGAAACATCAATTGGCTGCCTCCTGCACGCCCCCTACTGGGGATCAAGCTGTAATCTGGGCATGTGCCCTGACTGGGAATTGAACTGGCGACCTCTCTGTACAAGGGACAATGCTTAACGAACTGAGCAACACCAGTTAGCGCTGGTTAAATTAACTCTTAACTTCCATTCATCTCCTCCGGGTTTATTGTTTCATTAACCCATATTTATGGTTTTCCATAATTTCCTTACC
Source organism: Eptesicus fuscus (assembly GCF_027574615.1). Lineage (NCBI taxonomy): Eukaryota > Metazoa > Chordata > Mammalia > Chiroptera > Vespertilionidae > Eptesicus > Eptesicus fuscus. The sequence continues at coordinate 31,695,015 of NC_072492.1, read as the reverse complement.
AGATAGTTTCCGCTTCCTTTGTAGGTTTGGACATGGGCAGTTGGTTCATTACTTAGGTGAGACTTATCAAATTCACCATCACCCCAAAATCTAGTTCTCAGTTCTTCAGGTCCCCTTTCACCAGAGTTAATCCAACTCAGGAAGAATTAATCAAAATGAGAATGGTGCACATCTCAGGACAATTCCTGCATTTTGAAAGAAAAGTATGTCTGCCACATTTGACCGACCAGCAGGCTCTCCTCAGGGGAAAGCTACTCAGGAAGGCAAAGCAAGGCTCCTCGGGGAGCAAGGAGAAAGAGCAGGATAATCTTAATGGCTCCACTGCATCACGCTATATTTAGCTACTATTCCCAATTCCTCAAAATAGGGCTCTGTCTCATGGAATTACACCAAAGCCCTGCTTTTTTTTTTTTTTTTTTTTACCGCCCCCCCCCACCCCCCCCACCACCTCTCTCAGATGCTGGGTGGGCAGATCACTCCTCTTCTGCAACCTCAAACAATGTATAGGCTTACAATTTCTTAGACACCTGTTTTTAGCCAACACTGCATCTTTGTGGGCTGCTGATCACCTCCATCACTGTGGAGTCTTCCAAGTTTTGTTCTTAGATTTTGCAGGTATCTTGGTGAGGCCTCAGGTTTAGACTGCTTTAACATATGTTAGCAAAAGATTTTAGGAAAGTTACTTCAATTTCCTCATTTATCAAACTTAGAACCAACATCTGTCCTCCTCCCAAGGTTGTTCTATGCACTTAGCCAGTTAAGATAAGAAAGCATTTTGAAATTTGAAAAAAAAAAAAAAAGTGTGTAAATGCAAGACGAAATTATTCTTTCAAGGCAATTATTCTTTCAATAATAAAACAATAGTTGCAAGAGGGAAAGAGAGGGTGACGTTACAGTCTTGCTCTGCAGCCTGGATTACCTACCTACATAGCAGCCCAGTGTCTGTTATCAATTGGAGTGGGGTTCCATCTGGTCCAAGAACCATTGCCCTAAAAATACTTTACTGTCTCAACGTGAAGCCATCCACAGACTAAGTATTATGTTTCCCTGCTGTCCCAGTGCTCTTTCCTAAGTTCAGACTTAGTTGCAGAGTAAATGCGATGCTGTGAAAGGAACAGAAGACACAGAGTCCTAAGTCCTGGTTGGAAACAGCTCTGCCACACACTCTTTGTGAGGTGCAGCCAAGTGCCATTCAGCTGCCTAAGCTCATGGCCTCCCTGACGTTAAAAAGGGGCTGCTCAGCCCTAGCCAGTTTGGCTCCGTGGACAGAGCGTGGGCCTGCGGACTGAAGGGTCCCCAGTTCCACTCCAGTCAGGGGCACAACATGCCTGGGTTGTGGGCTTGATCCCCAGTAGGGGATGTGCAGGAGGCAGCTGATCAATGATTCTCTCTCGTCATTGGTGTTTCTCTCTCTCTCTCTCTCTCTCTCTCTCTCTCTCTTCCTCTCAGAAATAAAATATATATATATATATATATATATATATATATATATATATATTTTTTTTTTTTTTTAAAAGCGGGGTGGGAGGGAAGCTGCTCAGATGACCTGCCCCTCAGAGTTGCTGTTCGGATGGGGTGTGATAACCTAAGTTAAGAAAGATTAGCAATGTCTGGCAGGTATAAGACACTCCAAGATGCTTGTTTAAAATAATAAAAATATCACATCCTGGCTATTAATTTGTCTGATGAGAGAAAGTAGTTTATTATTAGTCTTCTCAAAATGCTTGCTTTCTTCAGCGGTTTTAACTTTGGCCTGACATACCACACTCTTCTTTTGTATGTTATTTTTTGGTGTTTTTATCATAACAAAATATATTGGAAGCCAAAATAGGTAACTGGGCTGGGGGTTTTCTTGGTCACTGTTTTAGCCACCTGGACAGTGGTGTTTAGCCCCAGGTTTCTTAAGTGGTAGCCAGGGCAAGACTTTACTTTTGCTCTGACTTCCAGTCTCCAGTGTCGATGTTGCCAGGATATCACATAGTAACAGGTTCCCAAATCTGATTACGAACTTGGCATCTTACTGCCCAGCTGATTCTGTTCCACTCCTGTGTCAGAGCAGGAAATATCCTGATAGGTTCTTCTCTCCTCTCACATGAACACAAGACGCACTGAACCACCAAGTATTTCTTCCCTGGAGGGCCCCTGACTCATAGCCCACAATGACAACCCCGGAGCTGGACAGAAGGACCTGCAGCCTGGGGTGTTGGACAGTAAAAAGGGGCTGCTCATATGACTGCTTCCTTACAAGATTGGACTTCCCCAGGATGCAGGCCTGAGCTGCGTTCTCCATTCCCTGCTGACCCGTCCCCTCCACTGGAAGCAGTATGAAAAGTTCGCGTGTTATCAGATTCCTGTGAGGTGCCCCATTGCCCATCAGGAGAGTTTGCGTCTTATAACTAGGAAAACAGACGTGGTGGGTGAAGGGCAAAGAGCCTGACTCAGGGGCAAGGCTGATCTAGGATCCAGCCCAAGCTCTACTCTGCTGAACTCTGGGAACTTGGACTGTTATTTCATCTTCCCAGCCTCAACTTCCTCATCTGTGAAATGAGGATACAGTACCCATCTTAGTGGAGTTAGGCCACCTAAAGCATCAAGCACAGTGCTTAGCCGAACAGGCAGTCAGTAACAAGGTTTCCTGGATTGATGGCTTCTTTCTCCTTTAAAGAACTCACCTTCCTAATTGTGTTGACTGATACGTATTTATCATGCATACAATTTTCTGTATTTAAGTTTTCAGGAAGTCCCCAAACTAGAGCTGAGCCCAGCACCTAGCTGACTGAAGTTTAGCTTCCAGAGGCCCTAGCAGCACCAGCCACAGAGGTGGGACTCAAGAGGGTGGGGCACCATTCTCTTCCCAGCCGCTACTTTTTGGGGACAGCAATTTTTTCTATAAAGGGCCAGACAGGAAATGCGTTAGGTTTTGTGAGTCAGATTGTCTATGTTACAAGTAATCAATTCTGCTATCCTGGCAGGAAAGTGGCACAGGTGACATGTAAATGCATGACGATGGCTATGCTCTAATTGAACTTTACTTGCAAAGATAGGCTGCTGGGCCTGGTCAGATGGCTCAGTTGGTTGGAGCATTATCCCATACACCAAAAAGGTTGGGGGTTCAATTCCTGGTCAGGGCACATACCTAGGTGGCAGGTTCAATCCAGGGTCAGGGTGCATATGGGAGGCAACGATTGATCCATGTTTCTCTCACATCAGTGTTTCTCTCTGTCTCCCTTCCTCTCTCTCTAAAATCAATAATAATAAAAAAAAATCCTGGGGTGAGAATAAAAAAAATAGACTGCTGGTTGCCGGGGACTTTGTTAACCCCTGCATGATTCTCAACTTTACCACGCATCAGAATCACCAGGGGGAGGGGCTTCTTCAAACACAGATTGCTGCGCCCCACCCCCAGAGTTTCTGACAACTCCCAGAAGACGGAACCACTTTGAGAACCACTGAAGCCTTTCCCACCCCTCTTCTTTCTCTGTGCACCAAAAAAAACACTTCAACCCCACTGTGAATACAGCATTTATTATGTTCTATTGTGGTTAGTGGTTCGTGTGTGGGTCTCCAGGATCCTTAATCACCTTCCTATCCTAGTGCCTGACGATAGCAATTGCTAACCACTGACTCAACTCAGGTAGCGTCCTGCCCTGCTCCTTGGGGGACTGTTGGAGCTCTGCTACCTGGGCCCAGCCCTGCTACAGAGAGGAGGAAAGGGGACTTTGCCCCCTGCCTGTCCAGAAACAGACTAGGAGAGGAAACATTCCCTGCTCAGACTAGACCTTGAACCTGGACTGTTTCCTAAGGAAATAAAATGAGGATGGATTGGGGGTTTGGTTTAATTTGTTACTTTTTGCTTCTAAATGGACTATTTTACTTTGTGATGTGTGAGTGTGGGGGTTAAATCCAGACAGCTGTCTGCTGGGGAAAACCACTATTTGTGAGTTAGAGACTCAGTAGGCTTTTAAAATGACCCACCGTCAGGGCTTTATCTCAAACCAGACAGAATCAAGTTGGGCTCCGATAAAAGAGGAATATATGAGTCCTTTCCCCATCTTCAGTGGCATGTGTGGGTCAACCTCCCTCTTTTGGAACTTACTGCCTACCTCCTGGTTTTATCCCCACACATGCTCCCCTCCTCTCTTTGCTGGTTGGCAGGAGCTCCCCAGCGACAGGGGCCACTTAGTCATGGGCTGGCTGTAAAAGGCAGGTGTTACAGTAACCTTCCTCTCTCCAATTCCCAGGCCTGTCTGATGGAGAATTCCTTTCATCTTTGAAGTTTCAAGTCCATCCCTACCTAACTAACCTCACTCTCTCCATTCCAAAATAATAGACGCCAGGAGGAGGGACTCCTTCCCCTCCCCATCATGAGGGGCTCCGTGAACACTGCCAAAGGCACAGACGTTTGCTGCTTATTTAGACTGCAGTGCAGAGAAGCCAGGACACGGAAGTTAGCACAGCAAAGAAGCAGGAAGGATCCCAGAGTGGCTTAGAATCCTTCTGATATTCCCTGTCCCGGAAACCTTGTTACCCCTGCCTGCCAATCAGTTTTGCATCAATAAACTGTACGTTCTGAGCGTTGCCAGATGAATGAAAGGAGAGCAGCTGAAGACTGATCTCTGACCTTGGCACGTAAACAGCCTATGGATTGCACTTGACAGTTATTAAAGAAAAGACCCAGCAATTCTCTGATGCCTTTTTGCCTTAATTAGATCGAGCATTCATAAGCTATGGGGAAATCTTCAGTTTGAAGAGAAAGACCCCACAAGACAGGAATTCTCATTCCCACTCATTCATCCATTCAAACTGTCAGTCAGTACTCACTGACACTCGTCAAGTGCCCCATTACCTATGCTCAACACTGTGCTGACCTCTTTCAAGTAAAGTGGATGCAAAAATTCCCAAAGTCCACACTGTGCTCGCCTGGAAGACAGTGTCCAGCCAGGAAGTCAAGAGCACAGGCTTCCGTTCAGACATATCTGAACTTGAATCTGATCCTGCTGGGTGACCTTTGGCAAGTAATTTAACCTCTGTGCCCTCAGTTCTCTCTTGAAGTTAATAATACCACCCGCCAAGGGTGGTCTAAGTGAGACCATCTGCGCAAAGTATTCATCACAGAGCAAGCACATCCCATCCCAAGGCCCTTGGCTCGCGGGCCAGCTCTCAGGCTGAGAGGCTCCTTCCCTTCCCCTGGCACCCTGCCAGTCGCTGGGGAGCTGATGACACTCACGGTCTCTGCCTTCAACGGTATTAGAAAACTGCTGTTGACAATGCTCTTAGTTTCTTCATCTACAAAATGGGGGAGCAGTGAGCGTCCCCTGAGAGGATCTGGGAAAGCGTTAGTACAGAAGCCTGAAAATGCACCTTGCCTGAGGAAAGGACTACAGGAATATTAGATTCCGGTAGCAGCTATGGCTTGTCATCAGATGCCGCTGCAGCCCCGCGGGCTGTCTTTAATAATAGATATTTTTAAATTCCTGAACCCACTTCATGCTATATTTGCTCACACATGGAGGTTTATTCAGTGTTAATCACATTAATGTGCTGCTTCATTTCACGCTGTGCAACGCCAACTTCAGCAAGAGCCGGGAGGGAGCAGAGTTTACTCTCAAGGGGACCTCATACTGTGTTCACCCAAAAGGCGGCCTCGTCAAGGCATCTCAGAGCCCCAGTGACCTCCGGGCCACCCCCTCATTCCCCTGGGGTGCCCTGAAGCCTTAAGCAGCCTGCCTTTCAAGTATCTCTCTGTATCTATTGGTTTTTACCCTCTAGTAGAAACCTCTTAGGCTTTTCACTAGCTGTCTTTAATTCTTAAACAACCCAAATGCATGCTATTCAGTCAAAGCTCCCCACAAGGTGTCATAAAGGGACTGAGGTACAGCGGTTTAGAGGGTCCTTTTAGAGCTCCCAGTTCAACCCCCTTATGTTACAAAAGGAAAAACTGAGGCCCAGGCATGTAAGGATTTAAATCTCTCTGTTGGATTCTTCCCTAAGCCAACGAATAATCTTCATTCCGCTCTTAAACATAAAACAACAAATCCACTAGTTTTTTCTTGGCCTTGTGCTCCAATCTACTTGCCCTCCTGGCCCTTGTCAGCCGAGAGCCTCAGATCCTACTTTCTGGAGAAAACAGAGTCGTCAGATAGGACCTCCCACCACCAGTGACGCCCTGGCCCAGCACAGCACCTCAGCGCACTGTCCCCCCAAGGCCAAAAGCTGCCCTCCATGTGCTCAGGGCCATTACCTGCCTGCCCAAGAACTTTGCCCCACATCTCTCACCCCTTTCTTACATCACCAATCTCTGCCTTTCCATGCGAACATTCCTGTCAACATACACACATGCTCTCATTTTTAAAAATTTTGTATAAAACCCTCCCTTGACCTCACATTCCCCTCCAGCTACTTACTATACCATTTCTTGCCTTGAAAACTACACTGTTTCACCCAAGCCGGTTTGGCTCAGTGGATAGAGCCTGGGCCTGCGGACTGAAGGGTCCTGGGTTCGATTCTGGTCAAGGGCACTTGCCTGGGTTGTGGCTTGGTCCCCAATAGGGGGCATGCAGGAGGCAGCATCATTGATGTTTCTATCTCGCCCTCTCTGAATCAATAAAAACATATTTTTAAAAACTATGCTGTTTCCACTTCATCACGTGCCATTCACTCTAATTTATTTTTTCCTATATTTCTAAGGACAAATTTAAGCCTACAGCAAAGTTGAAATAGTATTAAAACACCCTCTACCTAGATTCTCCAATTAGCATTTTGCCATATTTGCGTTCTTTCTCTGATCGATAATATACCTACATATAAATGTAAATATAATTTATATATAAATAATAGATATATAAGTATATAGCTGTATGCATGTTTAGTTTGTTGTTATTACTGAACCACTGGAAAGTATCAAGCATCCTGGTCCTTCACCCTTAAATACTAAAGTAAATACTACAACATGTGTCTCCTAAGAATCAGAATTCCCTCTTACATATCATACAGACCATTTCACACACAAGAAATTGACGCTGATACATTATTTAATATAAACTCCATTTTCAGATTTCCCAATTTACCCCCAAAATATCCTCCAGAGCATTTTTAATCGGATTACAAAGATGAGGCCCACCCCAATTTAAATTCCAGATCCACCACTCCACCGATTTGTCAAGGTCAGGGTAACGTCATTACCAAATCGAAAGGGTCCCCCTCTGGTCTCAGCAGGGACTGTCAGGGCTCAGTGCTCTGGGCCTCTGAGGCGTCAGGGCGCCTTAGGTTTCCGCCCTCCGTCCTTGCTCCTTCCCCTCTAGTCCTCTGAATGTTGGGGACTCCAGGCTTGTGTGCTGGGCCCCTCCTCGGCCCCGCTGTAACACCAGAGGTATGCTGCTGCCACCCACACTTCCGGCATCCCCGCCCCTGCAGCCCTGACCCGTCTCCCCAACTCCAGGCTGATGTACCCCACTGCCTTCTTCCCAGCATCTCCCTGCGTGCCATCGGCCCCAGACTTAACTTGTCCACACGGAAGTCTCCATGTCTCCCCTTCTTTCCCATCTCAGTGACAGCATCACCCGCCATCTGTCCTGATTCCAGCCTTCCCTCTCCTGACCCCCACCCCGACCCCGCCACCTCCCCCCCAGACACACACCACCGAGTCCTGTCTGGACTCCGCTCCCTCCACCGTCCCCACTGCCACCGACGGGCCCGCCCTCAACCGGCCGTCATGGCTGCCCTCTCTGGGATGTCCCGGGAAGGGCTCTGATTGGCTTAGCCCGGTGTCACATGCACACCCCTGTCCCGCCTCTGCCCACGCCCCACCCCACGGCACACTCTCCACTGCGCTCGTCTCCGAAAGTGTCTCCCACGTCGGGCCACTCCCTCTTAAGCCCTTCCACAGCTGCCCCCGTCATGGCAGACCCCCACCACAGGGGGCTTCCGAGGTCCTGCCCACCCTTCTCTCCCGAGGGAGGCCAACACTGGCCTCGCCTCGGTCCGCGCCTTGCATGCGAGGGCTTGCCCCGCTCGGGGCTGCTGCTGTCCTGGTTTTCCCCTCGGCCTGCAATGCTCTTACCTGGGGCCTCCGTGGCTGCAGGCTCCTCGGCCGTCATGGCTGCCCTCTCCGGGATGTCCCGGGAAGGGCTCTGATTGGCTTAGCCCGGTGTCACATGCACACCCCTGTCCAATCATTGGTGGTCATAGAGCAGGTCGCTGGGCAGAAATATGGCTGCCATGAGCCATTCCGGTTCTTCTGGAGTTCGAGGGCCAGAAAGGGGAGCAGTTCTTGGGAGAGGGTGGGTGATGGACCCCGTGCTCACACACACACACACAGTCTCCACACTTCCGCCCTCTCTTCAGTGGGCTGGCCTCTCGGCAGCAGTAACCTATTGGGACCCGCCCCTTCTGTTTTCCAATGGAAGCTTGCTTGTGGCTCATCATGCTCCCTCCACAGCCCCAAAGCTCTTCCTCCTTCTCTTGATTGAAGCCCTAATCAAGCATCAACATTTCCCCAAGGGGAAAGCCAGAAACTTCAAGGTTATTCTAGGTTTCTTCTCTCACAGACTCCCTCTCCCACCTCATACCCATCACCAATCCCATCCACTGTGTGAGTTAAATGTGGCCCCTTTCTGTCCTCACTTCCACGGCATTGGTTCATCTGCCTTGTTGCAAACAGTGGAACTTTCCGCTCAATGACCTCCCTGCTCTGGTGTCTGCCCCCCCCCCCCCCCCAACACACACACACACACACATACACACACACACACACCGCCCCCAACATATACACACCCCCTCCTCCCCTGTGATTCTCTCCCCATCTGAATTGCTGTCAGAGGTGATTTAAACGTCCATGCAATGATTCTGTTGTTCTTTTTCAGTTTCTACACTGGCCCGCTGCTGCCCAAACTCCTCAGCATGGCATTTGAGGCCTCCACCATCTGTCTGGAAGGGACAGAAATGGAAGACAATTCTAATTCTCATGAGACAGAGAACTGCCCCATGCACCATCCTTCTGAAACAGCCACCATCCTGCCCATTGGCTGCTCTTCTCATGTTGTTGTTGTTGTTGTTGTGTGTGTGTGAAATTCCATCCCTTTCACCAGACACCTCACCCCATTTCATCCACCTGGAAAAACCCTTTTTCCTCCAAGACCCTGCCAGAGGGTTACCTGCTCTGTGACAGCCTCCCCAAGAAGTCCTGTCCTTTTGTGCTCCAGGAAAATACAATCATAGCAAGAAACATCTAAATAGAAATTATTTCCATAAGAACAATGTTAAAAGGCTGGATTTCATTCCTCAGTGCCCCAAATGTTACCATTCCAAACTCCTTACCTATTGATATTTCTCCCACAGATTGCCCCACGTGCATACAGAAATGCTAAAGACTTCACACAACATTCTTCCCACACATATGCTTCCCTGAGACAGTGTGACCTGGGCAGAGGAGAGGTGGAGTGAAGCATTCACCCACATCTACCTCCATCAATTCTGCTCCTCTGCAAGGCTAATGCCCATTGAGGGCCTGGCCACATTGTGACTTTCATAGGGCCTGGGCACTTATGCTTTCACGGGCCCTTTCCTCCATTAAATACTTATATATTTAGAATCTTTTTCTTGTCTCTTTTCATATATTTTATAATCTTGTTGATATAAAAATAATCTAGGCTGCCTTCATTATCACATATTCATTACTATCATATTCATTTTTCTTCTGGATTTAAAATAAATTAAAATGAAAACATTTTCCAGGGTCCCTAAAGATATGGTGGGCCCCAGGCACTGCACCCCAATGGACAAGCTGACCCTGACTGAAGGCACTGGAAACACGAAGGTCTTATCTCCCTCCTCATTGCTCTTTGAGTCCCCAGAGAAGAAATGGAGATTAGTGTTTTCTGTTACAACCTTATCAAGACTCACTCAATAACATGTCTTTATTCTCTCCAGGCAAAAGTTGCCAAGGGACATACCATTGATCCATTTGCTAAATATACAACATGTAACAAAGTGTGTCTTACACAAATGAGTCTTGTAAATATAGAGTTGCCCAGAGAGGTTGGCATTTGATGTGATTTTCTGTAAGGAGTTAGGATGGGGTCCACTAGGGCTGAAGGATTATTATTACTGTTTATATCCGATTCATAGTTAAGGAAACTGAAAACCAGAGGAATTTATTAACTGGGCCAAGAGGACACAGAGAACAAATGAAATGGCAACTCCAGGATTTCAACTCCAGCCCATGCTCTTATGAGTTGCTTTGGACAGACTGAGTTTGAGGTACCCAAGGGCTTCCAGGGGAGAGAGTTATCCAGGAAGTATTTAGATAAACTGGTTCAATAGTTAGCTTATAATATATTTGGGAATTATCTGAGTATTGGTGGCATTTAAAGATTCAAAGTGGATCAGCTCATTCATTCCTTTGCAGTCTCATATGGTGGGGTCCAGGCCAGTGGGCTTTCCTAGAATTATTTCTGCATCTTTCAACCATCCTGATCGGGCCTTCTCCCTCAGGGAGCTGTGCAGCCTTGTTCTCTTGCTGGACCTCACCCTATTATTTCCCAGGTATTCCTGGTTTCTGAGAAACATTTAGAGGTCACCTTCTGTCCAGAGACCCTGGGCTATCAGCTCTGGCCCTACTATTTTTCACTGGATGACAGAATTTGACTTTTCCCCACTTTGATGCCTGATGCTGTCTATAGACCAAGCTTCTGGATGACATTCTATGCACTCACCCACCCCGTAAATATTTAATGAGCACCTACTGTGTGCCAGACACCATTGTAAGTACTGAGGATACAGTTGTGCACAAAATAAACAAAGTCCCTGACCCCAAGAATCTTATAGTCTAGAGGCAGGAGGCAGATACTAAGAACAGTGCTACATGCCATGAGGAAGATAAAGCCACATGATGTAGTATGACTGAGGGATAGTGGAGACACTGGTCAAGGGTATCAGCAGGGAAGAACTCTGGGCCTTCAGAGCTAAGTATGGTCGCCTCTCCAATTGGCCTGAGGAGCAGAGACAAGGTCCTTAGAGAGCCTTAGGTAGCAGGGTGAGTACACACTTCCCAGGGTTCTCCTGAGGCCTGTCTACATTTCTGCCCTGGGAGTCCACAAGACTCTGTCTCCTTCTACTTTGTGTTTTCTCATTTAAGTCAGCTTGAGTTGCTGATTCTTGCAACCAGAGCTCTGTACACTGTGGTCTTCTGAAATTAAATGCAAACCATGTGCCAGAGGGTGTCTCAAGAGGTGGGAGGGTACTGAGCAGGGCAGTCCTCATTCATGAGCCCCACCAAGGGCCAGGTGCTATGCTAAGTGTTGAGAATGCAGAGTTCCCCCAAGGAGCTCATTATTTATCCAACTCCATTGAGTGTCAGCCTTAATCACACAATAAACTGAGTAATGGGAAGCAAGATTGAGGAGGGTGTGTGGGGGCTTACCGAGGGCAGGGTACGTCATGGCTTCCTCCAGTCCTGCTCATCCCCTTGGAGGTGTTTCTCTAACATGTTATTGCTGATTAATGTTTAAAATATGACTCTAAGGATATTTTAAGGTTTTATGAAGAAATCCAAACCCAGAGAAAGATGGGGAATGAATCAATGCAATTTGGGGCTCATCTCAGGAAGAAAATGACAACCTTGAGCCTTGGGTCAAGACCTCTGGCTATTGTGTCATAAGGTCCCCCATGGGAGCATAGGATCTGATTGCGGCTACTTGTCCGACAACTTGGTCACACAGTGCAGTCCGCTAACTGTAGTCAAGAGACAATGTCCAATCTCGAACCTAGAAATTCACTGCAATAAAGTGAGGTGGCCATGATCTACCATTTCAGTATTCTTACTTGCAAAATTCACCACCAGGACTTCTTCCACCTCTCAAATCATAACCTGCACACAAAATTAAGAAACATACAGAAATCTGTTATGCATTGATGCAGCCAGGCTCTGAAAATAGCAGCTGCAGCCACAAACCAAAGAACGGGCCTTTGTGAAGAGTGAAAGAAGCTGTTTGTCCTGAGCTCATCTTGTAAGCTACAGATAGAATTCCCTACTATTACTAAAGTAACATCTTTAAGCAAAGAGAGGAATCAATTAGAGGGAAATAGGATGTCTTAGTCCATTAGACTTTCCTTTCCTACTAAGGTTCCAAGGCCCTAATTTTCCAATCAGAGCCCAAGAGAGTATGAACTTACATGAAGCAGACCCACTACAAAGCATACAGGTAGCAGACCCACTACAAAGCATAGGTTTGATGGCATTAGTAGAGGCATGGGTCAAATTAAAGTACACAAAATCGGAGATGAATCGCTTTCGTGGTGTAAAGACCCATGCTGTCTGGGTGTTCATGTTACACCCTGACCCTGGACACCACCTTCAGGAACATGGATCCACTCCAATGGCTACAATGCACCTGTTTAAAATTAAATTGCCCTTCATTTTTCAAACAACATTGAACTTGATCTCCTCAAATTAACACTACTTAGGAAGATCAATTTCAGAAACACTTTTCTATTAGACTTGAATCTAAACCACACAACTTCCTGAGCGGTTTCACACGTGGAGCTACCGTTCCAGCCAACAGTGCACTTTTTATTTTGCATTAAATATATCAAAAGAAGCCGTTCGGAGTCAGCCTGGTAGTCCAGTCTGTTTGAGTGGCACTAAGGTCATACTTTAATCTACTCTGACCATGTTTAATTGTCCTCTGCTCATCATTAGCAATTCCACGGTTGAAAAATTATGCGAAGTCCCTTAGGGAGTTCAAGTTAGCCTGACATAAAGTCAGAGAGCTTAGCATAAGGCAAAGAAGAAAAGGGACCAAGGGTCAGGAAAAGGCTCATCTGTTTTACCTAAGCCAAAGGCTAAGTCAGATGCCAGGAAGATGGAATAAAAACTGTTCTTATTGCCCGGCCAGGCTGCTCAGTGGTTGAATGTTGACCTATGAACCAGGAGATCATGGTTGATTCCCCGTTAGGGTACATGACCGGGTTGCGGGCTTGATCCCCAGTAGGGGCATGCAGGAGGCAGCCAATCAATGACTCTCTCTCATTGATGTTTCTCTTTCTCCCTCTCCCTTCCTCTTTGAAATTAATAAAAATATATTAAAACAAATAAACAAAGTTTCTATTGCTCTGGCCAGTGTGGCTCAGTCAGGTGTCATCGTGTGCACCAAAAGGTTGCCAGTTTAATTCCAGTTCAGGGTACATGTCCGGGTTGCGTTCTTAATTCCCAGGAGGCAACAGATGATGTTCTGCTCTCACATTTGAAAAAAATATATTTTTTATTGATTTCAGAGAAGAAAGGAGAGAGATAGAAACATTAGTGATGAGAATTATTGACTGGCTGCCTCCTACATGCCCCACACTGGGGGTCAAGCCCGCAACCCAGGCATGTGCCCTGACCGGAATCAAATTGTGATCTCCGGTTCATAGGTTGAAGCTCAACCATTGAGCCACACCAGCCAAGCTCTTCTCTCACATAGGTTTCTCTCTCTAAAAATCAATTTAAAAATCTTTAAACCCCCAAAACTGTTCCTGTTGCTTTGAAATGCTTTAGAGGGTCTTTAGTGGACCATTGAGTTAATGCATCTGTTCTTCATTACAAAAGATAAATGAAATATCACCCCAGTGATTCAGTCTTTTCCTTTTAAATACATTCCTTGCAATGAAAAGATGGGAGCTCCCTTCCCTTCCACCTTTTTTAAACATTCATCAGGTGAAGCCAACCAAGGTAGATGTTAGCACAGAGGCAGAGAGGTAGTAGCCCCTGGGGGCACAGGACCCAGGGCTCGGTGAGGAGGATGTCTGTATAAGGAAGTGGTGGCAAGAGTGGCTTGCAGTTGGGAATCAGAGTCCTAGAGAGGTGAGGGCATTTATGTGTGGGCAGTGGCAAAAGAATGGTAATATATGAGAGGATTGGTCCAATACAATGTGCATTATGGGAGTTTGGAATTATTGGAAAAGGGAATCGCAAGTACAGAGAGGGAGAATCAAAACTAGAATAAACTCTGTGGTGTTGGATTGAAATCAAAGGTATTGATCTGAATTGACGGTTTTCAATATATTTAAGTATAGAAACATAGATGTGAGTACATGTATACGTACATACATATATCCCTCAGCTCCTCCCACCTAGGTGGCCTGGGAACAGGAACACCACAATAGCAATGAGCACACTTAGCTTGGTTTCTAAATTCCTTTCTCCACTAAAGAAACATAACTCCTTGGGGGAAATGGCTGATTCAGACTGGGACAGAAAAAGTACAAAATGAGCCTGGAACAACTTGTGCTTGAAGTGCTCAAAGAATAACTGGGACACGTCAAAAGGTTACAGAAGCACTTGAAGGAGCTCCTGCTGGCCGAATCTAGGACAATATGAACATTAAAATATTATAGTAGCCCGGCCGGCGTGGCTCAGTGGTTGAGTATCAACCTATGAACCAGGAGGTCACGGTTCGATTTCTTGGTCAGGGCACATGCCTGGGTTGCTGGCTGGATCCCCAGTCGGGGCATGCAAGAGGCAGCCAATCAATGATCCTCTCTCATCAGTGATGTTTTATCTCTCTTCCTCTCTGAAATCAATAAAACATATATTTAAAAAAATACAATAGTATATAATCATTGAATAAAAAAGAAACCCATGAGTCCATATTAAGTAAAAGGATAAGAAAGTCTTCCTTATAGACACCAACCTATAAATATAGGGGTAATGGGATTACAAAACACTATGTGACCACCATCATAGAGTAGTAATCAGCCAAGAAACAGCAAGATGCTGAAACCAAGGGATAGTCTGGTGAGGAATGGGATATTTGTAGTCTCAAAACACTCCCCTACAAAACATTTACTGGTGATTTTTCGTGGAGAATCCCCACAGACACCACCTCAATTAAATAATCAAGGTTAGCATCACCAATGGAGTAATTAAAAAGCATGTATCCTAATAGGAAGGAATAGGAGCAGCACAGCATTACCTGATATTCCTGCCAAAAAGGTAGAAATTGAACCAAATCGTGAAGTATCAACAAATCCAATTTGTGGGGCAGTCTGCAAAATAGCCTGTAATCTTCAGATGTCAAGGTCATGAAACAAGCTTGAAGGAGGCTGAGACATGACTAAGTGCAACAAAATGGCTTTTTTAAAAATAAAGTGATAAAGGCTATATTGGGACCATTGAAAAAAACTTGGTTATCTGTGGGGAACAGTGTTTCCATGTAAACTTCTTCTGATAAGACTTATTTGGTGATATAGAACGTCTCATAACAGGAATTACATCCTCTTAAAAGTGATTCAGGAAAAAAGTGACTCTTCTTGTAACATTCTTGGTACTATACTTTTCTGTAAGTTTGGAATTATTTTAAAAATTGCTTATCTTTGCACGTATAAAATAGTAAAACAATTATGAGAATATCTAAGTTTAATTTGAAACTCCAAAATGTAGGAATGAGGAATTGACATTTTTTTATTGGGTAAAATTAAGAATATATAATTGGCCAGTATTCTCAGTGGTTAGAGCGTTGGCTGGAGCACAGAGGGGTTTCGGGCTCGGGCACTTTATCTGGGTTGCAGGTTCGATCTGGGATGCATTCAGGAGGTAACCAATCAATGTGTGCATGTCTCACGCTCCCTCCCTTCCTTCCACGCTCTAAATATTAATGGAAAAATATCCTAGGGTGAGGATAAAAAAAAAAAAAAGAATACATCAGCTCAGCTGGTGTTGCTGAGTGGTTGAGCATCAACCTATGAACCAGGAGATCATGGTTCGACTCCCGGTGGGGTCACATGCCCAGGTTTCGGGCTCAATTTACAGTAGGGGGCATTCAGGAAGCAGCTGATGATTCTTTCTCATCATTGATGTTTCTCTCTCTTCCTTCCTCTCTTTTTTTTTAAATATATTTTTATTGATTTTTTACAAGAGGAAGGGAGAGAGATAGAGAGTTAGAAACATCGATGAGAGAGAAACATCGATCAGCTGCCTCCTGCACACCCCCTACTGGGGATGTGCCCACAACCAAGGTACATGCCTTTGACCGGAATCGAACCTGGGACCTTTCAGTCCACAGGCTGACGCTCTATCCACTGAGCCAAACCGGTTTCGGCCCTTCCTCTCTTTGAAATCAATAAAAACATATTTTAAAAAAAGAAAAAGAAAACATCATATAACTTATGGACCACAAGAGAGAAACATGTAAAAATAATAACTGAAAATAAGCAGAACATAAAAAAAGGTAACACTGATGACAATCACATTCAGAAGTGAAGTGATGTGGCTAAAATAAAGTTCTCTCAATTCCTTTTGTGTCAAACATTTAAGGACACAAAAAATAAGGCGATTTTGCTAAAAATGAAGATCCTTTTAATTTTTGGACACAGGTTACTTAGAGAAGGGGAAAAGTGCTTAAAACACCTTGGAACTGGGTATTTGCATTTCAAATAACTTAATGAAACATACAGTCAAATGGCACTTTATCATACATGATACTTTCACATGGAAATTTCTTGATGCCTTTAAAATTCCCAATTCCCATGAATACTACAGTTATTAAGATACTATAAAATGACAAGAAAGATTTTTTGAGATCTCAAAGTAAGAAAAAGCTGGAGGAAAGTATACATTAAAGGGCTTCACAAATAGAAAGCATGATGGTTAGAATCTTGATAAAAGTCATTTTCCCTAGGTTCAAGGCTCAAGTTTCCTTGGACTGTCCAACATCAACAAGACACCAGTTGTGAATGTTTTTTTAAAAAGCCAAGGAGCCCCATCCTGTCAGGAGCCAGTGTTGGCCAGAAGAGGTTTGCGGTATTTGCACTGAATCCAAACTCGGTACATTGTCAGCTGTTTCCCTCGGTTCACTTGCAATCGGCGATCCACCAGGTTCTGAACCTTTTCCAGTCCAGCAGTCGTGAAAAGTGTATCCAGTTCATCTAGTTTGGAAAATAGATGTTTATGTATTTTCCCCGGAAGAAAAAGTATAGTATCTACCACTTTCTATGTTAAATGAAGCTCCTTGAGATTGCTGTCACTACTTAGGTATTTTTAGTGGCTTCAGCAGGCAGTTTAGTTAAAAATGCAGCAGTGGCTAGGAAAGAGCAAGTTCATGTTCAGGCTGGGGAAGCCAAACCATCTGGGAAGGGGGACCTGGAACCCGAAGGAGAGCTTCTCTAAGAGTCAGCTGATAGGGAGGAGTTTTCATGAAGGGCTCTATGAATACCTTAAAATTACATGTAAAGATCTACCTACATGTACGTGAAAGCCATTTTTGTTTGTTTGTTTTTAAGGGGAGAGGTTCTATCACTTTAACCAGAGGCTCAGAAAAATATGTGATCTGACAAAGGTCCCAGCAATGGAGTGTTCTTAAGGCACTGCAGCTGGGCGAGCAGCAGGGGAGAGCAGTTCAGGGTGATGTCTGGAACCCAGTGAATGGTGAGTTCACCCTAACTAAGGTGCATCTAAGGCACAACCCAGCTTAGAGGGTGAAACAGCTGCACTGGAGTCTAGCAAAATGGGTTGGTTTCCCGTTTTGAACAACGTGACAGAGAGGAAGGGCAGACAGCGGAACAAGGCGGAGGACTGAAGACGTACAAGCTGAGCCTATCTGGAGAACAGTGAGCAGTTCAGGTTGGCTGTGAGGGACGGGAAAGGATAGGAAAAGGTTGTAAAAGGTAGGAGGGCCAGATGACCTTACTTCTGGAAGTCCACCAAGGAACATTTAATATACTTTGGAAGTATTAATATAAAGATGAGTGTTGTTTCCATACCTTGTGTGAAGAAGTAAACTCTGGTGCCATCACCTCTCACATAGAAATTTTCAGATAGACACTGACCTGTAGAGCAATGTGGCAAAAATAGAGAAATTTTAAAGCACTTTCTTGAATTTCACTGTCAATCAAAGGTACATCACAGATCATCTTCCTGGGCAGAGAACAAAATTCTTCCTTGGTTATACTTGGTACTTTGCAGGAATCTGCAATTTTTCTCCTACAAAGGAATGGTGCTTTGGAGAAGAACAGCCAAAGGGGCATAATCAAACTGCAGGCTAAGTAACTTACACATGTGACTCTCAGCTCCCCGGTTCTACAATATCGCTAAGTCTAAGGATACCATTAAGTCTAAGCCACCAATACCATTTTGGTGAGTGTCATTTCGCATGTCTCTCCATGTGTCTACACACATATTCATATAACACATATACTCTTTTTATCTTAAGACACGCTCTCCCTTCTGCTGCTAACCCCCAACTGTACATCAATTTAACACCCTGGTGTGTAATCCTTCACCTTTTAAATGTCAACATAATCTTACTTGCTTTTCTTACCTACGTATTTCTCCCCAGCTACTGTTACATGTGGCTTCAGTCTGAAATACTCATCTGTGCATTGCTCTCCTCACTTGGAAATAAAATGGAACACCCCCCACAAGACCAACAGTACGCCCTTATACAGAGGCATTCACTTTGCTTCCAAGATTTTGCTATGTATATATTATGGCTGGTTCTTGAAAAATTCCCAGAAGGACTGTTGGATTGAATAGTTAATATAGAGTAGCTTTTTAAAAGGCCATAAAAGGCTGGCCAGTGTGGCTCAGTGGTTGAGCATCGACTGATGAACCAGGGGGTCATTGCCTGGATTGCCGGTCAGGGCACATGCAGGGGTTTCAGGCTCGAACCCCAGTAGGGGGTATGCAGGAAGCAGCCGATCAATGACTCTCTCTTATCACTGATGTTTCTATCTCTCTCTCCCTTTCCTTCTTCTCTGAAATCAATAACAAAATAAAAAAATAAAAATAAAAAAAGGCCATAACAATTTATGTTTTACCAACAGTGGAGAAACATCTCTCTTTCTTTGAACTGGCAAGCAATAGGTTTAAGAACTGCTTTCTCATTGTTACTTTTATTCCCTTGAAGTTTTGTTTTTGGCCATTTGAATATGTTCTTCTGTGAACCAACTCTAAAATATTCCTTCCCTGTTTTTTGGGTGGGTCACTGATCTTTTCCTTATCAATTTGCCAAGAGTCCCTTGAAGAGCACAGTTATTAAGTCTTTATCTATTTTATGCACCAAGAATACTTGTCTTTTAACTTTTTAATGACATCATTTGCCACATCACATTTAAAACTGTTTATGTAATCAAATGTCTTTTCTAAAATAGCTCTTTAAAAAGTAACTGTCTTGGTTAAAAAGACTTCCCTAATACCTAAATTATATAAGCTTTCAAAAAACAGACCACCCTTATCATGCATGAAGTGGTTTTATATATGAAAGCTATAATTCTAGTGTCTATTCTGTCCCACTGATTTTTATGTCTATTCTGATGGCAAAACTATTGTTTTGATTATAGTAGCAAAATACCTTTTTTAAACCGAAGCTGAGCCATGTCATGGCGGCCATAATCTCGCAGAAGCATCATCCCTCCAGGCTTCAAAAGCCTGCTCAGCCTAGTGATAGCCTTCTGCATCCTGTGGAGAGGGGGTGGGGAGTGGGGGGACAGGGAATGAAGATCAGGCCTCTTTAAGGATAAGATTCCCTTTCTTTTTTCTAAAAATATTTTTTATTGATTTCAGAGAGGGAGAGGGAGAGATAGAAACATTAATGATGAAAGAGAATCAATAGGCTGCTTCCTGCACACCCCCTACTGGGGATGGAGCCCATAACCCGGGCATGTGCTGACAGGGAATGGAACCGTGACCTCTTGTTCATAGGCGGACACTCAACCAGGCTGGGCAAGATTCCTTTTCCTTGCTGCATATTCTAAAAAGACCGTGGACTTCCTAACCCTGAAGCCTTAGATCCTCTGCCTTTGCTTTAGTTAGAATGGGAGCACACATCCAAACTTCTGATGTGCCTTCTGGGGCCTGCTAATAACTGAGGATAACCTCCTTCTATCTTAGGGCTCCACCATAGGAAAAGTGACACATTCTGCCAGGCTCACTTCCTTCTCCTTCTGGGATTGCCCTGTGCTCCCACCACCTGCTATGGGACTGCTAGTAAACTCATCTTCCTTCCCCCTCTAGGCCCAAGTTCTTTGAATGCAGATCTGCCCATTTGTTAAATAAAGACTGAACCTCAAGACAGTCAGTATGCAAATGAGTAACTTAGCGAAGTGCTTCACATTTCCTATTGCACTTTTCATATTGAGGCTTGGTACAGCATTCTGCTTTTCTAAAAGTATAAACACTACAAACTTATAAAAAAATTCTGAAAGTTTATTTAACTACTGAATAACTTTTTTTAAAGTTGTAGCATTTAAGCTTCCGCAGTTACTAATGTTTTGAGCCATGCAGGCACTTTGGGCTGTTCTGCACGTACCTTTACTGCACACTCACAATGTCCCTGTCAGGTCAGATGACTCAATGCTATTCTAGAGGAAACATGGGCTGGAGAAAATCAATCACTCCCCCGGGTCTCCAACCAACACTGCTTCCTTGAAACAGTGTTTTACTAGGAAGAGAGGTTGCCTATATCTATGAGGCTTTAACCGTATCTTTTAGGGTACAGCAATTGTCTTTTATCTAAATTGATTTTATGAAATTCTACTATACTTGTTTTCCACAGAACTCAAGTATCAGAGAATAGCTGAGTTAAGATTCACTGTACATTCTGTGCTGTTAATAAGCTTGGTTTATGCCCTGGCTGGGTAGCTCAGTTGGTTAACGTAACATCCCAATATGCCAAGGTTGTGTGTTCGATCCCCAATCAGGGCACATACAAGAAGCAACCAATGAGTGTATAACTAAGTGGAACAATAAAGCGACGTTTCTCTCTCCTTCCCCCCTACCCTCTAAAATCAATAAAAAAAAAAGAGAGAGAGAGAAAAGGCTTGGTTCATTTAAAAAGGCTAATAATGAGATGTTGAAACAGCGTGCTATGAGATTATCCATATGAAATTTCTCCACATACCCATTAAAGATGTCCCCCCTTCTTTGGGGATATTATACCATAAAAATGAAAAGAAGAACCAACCAATGAAGCCAATAAGCAGAGTTTTAGAGGCTGAAACAAAAGTTGGACTTCAAGACAAATTTAGGAAAACGGTTGAGATGCTTCTATCACTTTAGATGGAGTGGCTTCTTTCTGTCTATCAGAACATTCTTTTTATTTAGGGCCCTACCCTGATATCAAGGTCCATGACTAAAGCTTTGTTTTTGTTATACTACTTACTTATCTGGAACAATCGCTGAAAGAACAAATATGAGGATAATAATATCAAGACTGTCTCCGGGAATCGGATAACTCTTATCTTCATCACACAAATCATGAACAAAGGCAAAACACCTTGCTGCATCATATGCTGAATTTGTCTGCAGATAATTGGAGGAGAGAGACAACACATGGGTTAGAAAATGTTCACAGAGCCTCAAAGTAAACTAATCTTGCTTTAAGTGTAACTGCAGTTACTTCCCCTCTGAGGGATAGAGCTCTAATCATTAAGGCACACATTCCTTTTTGTTGTTGGTGTTAATCCTCACTCCACGCTATTTTTCTCATTGATTTTTTGAGTGGAAGGGAGGAAGAGAGACACAGAGAGAGAAACATCAATGTGAGAGAGACACATCAATTGGTTGCCTCCTGGTTGGGGATCAAGCCTGCAACCAAGGTACATTCCCTTAACCAGAATGGAGCCCGGGACCCTTCAGTCCGCAGGCCAACGCTCTATCCACTGAGCCAAACCGGCTAGCAAAGGAGATTACCAGCTGGGCTGGGTTAACCCAGACGGGAGTCTTTGGTACAGGGGACAGTCATTCTGGTGAGGTTCTGAGAATACCCAAACAGGTGGACTTATAAGGAACTGGGAGGGGCAAGCATGTGCAAAACCAGGGAAAACCTACTACAGAAAGCTAGTCTGCAAAGAGAAAACAAATTTGAAAAAGGTAAGTGAGCGCTGGGCAATGAGAGATAAGACACTATGAACTCAAGGGAGGTGTAGTGATGGAAGGGGCGGCAATGTCTCACTGGCCAGCCAACTTGCCTTGATATCTGATACCTTTTCAGGGCTGAGTTTCAGTCCTGGCTACACTTGATGCTCTTGGGTTCTATGACATTCCACTTTACTGGTTGAGTTTGTCTACGTGTTTCTTCGACTTGTAACTCAAAGAACTTTGGCTAAACAATCATCTCATTTCAATCCTTAAAAAATAAGTTTGGTGAGGTCATAAGACCTGCCCTAAGTTCCATGGCTGGTAAGTGGCACTCTGTATTTGACCCTTTCCTTCAGGCTATTTCAGTAAATCTTTAACTTTTAGACCACAGTACAGTAAGGAAACAGCTAGAAACCATGATTTTTAGAAGACCCTTTCCCTTTAATCAGTGGAAATTACTGATAGGAGCCACTGCACTTACCTGGACCAGTTGTATAGCCGTGGAAGAAAAATCACAACAATAAACAAAGAGTTTTGGGTCACTGAAATGGGCAGAAAAAAAACAGCAGAAGAATTACATTACAAACTGGATTATGTCTATCCTCTTTCCTGAGTAACAGGGTTAAACTATAAAAGTACCATATATTAACAATGTAAAAGGTTTAAATCTCACTAATTTCCTTGATGACAAAGGTTAAAATATAAATCAGATTAAATCAAAACAACCCATAAATGGATAACGTAGAAATGTAAATCTCCTGTAACCCACGACTCCCAATAACCAGTTACATTTGATGTAAAACTTTTGATAAACCCCTCTTTCCTCCTCTTTGCTGTCACAGTTAAACTTCACAACACACTTACCTGTTGGTTTGTAAAATCGGAAAGACTGTGTTTCCCACACCACAACCAACCTGCAGACAAAGATGAATTATTAATCACAGAACTTTCCAGATTACCCGAAGCAAGATAAATAATCAACAACAGATAATCTTGCCCACTTGTGTTAAGGATGATGTAGTGACCAGAGCTAAACAGTACCTATGACATTCCCTGACCTTGACCTCAGGAACATGTACAGAAGTAGCATGGGCTTTCATTAGCCGAAGGGTCTAGAAAAAAAGGGCACAGGTTGCTTTTACTTTTTTAAAAAATTATTTATTGTTAATAGGGTTGCTTTTACTTTTTGAATTCTAGTGAATGGTCCTGTAGATGAATTATTTTCATATTGAGCTCTACTATATCACAGAAAAACATTTCTAATGGACTGGGAAAATTTCATGAAAAGGGTACCATGATTACACTACCCTTAAATACAATACTGGGTGTAGTAATAATAAAAACAGTGACCATTTACTAAGCGCTTACTATGTGCCAGACACTATTCTTAACTATTTTATACACACCATTTCAATTCATCTTCAAAAAACTATGAGGGAAGGAGGGAGGGAGAAAGAGGGAGCCAGAAGCCCCATTCTGCTTGGGGAGGGTAAGAGGTACAAGATCATGCCACAGGACTCAATCTCAAGGCTAATCAGCTTCCAAGTGGAGTGTGCAGTCATCATTGGTGAATTTACATTACAGCACCGACCTAGACACTTTTCCAGATGGCAGGTGCAATACAACCTACAACTTTCAGATGCTATATGATGTTCCCAGGTAGTATACCTCAGGTGATCAATCTTTGTTTGCCACAACCACCAGATATCTCGGTCTACATTTAGGGCATTTCAGTTAAAAAATGGAGATGAGCCTGGCCAGTGTGGCACAGTTGGTTGAGCACCAGCCCATGTACCAGGAAGTTGCTGGTTCAATTCCCAGTTAGGGCACATGCCCTGGTTGCGGGCTCGATCCCCAGTAGGGAGCACGCAGGAGGCAGCCCATGGATGTTTCTCTCTCATTGGTGTTTCTATCTCTCTCTCCCTCTACCTTCCTTTCCCTGAAATCAATGAAAAAACACACAGCCGAAACCGGTTTGGCTCAGTGGATAGAGCGTCGGCCTGCGGACTGAAAGGTCCCAGGTTCGATTCCGGTCAAGGGCATGTACCTTGGTTGCGGGCACATCCCCAGTAGGGGTTGTGCAAGAGGCAGCTGATCCGATGTTTCTCTATCATGGATGTTTCTAACTCTCTATCCCTCTCTCTTCCTCTCTGTAAAAAATCAATAAAATATATTTTTTAAAAAAAAGAAAAGAAAACACAACACACACACACACACATATAAATATAAGTAAATATATATATATGTATATATATATAAAATATATACATATATATATTTTTTTAAATGGAAGTGATTCCTGGCCAACATAAGGGTCAAGTCTTCATTAGACAGATGTCACTTTGCGGTCAGCCTCTCTATGCGGACCATGTGCACATTACAACTTTACTAACCTACTACCAGGACAATAAAGAACGGTTACCTCGAGTATTCGGTAGGTGGCTGAGGATCCAGGAAACTCATCAGCACAGATTTCCAAGTGACTGAGTTTCTGAGTTACCTTCTCTTCCACAGGAAGAGTCTGTGCTTTATGCCCAAGGCTGTTTGAAGAGCACTTGTGCTGTTCTTCTGTTATTAAACCAGGTCCATCCGCATTGCTCCTACATTCAGGCACTTCGCTCCTCTTATTCTCTGAGAGCCAATCCATCAAGTGATTTTGGTTTTGACTAGGTGCCAGTTCTGGGAATTCAGTGAAAAGCCAATGCCTGTCCTTGAAAAATCCATTTTCATGGATTTTGTAGAAGTCATTCCAATATTTGTGGGCATTGGTCTCATAATCAACTGTAAATGTTTAAGAAAAGACTTTAAGAACCATTTCTCAACATTTTATTTGTATCTACTGTCAATTGTCACCTTGCTTCATCGAATGTCATTTTATACTAAAAGTATCCTCAATTAGAGCCATAGCCTAAGAGATGGAGATCATTTAGTACTAAACCTATCACACGTGAATTCCCTCCATATCTTGCCCTTCTACGGAGTCCAACTTCTGCCTAGGCACTTACTACCTATCAATTCTTCTCCCACATCTTTGGATGGCTCTTAGCTATCAGAAAATTCTAATGTTCAAAAAAATCTGTCTAATAACTTCTGGCCAAAAGGTCCTACCATTTCTCAGGACCATACAGAACAACTCTTCTGTGTTTGAGGGCAGTCATTTCCCCCTCTAGATCTTCTTTTACAAGCTTAATATCCCAGGTTCTTAAGTTTGTTCCCCATGTGAACGCAATGGTTTTGATACAGGCAGCTCTTCTTTAAATGTGTTCCTTTGTCTGTGGTTCTTTAGAGGGTGGATACTAAAAATGGAAAGAAGGTAAGAGGAAAGTAGAGAATGTTGACAAGGAAAAAAATGTCTTCAGCTGAGTAAGAGTTTTGATGATAGAGGACAGGATATATATACTAAATAAGTGTGGACTGTTTAAAAGAAAGCTGTTGTTGAAGGTGATTCAAGGTTGCTCTAGATTTCAGTTTTCTGCTCATTGCCAATACAGGACCTCGACTAGTGTAGTAGAATAAAAATCTAAGAAATTGGATTTTAGTTTCACTACTGCTACTACCAACTGCTTACCTCTGGGTAAGGCACTTAATATCCTGGGGTCCAAGTTTCTTTAATTGTAGAATGAGGTTATTGGATCACATTATTTTCAAATTATCTTTCAACTTTAACTTGCTTTGATCTAGTCTCTGTCAAACTATGCATGGTAAATTATTTTGTAACTGGAATCTTCTAATTGTTGCACAGAACTCTTTCAGTGGGTACTACTCTCCAACTGCCAGTCCTACCTTCAATCATCTCTTAGGACACAGGCCCAACATAGAGTTTTAATATCTAGGAATATTTTGCAGTGAAATCATCCACCTCTCCAGAAGCAGTCTCTTTTTCTTTGGCCAGATTTATCTCCATTCTGTTTCACCTATCTTTCCTTGGCAGGAGCCCCAAATCCTCACAGCCAGAACACAAAGAAAAGACACATAATTCACCAGTCATTAGTTCCCTCTTCCAACATTTAGAGTCCAACCACTTGGATCTAGCTTCAGTGGTAACATTTCCTCAGGCAAAGTGTAATCATGTGGAAAATTCATCCAGAAGCCAGCCATATTAATATGGGTCTAGTCAACATAATTAAAAACTTAAGCACTAGAAAATAATATCAAGTCCACCCCCCCCCCCCAAAAAAAAAAAAACCACCCTCTATGCCCTAACAAGACTTCACCGGTGTAACCCATTTCCATCCTTGCACATCTCCTGTTCTACCCTCGAGCCCAGGTGAACAAAAGGCTCTTGGCAACCTCGGTTCTCTGGCCTCCGGGAGAGCGCGTCCAGCAGTTCGCTGGGCTGTGGAATCCATTGAGAGCCCCCTGGGGCGCACCTTGCTTCTCCTGGCAAACCCGCTGGGTGCTGTTCTCCTGGACTTTCCTCTCGGCCGCCGCGGCCTGCTCCGCCGACCACTCCACATTGTCCCTGGGAAAATCAAACAGGCAGCTTAGGGGCCTCGCGTTGCAGCGGCGGGCAGGGTGAGCAGCTGGCCTCGGAACGCCTCTCCCCTGGGAGCAGAGCGCCCAGCATAAGGCAGCGGGACCCGTGGCTGGCGGTCAGGGGCTCGGCGGAGCGCCCAGGGCGCGGGACAGAGGGCGGGCCGCCGGCCGCACGAGGGGCAGGGCGGTTACCAGGCATTGTGGTGGAAGACCCGCGCCGGATCGCTCAGCAACCGGCCCCCGAACGGCTGCCTCTTCCCGCCGGGCTCCGGGCAGGAGTCTGCCATGATACCGGAGCCGGAAATACCTGCCTCTCCATAACGCGAGAACTTCCTGCGGGGCCACGCCCCCTTCCGGAGGCGCGGGGAAAGGGCGGGAAAAGACGGGGGCGGGGCGACTCGGGTGGCCGGTGTCTGGACGGCGCTGGCCCCTCTGGGTGGGGCTGGCCCGGAGTTGTGCAAGGGCTCTGGTGGACACCATGGTGGCAAGAGTGGGAGACGTTCCACCGGAGCCTTCTTTCCGTGCGGGGATCCTCTAGGTTCCCCGGTTCACGCAAGTTGGAAGGCAACGCCACGGTAGAGCCGATTGGCCAAAAGAATTGAGGAAAGGAGCTCGCAGGGTGAGGAAATAGGGCAATTCTCCAGCCTCTCCAATCAGCTTTTCATAGTGTGAAAAGCTTTAAAATATCACCATACTATTTTTTGGGGTGACGTATAGGAAATAAATAACCGAGGAGAACTTTATAAAGTTTTTTTTATTTTTTTTTATTTTATTGACTTTTTACAGAGAGGAAGGGAGAGGGACAGAGAGCTAGAAACATCGATGAGAGAGAAACATCGACCAGCTGCCTCTTGCACACCCCCTACCGGGGATGTGCCCGCAACCAATGTACATGCCCTTGACCAGAATCGAACCTGGGACCTTTCAGTCCGCAGACCGACGCTCTATCCACTGAGCCAAACCGGTTTCGGCTAAAGTTTTTTTTTTATAACCTGTTTGAATTATCCATATCCAAGCTTATTTTGCACAGTCAAGATTGTAATTCATGCACAGATGTAGTTTTGTGACATTAATACGTTTCAGCCTTACATTTCTATTTCGATAATTACTACAAACGGATTCTCACAAGAGCCGGCTGTCAACGTAAGATAAAGTTAGTTGAGAAGATTTCCAGAAGAGGGATGACTACCATTTGGAAGAAGAAAAGGGTTAGTTATTTGAGTAGAGCAGTACTTGACTTAGCAAGTAACCAGTGATCATTTACTCCATTGCAGATTCTTCCCATAGTCAAAACTAAAGGGAGCCCGAGCCGGTTTGGCTCAGTGGATAGGCCTGTGGACTGAAGGGTCCCTGGTTCATTCCCGTCAAGGGCACATGCCCCGGTTGCAAACTTGATCCCCAGTAGGGAGCGTGCAGGAGGCAGCCAATGAATGATTCTCTCTCATCATTGATGTTTCTCTCTCCTCTCCCTTCCTCTTTGAAATCAATAAAAATATATTCAAAAAGAAAAAAAAAAACCACTAAGGGGAGCAATGAGAGATTCTTCTATACCTCTCCCACCAAAGAAATGGGAACAATTCCCAGACTCTCTCTAATCGCCAAGAAAAATACACGAGTGAATAAAAAAGATAAGATAGTGAAGAACTTGTAGTTTGAAGACAAAAGACTTGCCATTGTTATGGTCTTTCGAAACAATTTGAACAAAACCTCCTTTCCAAATAAATACAAGTATTTCTATCTTTTCTCAAGGCTGTTTGCAGATATGATGGTTGGTTTATGCTTATTCTTGGCATCTTGTTCTCTCATCTACAGACTTTTTTTCTCCCTACACCAAAAGCTATTAGGGCTCCTAATCAATTGCCCCACTTCGTAATTTCTTGCAGAGAGCTGACTTTTCAGTTACTTATGTTAGTTCCAATAATTAGTCATTTAAAATGTCAAACGACTTGGGCCCTATTGATATATATTTTTTAAAAAACTTTTAATTATTTTATTTTTCCCCATCACCATTTATCCTCCTTGTACTCTTCCACCCCACCCCACCCCATGAACTATTCTAAAGTATCCTAATACTTAATACTTTCATACAATTATCTTTGACGTCTACAACTCATTTTTGTTCATCTTTTGAAGCACTTAAATATTTTCTTCGAAGAAATTTGGAAGACATGGCTGAGTCCTCTGTGGTCATCAGACTTCATACCACCCTATGTTCCAGAGGAGCTAAGGGTCCCTCTGCTGGTGAGCAGTGAGAACTCTACTAGCTCAGTGGGGGGCCTGGGTTCCAAGGATGTAAAGGTTAAGAACTCCAGTTTGGATTATTGCCTTGGGTGTCAACCCGGGTCAGAGGTCGTTAACTGTTTCATGCTCTTCTTTCAGTTTCCGTCCGTGGAAATTTTGGTTGGTGTAAGTATGTGCTCTGGAACTGAAGGGCTTGGGGAAAGCACCCTGGTGTCGTAATTTGCTCTCCTTAAGGTTTCATAGAACCTGGACAGCACTTGTAGCAGCCCTAGATAATTGAAAAAGCTGGTTTTAAAACTTTAATTTTAAATCAGATTTTCGGGGGGGTTTTTACTTATTGCAACATAAATATGTATTTATTATAGAACATTTAGAAGGTTTAGGTAAGACAAAAGAAAAAAAATATCCCATCCCATCCTTAATTTTTTTAAAAATATATTTTATTGATTTTTTACAGAGAGGAAGAGAGAGGGATAGAGAGTTAGAAACATCGATGAGAGAGAAACATCGATCAGCTGCCTCTTGCACACCCCCTACTGGGGATGTGCCCGCAACCAAGGTACATGCCCTTGACTGGAATCGAACCTGGGACCCTTGAGTCCGCAGGCCGATGCTCTATCCACTGAGCCAAACCGGTTTCGGCCCATCCTTAATTTAACCTATTAAACATTTTGGTTTCTATCCTTCCTGTCTTTTTTTTCTAATTTATTTGTAGAAATAACTTTTAAGTTACTTTCAGAACAAACTGTTCCATGCCCCGTTTTGTTTTGTTTTTACAGCTTCATAGAGGTATAATTTAAGTACAATTAAATTCATCCATTTTACATGTACAGTTCACTGACTTTTTGTAAAAATCTATATTTGTGCAACCACCATCATAATTAAGTCTTAGAACTAACCCATAAAGTTCTCTCATGCCTCTTTAGCAATTGTAGCCTGCTTTTAAACTTAATAATAGTGTGTGCATATTATCATTTTGTTTGAAATATTCTTTTACAACATTTTCATTATTCTGGTACTGTTTTATATAGTTGTATCATAATTTACTGGACATTTAGGCTTCTTCAAGTTTCTTACCTAAAAATTCAACATGAAAAACATCCTTATAACGAAATCATTTTGTACATTCATGGTTATTTCTTTAGGAATAATTTCTAGAAGTGGAAGTACTGAGTCAATGGTTATAATTAGCTGCATTACTAAGCTCTGTGAGGTCAGGGCATTTTATCTGTTTGTTTACTGTTATATATCCAGATCCTAGATCCAGGGTCCAGCATACACAGTATGCAACTCAATAAATAATTGGCGAGTGAATGGCTGAGTACCCATTGCTATACTATATTCCATCAGAGAGATGCTAGTTTATACTGTCACAAACAGTATGTGGCAATTTAATATAAAGAATATATTAGTGCCCTAACTGGTTTGGCTCAGTGGATAGAGCGTTGGCCTGTGGACTAAAGGGTCCCAGGTTCGATTCCGGTCAAGGGCATGTACTTTGGATGCAGGCATATACCCAGTAGGGAGTGTACAGAAGGCAACTGATCGATGTCTCTCTCTCATCGATGTTTCTAACTCTCTATCCCTCTCCCTTCCTCTATGTAAAAAATCAATAAAATATATATATTTAAAAAGAATATATTAGTGTACATTTTTTTATTTTCCAGGACAGATCTACTTAAAATGTTATTTTATTATCCCCTTGGTCCAAGGAAGTATCCCAAGAATTCTAATATTTTGGCATCCAAATTAAATCTCTTAGATTGCTTGTTATACTCGCAGCCATACAAAAACAAGCAACTCTTGTCAAACCATAAATCTTGTTGTTGTTTTTTTGTTAGAAAACATGGTCATTTATCTATAAAGTTAGTTATTTTTCCCAAAATAATATTATGAATAATGGCAAGTATATTTTGATAGTTTTGAATATTCAAGGTAACACAAAATTACTTCAAGGCTATTTTATTAAACAGTTTTGCTACCTTCACTCTCTTTATTGCTTTTCCCTGGAATGTTGTAATTTTACATTATAAGCCACTGGCACCATCAATATGGAACATGTCCTTTCCTTTTTCTATTATTTTATTTTATTTTTTTCTTTTCCTATAATGGAACAAAATGTAATGGGTGATATACACTTAAACATAATTAAAATAGTAAGTTTTCTATATAATTTCCACAATAAAATAATTACAACCTCTAACTTGTAATATAATTATGTGCTGCTTTATTCAATGTATTAAAGGGAAACAACAAGAAATATATGGATGAGAAGGGCTATTTTTAAGAGGGCCTGAAGGTATGTGGCTAAAGGAGCCTTAGGAACACCCACATTTAATCAAGACTCCCTGGGAGATGGTGATATTACTATTCCCGGAAACGGAAAGGTCATTGTCATCCACTGCCTCTGGCCACCCTGACAAATAATAAAAAAAAACTAATGCCATTTATAGTCACATAAACTCAGATGCTTATTGCTGGGAGGGCCCTTAGGAGCTCACAAGGGCAGCTCTGTGTCCAGGTAAGTGCCTGCTTTCAGTTTTTCTCCTGTCCAGGCAGTGTTGAGCCAGAGCCAGATGGGGGCAGCAGAGTGCAGCTGGTTGCTAGGGAGATAACAGAATGGTATTTATTTACTATAGTAAGAATTAGAAAAGGGAAACCATATTATGACTTAAACTTTTTTACTCGTTAGAATTTAAAAGATGTCAACATTTCCAGCTGCTAAGAATGTACTAGACAAAATCAAGAAACCATAATTTTGATATCTATGAAAAAGTAGATTGAAATGAGCTGCTTAGAAAATGTAGAAATTTCATTGTCGAAACCCTTTGAAACCTTTCCGTTTTCTTTTTCTTCCTGTTTCCATGTCACATTCACTGGTATCCGAAGAGGACGAGAATGAAGAATTGTGGAAGGAATTTCTATTCATGCAGGCATCATATAACCTTAAGTCCTTTGGGGAAAGTAATTCTTGGCAAACATTCCAGGACCATGTATAAGTAGAAAAGGTTTCATAAAAGGACTCATTTTTAGTGTCTACTCCAACCAAATCCCCTCGGATCTTATGCCAGAAATTTAGCATTTCTTTCCGGTGCTCAAGAGCAACTCCTAAGTTATAGGTATCTATAGCTCTCTTCACCTGTAATGAGAAAGCAGAAGTTTACAGTTGTTATCTTAAAATATCTTTGATTTGTGGACCACAATTCTAGATATCCCAAGAGTTATGTTCTCAGTCTACTTGAAAGTCACGAAGTTTATATATTGGTGGTTCCTCTTGAGGAATTAGGAGTTGATGGACAATGAAAATGAATTACTTTGGAATAATGAGATTATAAGAAATTTTATAAGAATGTTGATAACACAATAGACTAAAGGAGGAAATGTGGGATGGTGATAGGCTCTGAATATAAGAAGAGAGCCAAGAATGGCTCTCAGTCCACTCTAGGTCAGGGAGGGAGAAGATGCTGAGCTGCATAGGTCCTTAAGGATTTTGTGAAATTGAGAGAGTGGTGACGGGAAGGTGTTCCAGGGAGAGGGGCTAGCAAAGGCTCAAAGGCAATAAATATCCTGGTGTTGGTGGGGAAGGGAGGTAATGCACTTTGCTATTGCTAAAGCATCAAGTTTAAAGTGGGAGGGAGGGATGAAGGCAAGGCAGGCAAGACCTGCTGTACCAGTCATTGGCCCTTAGACTTGGTCTCCGTTAGGCTGGGGAGAACCCCTTCCTCAGTGAGAATCACGCTGTAGTGAACCACTCTTTCTGATGGACGTGAGATAAAATTCCTCGATTGTGTGGAGCATGACATATAGTTGAAAAGCCTGTCACCCGTGAGAGAGAAGCATTATTTCTTAAGCAGGACAGTGATATAGTTGGATCTCCTGTGTGGAGAGTGGGCAGAGGGGAGCAGCTAAGGGATACAAGGTTGGAGATTGTTGTCTAGGCTGGACCTGATGAAGGCTTCAGTTAAGGCAGTAGTGATAGGATGGAGCAAAGAGGACAGATTTGAAAAATCTTCAGGGGAATGAGAGTAGCCAGATTTGGTGATTGGTAGATGTGAGGAATGAGGAAAATGTGAAACTTAAGGATGACTCCTGGCACTCTAGTTTCAGTGCCTGGGAAGATGGTAGATATCAATATCTGAGATATTCACCCAAGGAATAGCCAATTTGATGCAGAAAATGAATTTGGTTTTGGACATGTCAAGTTGAATATGCTATGAGACAGTGAAGTAGAAAGGTCCAGCAGTCAGTGAGGTAAGACAGAAGTACTGGAAAGAAGTCCAGGCTAGTGACAAATTTATAAATTAGTAGTGTATAGGTGGCAGGTGAAATAAGTAGGGTAGATCAATAATCCAAACAATTCTCATCCCAGCTTTTCCTTCGATTAATGCAGAGATCCCCAATATTCTGCTGTGACTGGGTTACAGGTCCATCCTTGAACCTGGTTTTTCCTCCTTCCCTCTTATATGCAGGGGGGGGGGTGTCCCTCAGCCCGGTCTTCACCCTCTCCAATCTGGGACCCCTCGGGGGACATCCCTCTTGCAATCCGGGACCACTGGCCCCTAACCACTCTATCTGCTGGCCTGCTCGCCCCCAACTGTCCCCACTTGCCAGCCTGCTTGCCCCCAAATTGTCCCCCCACCTGCCTGCTCGCCCCCAGCTGCCCCCCCTTCCCAAGCATCTCAGCCCTTGGGGCATCTGGTGTGCCAGCCTGGAGGTCTTGGGCTCTCAGTAGCCTTCATTGAAGTTCCATTTATCACAACAATTACTACTGCTCATTTCCTTCTCCCTGTCTTCCACCCTTACTCTAAGCTCCGTGAGGGTAGGAACTTTGTTTTTTTTCTCTGTGGTATCTCCTCTAATCCCAGAACTTGGTTAACAGTTGATAAATATTTACTGAACAAATGAGTGGATGAGCGTATATAATGAGAAGAGCAGCAGCATGACACTAGAAAACAAGGAAATATTAAGACTTAGGGATGAACATTCAGGAAAGAGAAGAGAGAGAAAAGGACACAGAGCTACAAGGAGAATTGAAGATCCAGTATTGTAAAGGCCAAGGAAGTAGAAAGTGTCAAGGAGAGTTTTATCATTAGTGTCAAATACAGAAGGGAGGCGGCATAAAATAAATATACCTCAGTCTGTCTCTGTGGACTACAAAAGGAACTAAGAAGTCAGGTCACAAAAATAGGCAGGTAGCATAGATTTGTGGTTACAAGTGTGGATTCTGGAAGCCAAGCTGACAGTGTTTATAATTCTGGCTCTATTATTGCCTAGCTGTGTGCCTTTGGGCAAGTCACTTAACGTCTCTGTGCATATCTGTAAAATGATAAGGAATGATAACAGTGCCTACCTCAAAGGGTCACTGTGATAAGTAAATGAATTAGTTCATGTGAATTAGAGCACTTGAAGAACACAATGCCTGGCACCTAGGAAGCTCACTTAAACTATTATTACTATTACTAGTAGCCTGGTGCACGAAATTTATGCTGGGGGGGGGGGTGTCCCTCAGCCCGGTCTTCACCCTCTCCAATCTGGGACCCCTCGGGGGACATCCCTCTTGCAATCCGGGACCACTGGCCCCTAACCACTCTATCTGCTGGCCTGCTCGCCCCCAACTGTCCCTACTTGCCAGCCTGCTTGCCCCCAAACTGTCCCCCCACCTGCCTGCTCGCCCCCAGCTGCCCCCCCTGCCAGCCTGATCACCCCCAAGGGCCCCCCACTGCCAGCCTGCTCGCTCCCAACTGCCCTCCCCTCCTGGCCTGATTGCCCCTAACTGCCTCTGCCTCGGCCCCACAACCATGGCTTTGTCCCAGAGGACGTTCAGAGGGTCTCCCGGTCTAATTAGCATATTACCCTTTTATTAGTATAGATTCTTTTAGCTGTTGTAATAAAGATGCTTTAACTCATCATGATTCCTTGAGTGTACCCCTCACTGTGATTGTTGGTTTAGTATCTTTTTAAAAATATATGTATTTTATTGATTTTTTACAGAGAGGAAGGGAGAGGGAATAGAGTTAGAAACATCGATCAGCTGCATCCTGCACACTCCCCACTGGGGATGTGCCCGCACCAAGGTACATGCCCTTGATCGGAATCGAACCTGGGACTCTTGAGTCCACAGGCTGATGCTCTATCCACTAAGCCAAACCGGTTAGGGCGGTTTAGTATCTTAACTAGTAGCTATTTCCAGCATGAAACAAATTAATGTCCCAGAAATGATGCCGGGTATGGCTCCATAGGTGATTAGCAGGATAAATTATAACAGTTAACATTTGAATGCATTTGATTATAGAGCAAGAAATGTCATTATGCCCAGCTGGTGTGGCTCAGTGGTGAGGGTTGACTCATGAACCAGGAGGTTATGGTTTGATTCCTGGTCAGGACACATGACTGGGCTGCTGGCTCAATCCCCAGTAGGGGTGTGCAGGAGGCAGTCAATCAATGATTTTCATCAATGTTTCTCTATATCCCTCTCCCTTCCTCTCTCTGAAATCAATTTAAAATTTTTTTTAAATGTCATTACAACAGGTAAAACTTAGAAATGATCTATGTCTTATTTTAAAGACCTAGAGGGGAAAAAAGCCTCTTGGTTTTATGGTTGTAGTATTAAAGTGGAAAATATTTTTGTCAATGCTTTCTGGGAAGGCATTCAACTGTGAGTACTCACATGCGGTTTAAGAGCAGCTGCATCAGTCACTGTCCATTTCTGCTTTTTCTTGAACATTTGGTCAATGGTGAGGATCTCAGATGGGTAGCCGGAGGGAGAGTCGATAGGCTTTATATTTGCTGCCTTGATGCGCATTTTAAAAGAAGGTTAGTGATGTATTTTATACAGCAAAGACATAATAAATAGAAGTATATTGTATTATGAAAGGGTTTGTTATGATTTATAAGGTTATTGCTAAAGCACTTCTCAGGTGTTTTGGGGTACCTGGTATTGTCCCAAGTGTAGATGGGCATTTAGCAAATTCTCTTTCATAATGATAAAGCCTTCTCATAAGAGAAGTATTGACTTTAAGATGATTTATGTATGGTATGGATATAGAGGGTAGAGAGGAGCCAAATCCATCCTTACTCAAACTTTCCAAGCCATCACACAGCACTGAAATGAATATGTCCTCCATGGAGTACAACCTATATTACTCCCAGACTTCTCATGGGAATGAGCCGTCCGTGTTCCTTGTTCCCGGACTGCTGAACAATGCAGTAGAAATCTTGTGAATATGCTGATTGCTTTTGTGAACATGTATATTGCCTAATTTCGTCCAGACCTGCAGTACTGTTTGATATTACTTTTCTTCATTCACTGTTAACAGTCTTCATAGCAACCAATAGAAAACTAGACCTTCATACTCCCTCAGACTGTCTCTTCAAGGCTATCTAATATGAACCCTTTCTACTCTTCTTTCCACCTTAGGATTTCTCCATCCTTGAACCTGGTTTTTCCTCCTTCCCTCTTATATGTGAGTTTTTCCTAATTTCCAAGGCCAAAATCTCCCCCTGTATCTTTATTTGTCCCCTGGACCATATCCCTTCAATTATCCTCTTTCCAGGGCCAACTTCATGGGTGTGTGACCTATGCAATTACATAGGACCTCAAACTTAGAAGGGCCCTTAATTCAGTTTCATGTTCCACTGTTGCTGTCTTTATGGTCTTAATAATTTTGGATAAGGGGCCTACATTTTTATTTAACATTAGGCCTTACAAGTTATATAGACAGCTCTGTCCCTGCCCCTCATTTACTGTTTCCCTTTTCATTGAGCAATGGTTTTCAATGTTGGCTGCACGTTGGAACGTTAAAAAATACTGATAAGCCATATTGTCAATGATATTTGCCTGTGGCTGTGACTTCATTTGGAGAGCTAAAGACAAAGTCTTGACTTTAGGTCATTTGTGATCATCATGGGACTCATTAAAAAAATTATTTTTATTTTATTGTGGTAAGAACTCTTAAACAAGAGATCTATCCTCAACACTATTTTTAGTGTACGTTATAGCACTGACTATATGCACAGTGTTGTAGAGCAGATCTCTAGAATTTATTCATATTGCATAATTTTGACTTCATGCCTACTGATGAGCAATTCCCTATTTTTTCTCCCACCTCCTGCGTCTGGGACTCTTAAACCTATGCCTACAGGGACCTTTTAGGGATTTCATAATGATGTGAACCACACGTGGATCTCTGAAACCCAGAGATGCTCCACAGGGTGGGCTAGTCTCTAGTCAAAGCTTGATCTTGTTTCTAAGGCTGGAAGGCCTGTGATAAACCAAGGTAAGGCCAGAGATTCTTTTTTTTTTTTTCCAATTTTTTTTATTAAGGTATTATGTGTGTACATGTCTTACCATTGCCACCCACCACCCCACTCCCATATATGCCCTCACCCCCGTTTTGCATCCGTTTGGTTATGCTTATATGCATGCATACAAGTCCTTTGATTGATCTCTTATCTCCCCCACCTCTCCCTAACTTTCCCCCTGTAATTTGACAGTCTGTTTGATGCTTTACTGTCTCTGTATCTATCTTTTTGTTCAAGTTTATAATGTTCTTTATTATCCATAAATGAGTGAGATCATGTGGTATTTTTCTTTCATTGACTGGCTTATTTCACTTAACATAATGTTCTCCAATTCCATCCAGGTTGCTGCAAGGCCAGAGATTCTTGAAAGAATATCCAGAAACTAGGGCATACTTGCCTGAGACCTTAAAACTCATGATGATAAAAAAACAAAACAAAACAAAAAAACTCATGATGATCAAGTGTACCTTGAGAGGAAGGCAAATAGATTAAAGGCAACAGAGCTTGAAGCAGGTCCAGAAGGTTCAGCTGGGTGTATAAATGAGTTCCAGTCCAAGGGCAGGACGGCCCCTCCATCACAACATTGTTCCTTTGGGTTGTGTCTGGCCCAACCACGATCTAGAGCCAGTTGAGGGAGACCAAAATGCAGCTTCTGGTCCCCGAGTTGATGGAAGAACAGTTGGACGTAGGACCT
Organism: Eptesicus fuscus; assembly: GCF_027574615.1. Classification (NCBI taxonomy): domain Eukaryota; kingdom Metazoa; phylum Chordata; class Mammalia; order Chiroptera; family Vespertilionidae; genus Eptesicus; species Eptesicus fuscus. The sequence goes on along the minus strand of NC_072492.1, from coordinate 31,657,471 downwards.
GAGGGCCTTTTTATTCTTCTTTTTATATTCCCCATCCCCCAACCCCAAGCCTAGGATTGTATTTTTCAGTAAGTTTAACTATTTATTGAAATTAAATATTTATACCTGAACTTAAATTTAGGACTATGTCTATGGAATCTAGTTTGAAATAAAATGACTAAAAATATCTGTCATTAAAAAACATGTTACTAGTTCTGTTAATTTAGAACTTAAAAACGCAAGTAGTTAGCCCGGCTGCCATGGCTCAGTGATTGAGCATCGACCTATGAACCAGGGGTTCATGGTTTGATTTCGGTCAGGGCACATGCCCGGATTGAGCTGTATCCCCAGTGTTGGGCGTGCAGGAGGCAGCCAATCAATAATTCTCTCTTATCATTGATACTTCTCTCTCTTTCTCCCTCTCCCGCCCTCTCTGAAGTCAATTAAAAAAACAACACAAGTATTTAAATTAACTGATGTGACAAAATCTAAATCTCACCTGTGTTTTCCAATCTCTTTTATGGAAAAAGTAGTTATCAAAGAAAGTCAGAGGCTCCTTTCTCCTAAGCATTTCTAATTTCTGCATGTCTTTGAATGGCTTTCCCATTACCAGCCCATCCACATTAGGAAACAATGGAAAGATGGGTATTTTTGAATATGGGTTATCTGAAGGAGGATTGCATCCTAAAACGATAAAAAATGTTATCACACACACGCAAAATGTTATCACAAATAATATAAGAAGAAATTCACATGAAAGACATACATATGACATCTATTTTGCCTTGTCTACACTTCTCTGTGCCATGACCCACTTTCTTTACTCTCCTGTGCCCCCCAACTCCCACCCCTCCACAGACTCTCAGCTTCATCCAGGTATCTGAGGACTCAGGTAATATATACATTTGCTTTCAAATGATATCTGGGTATCAGAGACCAGTCACTCAAGACAGGCTGTGGACCTGCTCTTACAGCACTTAGCCTCTCATATTTATTTTTGACCATTAATATACAAATGAATCCTTTACAATAGAGGGGAAAAAATAAATGGCTCTTACTCCTGAGCTCCTCAAGATATCTGAATAAATCCTTTTCTTTCATTATTGCAATCCGGGCAGCATTAGCAAAAGCAGTCGTGCTTGAGGTCAGAGGTGTGCACATGTCTGGCTTAAATCTCCTTTTTCCATAACCCGTAGGGGAGGGATTCCACAATATTCCTGAGGTGGTTTCTTGGAATTTTCTTCGGAAATAGCTAAAATAAATAAGTAAGTAAATAAATAAATAAATAAATAAATAAGGTAATCCAGAAATAAAAAAATGCTATAGTTCTACTGAAAAAGTGCCTACTAGACAAATAGGGGACGGAGAAGGGGAGAGTCAAATTGTAAGTTATATATGTTGAATAAATTTATTTTAAATATAATTTGTATAGTCATTCACTATTACTTACTGAATGCCTATTTCTGTGATATTTATAGAATATCTACTGATATTCGCCACAGACCATTTGAATATTTTATTTACTAGAGGCCCAGTGCACGAATTTGTGCATGGGTGGGGTTTGGCTGGGCCTGTCGGGAGGAGGAGATGGCGGGAGGTTGACCGGCTGGCCCTCCCCGATCGGGCCAATCATGGCCAGGCTGGCTGGGGGGAGGGGCTTTGGGCAATTGGCCGGCGGGCCCTGCCCCCAATTGGTGTGGGAGGGTGATCAGGGGCGGGGCCAGCTGGGGAGAGGGGCTTCGGGCCAATCGGGGTGGTGGGGGCCCATCGGGGGTGGGGCAGCTGGTGGGAGGGGCCGTGGGAGGTTGGCCGACTGGCCCCACCCCCAAATTGGGCCGGTTCATTGGCCGCAATAGCGATCGGTCATTTCAGTTGTTACAGCGATCCGGTCGCCGGCTTTTTATATATAGAGATTTTTTATTTTTATTTTTATTTATTTATTTTTTAAAAAATATATTTTATTTATTTTTTACAGAGAGGAAGGGAGAGGGATAGAGAGTTAGAAACATCGATGAGAGAGAAACATCGATCAGCTGCCTCCTGCACACCTTCTACTGGGGATGTGCACGCAACCAAGGTACATGCCCTTGACTGGAATCGAACCTGGGACCCTTGAGTCCGCAGGACGACGCTCTATCCACTGAGCCAAACCGGTTAGAGTATATATATATAGATTTTTATTATTTTTTTTTAATATATTTTATTGATTTTTCACAGAGAGGAAAGGAGAGGGATAGAGAGTTAGAAACATTGATGAGAGAGAAACATCGATCAGCTGCCTCCTGCACACCCCCGACTGGGGATGTGCCCGCAACCAAGGTACATGCCCTTGACCGGAATCGAACCTGGGACCCTTCAGTCCGCAGGCCGATGCTCTATCCACTGAGCCAAACCGGTTTCGGCTATATATAGATTTTTTAAAATATATTTTTTATTTATTTCAGAGAGGAAGGGAGGAGAGAGAGAGATAGAAACATCAATGATGAGTGAGAATCACTGATTGGCTGCCTCCTGCACGCCCCCCACTGGGGACCGAACCCACAACCCAGGCATGTGCCCTTGACTGGAACAGAACCTGGGACCCTTCAGTCTGCAAGCTAATGCTCTACCCACTGAGCCAAACTGGCTAGGACCCACTTGACTATTTTATATATGTAGTTCCTGGGCTCTGGCTTCCTTCCTCTTTCCCAAGACCAACCAGGTTACCCTGGCTGGGTAGCTCAGTTGGTTAGAGCAGTGGTCGGCAAACAGTTTGCCGCTCTGTTGACTAATGAGTTTGCTGACCACTGGGTTAGAGCATCATCCTGATATGCCAAGGTTGTGGGTTGGATCTCGTCAGGGCACATACAAGAAGCAACCAATGACTGCATAAATAGGTGAAACAAGTCAATATTTCTCTCTCTCTCTCTCTCTCCTCCCCTCCTCCCTCCCAGGAAAAAGACTCATTTGGGTGTGAGAATGCTTCCTCATCTTCTATTCATTTTGTATCTGGCTCTGCTCCACTCCAAAGGCTACTTTGGGAAGTCTGAACTTGCTGTGCCTTCTCTCAGACTCAAAGGACCTCTTGAAAGCCCTTAGTAGTTCTAGCATGAATGGGAGTGTTTTGTATTCAAACTAGACTTCCAAGCCCACCCCAAATCATCCTTGGAAAAGTCTGATTTTCCTGGGATTCCCTAGCTTAGGGTAGGAAAGGCTGAGCTTTCTTAGCTGTCTTAGGTACTTAGTGTGGACCCAAGATGGTCTGAGGTCAGTACTGTGGGGATAAAGTCATGAAGTCTCATGTTGTGGCATGTGACCATCTGCCCACACATCTTTGTTTTGGAGCAGACCCTGTGAAGTAGAATGTTAGTGAGAGGAGACTGTCTTGTTAACATCCTCATAGGTGCTTCTGAGAAGATCCTTTTTGCCCCTTACCTTACTAATTCCATTATAGCCTTTCTGGGTAAGGCTGACATCTCTACAAGCTTTGATAGAATTTCAAACAACAGGATCCCTGGGTTGCCAGCAAAATCTAAACACTTGTCTTTTTCTGGAACTATGAAGGGGAAAAAGAAAAGATTCAAAATGCTTTCCGAAAAAAATCATCAATCAAAAAAGTACTAAAATGACAGTCTTTTTATTGTATTTACAAAATTAATACCAAATCAAAGACTTGAGAATTTTAGAAAAACTTTCAACATCAGTTCTATTATAGAAAGGTCATTTTTATTACTGAATAGACAAAATAATCATGGAACTGAAAAAAGACTTTTAGTTCAATGGCCTCTAAGTAAATATAGTAATACATTTAACATAAACATGAATTATATGTTAAGGACAATTGTCCTGTTCTAGGTAAAGGAGTTGTTGGTAAATATATCTCTGGCTTGCAGGCAAATCCTTGTTACTATAGTGGTACTTGAAGCAATAAGTTCTGTTTGCTTTAAGGACAGTGCATAGCCTATGAATGGGTATATTTTCAAAACAATATACAGTATCTGGAATTTGGAATGTATTTATCCTAGAAAACATGATATGAATAGGATTAGATTTTCCAAGGCACCTGTTAAACTCATAAACAAACCATTAGAGGACTAATAAAAATATTTACCCTCACATTATTTATAACCTTATCTGAGAACATGCCCTCTAACCTCAAGCAGACTCTCCACAGCCCTTGCACTGAGGGCAGAGGCTTCCTCAGGGTGAGGAGGATATTTTTGGGGAACAGTAAATTATGTACACCCAAATTTGCATGAGACAGAACATTTTTCTTTTCTCTAAATTTTTTTCTTTTGTAAAAGGAGTGCCTCCCAAAGTAGCACACGTACTCAGTAAAGAATTAAAATACTATAAAAGGTAAACAAATTTTTCTACACCACTGCCTGAGTGCTCTCATTAGAGATAAAAAAAAAATAGTATCTCTTGCAGAAGGACTTGATACACTTAAGTTAAATCTAAAACTGTATCAATTTGCTCAGCAAATACAGTTTTGGAGAAGCAGCACAAAAGTAAGTCACACTCCTGAGTACACATTCTTGGTTTGTCTCATGACTGGAGGCTGAAATGAATAATATTTACTATGCAGTGAATGGCAACTACTCCAACTGCTATATATTCAGTAGTATCTCTACTTACCCACAGCTCTAAGGAAGCGGTCCTTATCTGTTAGCACCTTTATAAAGTCTGAGAAATTCACTTTCCCATCTCCTGCAACAGAAATCTAAGGTATAAGATGTATTTTAGGGTATAAGATGTATTTTAATTATCAAATTATGTTTTAAATATAAAAATTAAAACATCATGGGCCATCTAATAGTTAAGATCAGAGCATTTTAGGGTTGGAGATGTGCTCAGGTCTTCTTGAAGTGGTCTTAGTGTTACATTAGTCACCCACAGCTCACCGAAGCAATTGTGGGGTGAAAACATCAAACCAGGGGCTCCTAACCACTATAGTCCTATCCATTCACTCCTTTCCTAGAGACTTGCCATTTTGCAAGGAACCCACCCCTGCTTTCCACTCTATACCTCTAATATTTCTATTATTATAACATCCCCAAGTTGTACATTGTTTCCTCTAAAATTAAGTGCTATTAGAGTCGTGTGTGTGTTTCAATGAAAGAATAGGAAGATTGGGCAGTTAGTGGTAACAAGTGAAGCTTTAACTAACTGGTGACATGGACTCATGTGGGGAACTGATGCAAATTGAATAGGGCACTGGCAGCTGGGTGGGGAAGAGGTGTGAGAAAATAATATTCTGAATGTATTTCCCACACAACATATTAGTTTGGGCTACTAATTAGTAGGTCAGTATATGCAAAGAAAACATTGTCTGCATGCTATAAAAATATCAACAAACATGCTGTGGCATTTGAAATTCAATACAGGTGGGTTGTAATAATGGAAGAAAGATTTGTTGTAAATTATGATTCATACAGAAACAAAGGGCTTGGATTTCCTTGGCAACATGGCATTTTGAGATTGTCAGTGCCTTTGCATCTGTTATTTTAAGGCACCCTCCAAAATGTACACCATGACAGGTCATCTGAATTCAATATTGAAATATGGCAACCACTTTTATTTTCCACACAGGATTTTTCAAAGAAGCATTACATTGATTTCATAACTTGTATACATACCTCACTGATCTCCTTAAAGAGAAACACATACATATGTACTTTTGGCAAATAAGTGAGGTTCATTTCTCATGTTCATAAAGTCCCTGAGAGGAAAATATATACGTAAGGAAAGCTTTTATGAGAAAAACAATGATAAGTTAAAGTACTCACGATCAATATCAGCATATTTTAATTCATTATAGACATCATGCTTGGTTAGATGCATTCCCACCTTAGCTAAAGTGCACATCATTCCATGTAAATCAATACAGCCAGTTTTATCCTTGGTAAAGAAGTTGTAGGCATCTTGGAAGGCTGGGGAAGTGGAATGAAGTTAGGACAGTTATTCACGAATACATACATATTCTAATGGAACTAGGACAGACAATACAGTTGATTGGAGATCATGTTCTGAAAATATATTGAGAGAAATATGAGTACTTAATAGACATTCCTTAAGAAGGACAGTGTCCTTGCATGAGATTTGAACTGGAATCAACCAGTTGGTAGAAAACCAAACATGTAGGCGAAATGACCTTTGAAAGATGTCCACACCCTAATTATTGGAGTCTGTGAACATATTACATTACATGACAAAAGGGATTTTGCAGATGTAATTAAAATAGAGGATTTTGGATTATCAGAGTAAGGGCTTGACCCACTGTTGCTGGTTTGAAGATGTAGAGGGCAATGTGATGTGGAATGCAAGACAGATATAAGGGGCTGAGAAAGGCTGTTGATTGACAGCCAGCACGGGAATGGGGACTTCAGCCCTACAACTGTACGAACTGAATTCTGCCAAAAACCTGAATAAGCTCAGAAGCGGATTCTCCTCCAGAGCCTCCAGATAAGAGGCCAGGCTGGCCAACACCTTCATTTCAGTGTTAAAGCCTGGAGAAGAGGAACCAGGCAGCCCACCTGACTTCAAACCTAGAGAAATCTGAGGTCTGTATGTGTTGTATAGACACAAAGTTTTTTCAAAGAAATACTCAATGCATTAATTAACTGGAGCCAAAATTAGAATGTAGTTTCTAAAATTTTTAGCAAATGAAGAAATAAGCCCAGAACAAAGTATATCCCAAATGGCACCAAAATAAAACATTTCATATCACATTCAAGTGTTAGATCTTCACGTGCAAGAGTGATTAATTCTATAGAGAGAATGATACCTGCCTTATGATTGTGTCTAAAGTTTACATCTTTCTCCCTTGATGAAAGGAAGGACTCTCTAGGACTGGAACCACCTCTGACTTGTTTCTATTTTTCCTTGTATTTTGAGCATGTTAGTAGGCATTCAGGCATTAATGCAGCTTCATCAACAATTATTTATTGTATACCTTCTATGTTCCAGGTGCTGCTCTAGGTGCTGAGGAAACTTTTGTGCACTATACAGAAAAAGATCTCTGCTATTTCATAAATATGTAAATTAGGTAATATGTTAGAAGGTGGTAAGTGCTATAGAAAAATGGAAAAGTAATGCAAGGTCAGGGGACTGGGAGTACCAGGGATTGAGGGATAGGTTGCTTGTATTAAATAGGTGAGAGGGAGTGGATATCTGAGAGAAGAAAGAGCTAGAGCAAAGACCCTAAGGTGGATTGGCCCAGCATGTTCCAGGAGCAGTAAGGACATAAGTGTGGCTGGAGCAGAGTAAGTAAGAGGAGAGAAGGTGTAGGAGATGTCAGAGAGGTAATGTGCATGTAGGCATGGTTATGTTTTAAAATTTATTTTAAATTTTACATCATATTGGTTTTAATTTGAAAAAAATTTTATTGACTTCAGAGAAGAAGGGAGTGAGAGAAAGAGATAGAAACATCAATGATGAGAGAGAATCATTGATAGGTTGCCTCCTGCACACCCCCTACTGGGGATCTATCCCACAACCTAGGCATGTGCCCTGACTGGGAATCGAACGGTGACCTCCTGGTTCATAGGTTGATGCTGCAATCAACTGAGCCACCTGGCTGGGGCGGAAGATGTTTACTTGAAAGTAATCCCCCTCCTTTCCCACAAATTAGATATTGAATTAAATTTTCTCTCTCTCTCAAATAACAGAGTACAGTAGACAACCCTTGAAATCCCTAATCTCTCAGAGAAAAAAAATGATCAGATATATTATGGGGCTTTTGTTTATGTCTTCATTCAGAGGAATGATTCTCTTTACCTTGAATTTGTGAAGCATTCAACTTCCTTTCTTTGTATCCTAATTGGCATGGGAGAGATCCTGATAAATCTTTATCCCTGAGAAAAAATATGAAAAGATTGAATACATATTTGAAACCAGCAAATATTAGTTTCATTCATCAGTTTTTGCTGACTGGAATGATTGTAAGCATCACAATATATCTAGAGTCATACCATCTAAGGGACCTGTTAGTCACTTGCCAGAAGCTACAGGGTAGACAGTGAGAAAATGTTGGCCACTGAGGTCCAATTCCCTCTGTTCTATACTTGCCCATCACCCTTACCCCCTTAAAAATATGAGATTTCTTTCATTTTACAAAAGAGGAAACTGAGGCTCACAGAGAATAAGAGGAAGACCTGGGACTCAAACAAGGTTTATCTGACTCCAAAGCTCAAGAATCCAAGCCCTATACTATTTAAGCTGTTTCAATTTTTTAACTAGTTTAAGTAATCTTATGGTGAATATCCTTATAGCAAAAGTTTGAATCCATGATTATTTTATGACTTTAATTGCCAAATTATATTTTTTACCAGCATATGAGAGACTAGAGGTAAATATATCCTAGAGGCCCGGTGCACGGGGCGGCGGGGGGAGGGCATCCTCAGCCTGGCCTGCACCCTCTCGCAATCCAGGACCCCTCGGGGGATGTCCAACTGCCGGTTTAGACCCGATCCCTGTGGGGGATCCCTCTCACAATCTAGGACTGCTGGCTCCTAACTGCTCGTCTACCTGCCTGCTTGATCACCCCTAACCACTTGCCTGCCTGCCTCATCGCCCCTAACCACTCTGCTTGCCTGCCTCATCGCCCCTAACCACTCTGCTTGCCTGCCTGATCACCCCTAACCTCTCTACCTGCCTGCCTGCCTGATCTCCCCTAACCGCCTCTACCTGCCTGCCTGATCGGCTCTAACAGCCTCTGCCTTGGCCGCGGTGGCTTTGTCCAGAAGAATGTCCAGAATGACATCTGGAAGGTCGTACGGCTGTCCGGTCTATTTAGCACATTACACTTTCATTACTATAGATGTTTTATTACTATAGAGATATTTTGTGTAAATTTGCAGTATTAGTTTAGGGACATAAAGATATATTACAAAAAATGGGTTTGCTTATAATATGGTAATTTCAAAGTAAACTTATAATAATTATTCCAATTTTATAAATTTATTTTATTTAAAATACATTTAGTTTTGATATGAGTAGAACTAAAAGTTTTTAAAATATGGAATGTCTGTTTTTTTATAAGAAGCAGTTTTAAAAAATGGCACTAGGAGAAATACCGAACATAGTAGTTAAATTTAAAGTTATGGTTTATGAATTTACTACCCTCTATGTATCTAGTAGATTCAACTTATTTTCAAAAAGAGACTTAAAGAGGCAATAGGGTCTCATAATGTATCATTCTCAACTTTTTTGACATGGAATTTTATCTAATTAATCTTATTTTTTCAGCTTTTACTAACATTGATTTCTTCTTCTAGTGTTTCCTTTTTATTTCCTACCTGAACTTCTGAAAACTCAAGTTTGCCTTTATTTGGATAGATTACTTTATATTTATTGTATTTCTAGAGATAAAAAAATTTGGGGGCATTATATAAAAGATGCAGTTGTTGCAAAAATACAAAGTTCTCAAAAGGCAAGAAAGAACCTGGCCGGTGTAACTCAGTGGTTGAGCATCACCCCATGCACCAAGAAGTCACCCTTCAATTCCTGGTCAAGGAACATACCCAGGTTGTAGGCTCAATCCCCAGTAGGGGACCTGCAGGAGGCAGCCAATTGATGTTTCTCTCTCATCAATGTTTCTATCTCTCCCTTTCCTTTCCTCTCTCCCTAAAATTAATAAAAATATATATTTTTAAAAGAAAGAAGCAAGAGGAAAATAAAAGGCCAGGCAGTATAAAATGTTTTTTTGTTTGTTTGTTTGTTTTGTTTTTAGCTACATTAAAAAAAGGATAGTCTGGCAGAATTTCAAGCCTTATCTTGGATCAAACATGGTAAATAGTGTTATTATTTTATAATGTTTTAAAGGTTTGGAAAATCTTATATTTGGAGCAAACCCAGGCTAGCCTCTCATCTCATGTAGGAATTCAACCTACATGTGGTATTATCTAGTCTTTGCTTGATTACTTTCAGTGACAAGAAAGTCACTACTTCAATGCAGGATAATGAGATGAAGGGATTGGGCTACTACAAGGTTGTCTTACCCACATCCCTCTAGAAAAGTAACATCTTCCTCTAGCAAAGGCATAGTCAAGGATACTAGGCCCTAGCCTGTTTGGCTCAGTGGATAAGAGTGTTAGCCTGAGGTCTGAAGGGTCTTGGGTTTGATTCCAGTCAAGGGCATATACCTTGGTTGCAGGCTCAATACCCAGCCCTGATCAGGGTGGGTGCAGGAAGCAACCAATCGATGTGTTTCTCACATCGACGTTTCTCTCTCTCTGTCTTTCCTTCTCCCTTCCACTCTCTGAAAATAAATGGGGGAAAAAGGATAATAGGAGAAATACTCTCAAAGTGGCAAAGAAAATGGATAATTGTGAGAGAGGAGAGAGGCTTTTCTTATGATTTGATAACGAATAGATCAGGCTTTCACTTTCAGTTATTGGTGGCTACTGTTTAGGGAATTTTTTATCCATCAGACTAAGAAAAAGCTATTGTTAGTGTCACAGGCAAACCTCCCTTCCTAATTTTATTTTTTATTTTTTAAAATATATTTTATTGATTTTTTTACAGAGAGGCAGGGAGAGAGATAGAGAGCCAGAAACATCAATGAGAGAGAAACATTGATCAGCTGTCTCTTGCATGCCCCACACTGGGGATGTGCCCGCAACCAAGGTGCATGCCCTTGACCGGAATCGAACCTGGGACCCTTGAGTCCACAGGCGGACGCTCTATCCCAGGGGTCCTCAAACTTTTTAAACAGGGGGCCAGTTCACTGTCCCTCAGACCGTTGGAGGGCCAGACTGTAGTTTTAAAAAAACTATGAACAAATTCCTATGCACACTGCACATATCTTATTTTGAAGTAAAAAAACAAAACGGCAAAAACACCCGCATGTGGCCCGCGGGCCGTAGTTTGAGGACGCCTGCTCTATCCACTGAGCCAAACCGGTTAGGGCTCCCTTCCTAGTTTTAGTACAAGCTTAGGTCATCACTAACTTATCAGATTTCATTTTCTTTTTCTTTTTGATGTTGTCCTGCCCATAGCACTGTTCTTCCCACAGGCCTGCTGCCCCCTGGCCCCCCACACTGCCACCATAAACTAGATTTCATTTTACTGGCCATATTTGAGCTACAGACCTTTTACACTCTGACTTGCTTAGGGGCTTAGGTCTTCTTTATGATCCTCTAAATGTATTCTTTTTTAAACTGGCACTCAAAACATCTTAAAGTATAACTGACAACTTCTTAAGCCCTCTAGGGTATTCTGTCCCCTCACACAAAAATAGCCTCTCATTTGGGAGAACAGGAAGGAGAACTCTTTGTCTCTCCAATCAAAAAGGACATGTATACTTTTCATAAAAATCTTTATCTTCAATTCACATTTGTTTCATAACTCAATTTATCCCAGAATTGATTTGTTGTTGTTGTTAAGCCTCACCTGAGGATGTTTTTCCATTGATTTCTAGAGAAAGTGAGAGAGGAGAGACACAGAGAGAGAAACATCGATGTGAGAGAGACACATCCATTGGTTGCCTCCTGCAAGATATCAAGCCTGCAACCGAGGTATGTGCCTTGACCAGAATTGAACCCGGGACACTTCAGTCTGCAGGCCAATCCTCTATCCACTCAGCCAAACTGGTCAGGGCTCACGGAATAGATATTTGAAGAGCATTCTAACTTGTTTCATCACAGCCTTTATGGGTATTTAATATATTCATCACCTTAATAACTCCTTATTGTAATGTATTTATCACCTTAATATGTTCATTACTTACCTCTTGCCATGGGAGCTGGGTACTTTTGTTAGAGGATCCAGCTTAAATTTTGGCTTAATGTCAGAAACTGCCATGTGGCCAGTAACTCTGTCTGGAATTCAGAAGGTACAATTAAGGCTCACAGATTAATTTCTCTATAGTACAACTTTCTTTTGCAACGTTCTCAGCTCAAGACCTGAAATTTGAAGTCCAGGGCCTCAAGGAATGGTAAGATGTATAAATTAAAGTTAGAGGTTTGTGCAAAGTTGGAAAGCCATGTGGAAGGTCCTCTTGGAATATGTAGAAAAAATTATTTAAGGACGAAATTTATTTTTGAAATCAGTGGGACATTTCATGTTATAACTGACAGAGAATAAAATGTTATAGCCCTGGAGAGCATTATGCTAAGTGAAATAAGCCAGTCAATGAAAGAAAAATACCACATGATCTCACTCATTTGTGGATAATAAAGAACATTATAAACTGATGAACAAAAAGATAGATACAGAGGCAGTAAAGCATCAAACAGACTGTCAAATTACAGCAGGAAGGTTAGGGAGAGGTGGGGGAGATAAGAGATCAACCGAAGGACTTGTATGCATGCATATAAGCATAACCAATAGACGCAAGACACTGGGGGGTGAGGGCAAGTATGGGAGTGGGGTGGCAGGGGGCAATGGGAAGATATGTACACATGTAATATCTTAATAAAAAATATGGGGGGGATTTAAAAAATAAAAAAAGAAAGAAAGAAAAATGTTATAGCCCTTCCAAAATACTTACCTGTTTATATCTTGGATACCTGTTTAGTAGTAAGTAGATTTCTCCTGGGTTTCCTTCTGGGAGATCCCTCTGAAACCCATGTGATTTATTATGAAACCATAGGTCTTTCTTAAAAGTAGGAATAGGAGTGGGATACAATGCTGTTTTGCTACCCTACATCCTCCTGAATGGACTCAACCACTATGGCCTCCCTAGTCCCTCTTTTCCACTCTGTATAGTTAGAGTTAGGGCCTATGGATCAGAAGCTGGGATGGTAGGGCTTCCCACTTTTATTGTTGGTTTTATCTCTGCAATGATCTTTTCAAAATGTAGAGTGTATTAGGTGGTTCATTGAGAAGAAAAACTGGGTTGCTGACTTAGGAATATTAGACGATTATATACTATTAAACTGTGAAGAAAAAGTCCCTGGTTAGAGTTCCATCAATTTTCCAGGTCTTCATCTCAGAACCTAGAAAACAGTTGTTTCTAAACAACTCAAGGGCATGTGCTGAAAATCTGGAAACCTACCACAGAGCTGGCACTCCGGAGAGGATCACAATTTAGGCACTTGAAAGGTGCTGTGAAGTCATCCTCATGGCTCAAAATTATCATTCCTTTAAAAAACTACTTTCAACATCTCATAGAGATTATACATTTTTTTTTTAAAAAAAGGACTGTGTAGATTCCCACAAAATTCATATATTTACCTATTTTTAGACCATGCTACTTACCACTTCTGGGCTTCAATCAGATCAAGAATCCCATAAAGGGTTTGTTCCATCATACAACTGTGACCTCATTCACTTCTCAGACACAGGCTCAGGGTGAGAATGACCCACAAACTCCTTCTAGCTTTAGAGCAACTGTGTTTTCAATGTGGTTCATTCAGCACCCTGGAAGGTATGTGTGGGTATAAATTACAAAATCAGAATGTTGACACCATTGGGATTTCAGAGAAGTCGAATTAAAAAAAAATACTGTATTAATATATTTTCACATTAAACATTAGTGAATTGAAAATTGTTCAGGTAAACATTTTACCCAACACCTTGTTTGAATGGTGATTAAGAACAATTTCATTGATTAAGCTTAGGAAGAGGGACCAAAAAATCAAACTCTTATTGGTTTGTAGTTTATAGTATTATTGGAAAGAGAACTTGAAAAAGAGCAATTAAAGAAAGGATTATGATTGTTTTAATCAGAAACTTTAATATTCAAGATCTAATATGTCTCACGGTATTATTTATGTATTCCCCAGCACAGGAATTAGGAGTGTGTTTTGTTTTTCATAGTAGCCACGCTGATGGGTGTGAGGTGATACCTCAGTGTGGTTGGATTTGCATGACCCTAATGATTAGTGATGTTGAGTATCTTTTCACATGATTGTTGGCTATTTGTATATCTCCTGTGGAAAAATGTCTATTCATGTCTTTTGTCCACTTTTTAATAGGTTTTTATTGTTGTTGTTGAGGTATAGTTCTTTATATATTCTGGATATTAACTTGTAATCAGATATGTAATTTGCAAGTATTTTCTTCCATTCTATAGGTTGCCTTTTCATTCTGTTGTCTATGTTCTTTGATGCACAGTTTTAGATTTTTATGTAGTCCAATTTATCTATTTTTACTTTTATTGCCTGTGCTGTTTGTGTCATCTAAGAAATCACAGCCAAATCCAATGTTATAAAGTTTTTCTCCTATGTTTTCTTTGAAGAGTTTTATAGTTTTAGGTCTTATGTGTAGGGAGAAGTAAAATTTTATATGTAGCTCTGAGGGAGGAATAGTCTAGAATGAAAGAAGAGCAAAAGCATGTAGAGTAAGCATAGATTAGGAGACAAGGAACAGTTCAGCCACATTAGAGGAATGGATTACATGAAGATAGTAGGAGCAAAAAAGATTAAGTATATTGGTTTGGGGTTGGTTATTAGTACAGAGATGACAAATTTCATCCCCACACAAGTTTAATTTGGCTTATACATCTTTTAAAAAGCTTTTTAATTTCATAAGTGAACACATGCCTAAATTAACTATGCCTTTTCATGAAAAAATCCAAAAACTAGAAAACATAAGGCCCACATTCCTGCTTAGCAATAATTGGCGGGAAAAGCAACGGTTACCTCTTTAAATCGAACTTAAGATTTCCTGATTGCCACAATCCCTGTCCATTTTTTTCTAGTCTCTTATACCAAGCATGTCACTCATTTAACTTGGTTTTTGTAGACACGTGTACATCTTGATTGTTAAGCTAAGGGAATCTGGACTTTATTAGTATTGAGGAATCCTGAAGATATCTGAGTAGAGTTGTTGCATGAATATATCTGTTTTCTATGGGAATTAATTCAACCACATCAAAGAATTGCCTAGGCTCATTGCCTAGGAAGTAAATTAGATGGGGCAGACTATCTGGGATTAGGCTCTTATGTAGTACTTTTTCATGTTATTTTATTTTTCTCACATGTTTTTTCACTTGAGGAGTAAGGGTATTTTTCCCATTGATTTTTAGAGAGTGGGAAGGAGTGGGGGAATGGGAGAGAGGAAAGAAACATCGATGTGAGAAGAGTCATTGATTGGTTGCCTCCCCCATGTGCCCTGACCGGGGACAGGGATGGAACCTGCAACCCAGGTACATATGTACCCTTAACTGGGAATTGAACCCACAACCCTCCAGTGTGCAGGCTGATGCTCTAAACACTTAGCAACATCAGCCAGGGCTGCAGTACTTTTCATTAAACAAGAAAAAGGAGTTCTATGGGAAGAGGTTATGTCTCAATGTTGTTTATAATTTGTGAACTCTGAAAATCCAATATCTTAGGTAATGTCTACTTCATCCTTGCAGTTAAAGATATATGAGCCTTAATGAGAAGAGAATCTCACTAGTTGTAATTATACCGAGTGGCCAGATTATCATGATCTCTGAACGCATAATAATCTGGCAGCTCAGTGTGTGTGTGTGTGTATATATTAGAGGCCCGGTGCATGAATTTGTGCATGGGTGGGGTCCGGCCAGCCTGGCCAGGGGGAGGGGACAAGGGCGGTTGGCCGACCTGCCTGCTGGTCGAACTCCTGGTGGAAGGGACAATTTGCATATTAGCCTTTTATTATATAGGATATACACTGAGTGGCCAGATTATTATGCATTCAGAGATCATCATAATCTGGCCACTCAGTGTACATTTGCCGAGTATTCCATTGTTTAAATGTACCACAGTTTTTTATCCACTCATCTGCTGATGGGCACTTGGGCTGTTTCCAAATCTTAGCTATTGTAAATTGTGCTGCTATGAACACAGGAGTGCATATATTCTTTCTGATCAATGTTTTGGGTTTCTTAGGACATATTCCTAGAAGTGGGATCACTGGGTCAAATGGGACTTCCATTTTTAATTTTTTGAGGAAACCCTATACTGTTTTCCACAGTGACTGCACCAGTTTACATTCCCACTCACAGCAGTGTACTAGGGTTCCTTTTTCTCCACAACCTCACCAACACTTGTCGTTTATTGATTTGTTGATGATAGCCATTCTGGCAGGTGTGAGGTGATAGTGATATCTCAATGTCGTTTTGATTTGCATCTCTCGCATGATTAGTGACTTTGAGCATTTTTTTCATATGTCTCTTGGCTTTCTGTAGGTCCACTTTGGAGGTATCTTTTGCCCACATTTTTTAATTGGATTGTTTGTCTACCTTAAGTTGTATGAGTTCCCTATATATTTTGGAGATTAACCCCTTTTCAGATGTTTCATTGGCAAATATGTTCTCCAATGTAGTGAGCTCTCTTGTTATTTTGTTGATGGTTTCTTTTGCAGTGCAGAAGCTTTGTATTTTAATGTAGTCCCATTTGTTTATTTTCTCCTTTGTTTCCACTGTCCTGGGAGATGTATTGGTAAACATATTGCTACGAGAGATGTCAGATTTTGGTGCCTATGGTTTCTTCTAGGACTTTTATGGTTTCACATCTTACAGTTAAGTCTTTTTCCATGTTTCCAGATCATGGCTATTGTAAACAATGCTGCTATGAACATAGGGGTGCATATATTCTTTCTGATAGGTGTTTTGGGATTCTTAGGATATATACCCTTTTGATCGCTGGTTCAAAAAGCAGTTCCATTTTTTAATTTTTTAAGGAAACTCCATACCGTTTTCCACAGTGGCTGCACCAGTCTGCATTCCCACCAACAGTGCACTAGGGTTCTCTTCTCTCTATATCCTCGCCAGCACTTGTTGTTAGTTGATTTATTGATAGTCGCCATTCTGACTGGTATGAGGGGATACCTCATTGTAGTTTTTATTTGCTTCTTTCTAATTATTAGAAAAAGTAAGATTTGAAACTTCCTACAGTAACAATAAACTACCTTCTAAATGTACTTATACATAAAGAAAAACTCTAGTTAATGAGGCAGAATAATGAAAAATTATTGGTATAGTTTGGATCAAATCATTATAAAAATATGAGGATTTAGAGTCAATATAGTATACACCTATGACCCTTACATTTTATGGTGAGCTACTTATTAGCAAAGACTGCCTTTGTCATCTTAGCACAGTTATAGTTTAACATAAAACCTGGTATGGTCAAGGCTCAATAAATGTTATTGATTAAACTGGAAGGTGGGGGAAAATACAAACAGCTGAAACCAGAAATTCTGCATATGCATACTCAGGTTTAGTCACTAGATGGCATTAAATATTTTAAAAATCATTTTATACCTAGAAAATGTCTTGAATATATAGAATTCCTCATAATATCCCAATGTTAGAATGGGTAAAAACATTTCTAAAAATTTTCTAAGGCCACATATAAAGGTTTTATGTACATATGATGACTTTCAAAAAATATTTTTTTTTATTGATTTCAAAGAGGAAGGGAGAGGGAGAGAGATATAGAAATATTAATGAGAGAGAATCACTGATTGGTTGCTTCCTACACACACCCCATTGGGGATTGAGCCCACAACCAGGGCATGTGCCCTGACCGGGATCGAACTCTGACCTTCTGGTTCATAGGTCAATGCTCAACCACTGAGCCACTCTGGCTGGGCGGTATGATGAACTTTTGATAACCCTAGTCCTTTGCCTACCTCACTGAACAACAACAACAAAAAAACCCACAAAAACTAATGCGCTGCATGAGATAAGGCACAGCCTATTTCCTATTCCCAAGAAACTTTGAGGAGTTTACTTCAAGGGGCACCATATCACTATTTAAACCATTAAATACTTTGGCCAAATTTGTCCCAAGAAACTTTGAGGAGTTTACAAAGCCAATTTTTTGGAGACTGTAAAAAAAAAAAAAAAAAAAAGAGAGTCCTTGAAAAATTCTATGGGAATGTTAGAGTTAGTGAAGATTTACACTCCTTAACAGGAATATGGAATTTTCTAAAGCAATAAATTTCCTTATTTTTTATAATGTCTATTTGAAACATAGAAAGAGTACTTGCAAACTATATTAGTTATGAAGCTTGATAACCACCAAACACCTGTGAACCCACCATTGAAAAACATTATTATAATACCACTAGAGGCCCAATGCATGAAATTCGTGCAAGAGTAGGCCTTCCTTCCCCTGGCCACCGGTAGGCACCCAGGAACCGGGCTTCCCTCGCAGCCCAGGCTTCATCCGGAAGGTCCTCCAGAAGGACGGCCGGTCTAATTAGCATATTACACTTTTATTATTATAGATTTCATCTGCTTCTGTGCTTTTCCCATTTCATTCTCCTGCTTGCTCCATAAAGAGCACACTACTGATTTTTAAAAATTTACCAACCTCTTGCCCTAGCCAGTTTGGCTCTGCGGATAGAGCCTCCACCTGCGGACCAAAGGGTCCTGGGTTCAATTCTGGTCAAGGGCACATACCTCGGTTGCAAGCTCCTCCCCGGCCTGGGCCCTGGTGAGGGCTTGTGTAGGAGGCAACCAATCAGTGTGTTTCTCTCACATTGATGTTTCTCTCTCTGTCTTTCCCTCTTTATTCCACTCTCCCTAAAAATCAATGAAAAAATATCCTCTGGTGAGGATTAACAACAACAACAAAAATTTACCAACCTCTTGCTTTTTACACATAATTTTAAACAGGATAAACAAATTCTTCCTTAATTTTGTTTTCAAGCGTTATAAAATTGTTATAAGCAATCTGAGACTTGCTTTTTCATTCAATATTATATTTCTAAGAATCATCCATATAGTATATTGCTATTATTCACTTTCACCGCTAGTATTCCATTAAATACCAATTGTATGTACCACAACTTATTGTTTGGAGGGTTTTTTGTTGTTGTTAATCCTCACCCCAGGATATGTTTCCATTGGTTTTTAGGGAGAGTGGGAAGGAGAGGAAGAGACAGAGAGAGAGAGAAACATCGATGTGAGAGAGACACATCGATTGGTGGCCTCCTGCATGCCCCTACGTGGCCCAGGGCCAGGATGGAACCTGCAACCGAGGTATCTGCCCTTGACCAGAATCTAACCCGCCACCCTTCAGTCCCTCCCGCCCAAGGAGCTATACCCTGAGCCAAAACGGCTAGGGCTGTCTTGTTTGTTCATTTTTGCTATTGAGATCGGTGCTGCTGAGAGCCTTCTTGAACATGTCTCCTTGCACATTAGATTTTCTGCGATTTATAGGTAAGAGTGGATCTTCTAAGCCATGGGTTATGAAAACCTTAAGCAATACTGCATAATGTTTTTCAAAGTTGTTTTACCCCTTTCACCACGTTTACTACTTGGATTAACAGACTTCTTAATCTGTGCCAATTTGGTTGGCATAAAAAGGTTATGGGTGACTACGGTCTCCGCTTAACAAAGACTGAGTGAACATCCTCTTCACCCAAGGACCTGTGCCCTGGAGGATGCCCGCAGGCCCTGCCCTCAGGAAGCTGCCAAGTGCTCTCTCCCTGACGGTCAAGGCGTCCGCCCAAGGAGTGGGGACGCTTCCCAAGCACGGGGACCCCTCCCTCCTAGAACGACCACCACGGGTGAACGACCGCCGGATCCGCCCGTGGTCCCTCACTAGGCCCCTTGACTGTCTGGCTCTGTCTCCGACTAAGTCACCTCGGGCCCTTTATGGAACCTTCTCTCTCCTTCGTAAATGTTCCACGTCCTCCCTCGCACCATGTGGCACTCGCCTCCCTCAGCCTCGGAAGCTCTTCCTTCCCTTGGCTTCAGCAAGTCTGGCCTCCCCACCTCTGTCCCCTGAGAGCCCCACTTTCGGCCCCTTGGGTTCCCCGGGTTCCCTCCCTCCCTCCCTCCCACCACCCTCACTCCTCGGTGCCACCAGCGCCCGAAACCCAGTTCCCAGGCGCCTGGGGTCCTCACCTCCAGTCCCAGAGCTCCTCGCTCTGCAGCCTTCACGCGCTTCCGCTCAGTGATGCCCCGCCCAGGTCACCTGACCCAGCTCGAGGCCCCGCCCATTGAGCGCCTCCGCCAGGGGCCCCTGGGCCAGAGCGAGGGCTCAGCTCTGCACAGACTGGACTGCCCGATGCGTTGGGGTCTAACCCAACTATAAGGGTTAGTTAAGGGTCTGTGACCTCAACTATAGTGGCGGGCTTCTCTCTGCGTGCTTTTCTTCCCGCCCTGGGCCTCCATTGCGCCCTCCATCCTTCATGCTCCCTATTCACACAGCTCTGTTCATTCTCTGGCCCTCTGTTTCGCCCTAGTTTGGCCCCATTTCAATATTACTTCTTGTCCATCTTTTATTTTATTTTATTTTATTTTATTTTATTTTATTTTTATTTTTTTATTTTATTGATTTTTTACAGAGAGGAAGGGAGAGGGATAGAGAGTTAGAAACATCGATGAGAGAGAAACACCGACCAGCTGCCTCCTGCACACCCCCTACTGGGCATGTGCCCGCAACCAAGGTACATGTCCTTGACCAGAATCGAACCTGGGACCTTTCAGTCCGCAGGCCGACGCTCTATCCAATGAGCCAAACCGGTTTCGGCGGTCTTTTATATATATACATATATATATATAATCATTGATGTTTCTATCTCTCCCTCTCCCTTCCTCTCTGAAATCAGTGATTTCAGAGAGGAAGGGAGAGGGAGAGATAGAAACATCAATGATAAGAGAGAATCATTGATTGGCTGCCTCCTGCACGCCCCCTACTGGGGAATCAAGGCGCAACCCGGCCATGTGCACTTGACCGGAATTGAACCAGGGACTCTTCAGTCTGCAGGCTGCTGCTCTATCCATTGAACCAAAAGGGCTAGGGCTCTTCTTGTCCATCTTTGAATACTTCCCACCTTGCTCTTTTTCTAAACCATTCCATCCTTCTTGGTTCTTCTGCTCAAAAGTGAGCAGCAGCTTGAAGCCATTTGTCCCATTGCTTTGCTGACATTTGTTCCAGGCTTCAGAAGACTAATCCTTATTTTTGGGAGACAAAGGGGTTTTCTGTTTGTTTGTTTTTGTTTTAATCAACTTCTCTTTTCTTGCTTCCTGCAAATGAAATGATACTAGTAAAAGACAAAGCGTGTGGGGTGTTTTTTTCTGGTTTTCCCTAATTATGATGTCGTTAAAAGGTTGTGTAAAGCCAGTTTGGGGATGTTAATCATTTGCAAGATTTGCTAAAGTTGCAAATGCTCTGTCAAGCAAAGGGTGTTTTGAAAATATTTTCTTCCAAAAGCCCACAATTTAAAGTATCTTTTCTTTAAAAACATATAGGTAATTTGTTCACATGAATTGATCCAACCTGAGCTCTCCATTATTTACACTGTGGTAAATAGCATGGGCTTTATAGACAGATCTATCCAAGTTCAAATCCTATTTATTTAATGAATGCAGTGGGGCAAATTACTTATGCTCTCTCAGTCTCAATTTTCTCATTCTTCCAGGATTGTGATAATTAAAAATTGTATATGCGCTCAATAAATGTTACAATAGTTAATTCCTTCAGTGATGCTACTTTGTAGGCATTCTTTAGTACTTTTAAAGAAATATATGTTTACTGATTTTGAGAAGAATGGAGAGGTAAAGAGAGAAACATCAATGATGAGAGAGATTCATTGATCGGCTGCCTCCTGCATGTCCCCAACTGGGGATTGAGCCCACAACCTTGGGCATGTGCCCTGACCAGGAATTGAACCATGACCTCTTGGTTCATAGGTCAATGCTCAACCACTGAACCAAACAGGCCAGGGTGAAAACATAGTATTTATTCTGATCAGCCATGTGCCCAACTAAAAATTAGGAGTTTTAATATTATGTGAGAAGGGGAAAACATATATGGGGGCACATGGGTGATTATAAGGGTCAGGAAAAGTCCAGCATACATCCATCAACATTTTTTCTTTCTTAACAAAGTATTTCCACTGACCCCCAATGATATTACACACCCATTACCCTGGCCTCGCCCAAGAATAATGCCAATTGTGTATGAGTCATGGGAAAACCCAACTAATATATTAGGTAAAACACAATGAATGGTGAAACTTTTTCCTTACAAAGTTCTTTTCAAGGACACCAATGGAGGTTTTGCCCTTTAAAGGCTCTTAGATATC
The DNA here is from genome assembly GCF_027574615.1 of Eptesicus fuscus. Lineage (NCBI taxonomy): Eukaryota > Metazoa > Chordata > Mammalia > Chiroptera > Vespertilionidae > Eptesicus > Eptesicus fuscus. Next base: position 31,635,550 of record NC_072492.1, on the reverse strand, counting down.
CTAAATGCTGCTTCCTATATACTTACCTTCTGTGTACATTCTTTGGTGTATTGTCAAAAAATACACAACTGATGAAAATGTTTCCTCTAGGCAAGAGGTTGGAGAGACATTATGACAGCAGCTTCATGGAACACAATCATGTTTCCTGACCTATAATTTTCCTTTCACATAGAAGCCATTCTCATTAAGTGGATTTGAATTTTTTTATTTACCAATATGGTTAACCTTGATCACAAGCATTTATTATTATTGTTGTTGTTGTTTTTTATTTCAGAGAGGAAGGGGGAGGGAGAGAGAGAGAGAAACATCAATGATGAGAGAGAATCATTGATTGGATGCCTCCTGCACGCCTCCTACTGGGGATTGAGCCCGCAACCAGGACAACAAGTACTAAATGGCTTTTTTGTTTGTTTGTTAATCCTTACACAATTTTTTCCATTGGTTTTAGAAAGAGTGGATGGGAAGGAGGGAGAAACAGAGAGAGAGAGAGAGAGAGAGAAACATTGATGTGAGAGAGACACATCGATTGGTTGCCTCCTGCATGCGCCCCAACCAGGGCCAAGGATCAAACCTGAAACCCAGGTACATGCCTTTGACCAGAATCAAACCCCAGACCCTTTGGTGTGCAGACCAATCCTCTAAACACTTAGCAACACTGTTCAGGGCCTAAATGGCTTATTTGCTATTTCTTCCTCACATCAGTATGAAAAATGAGTGCACTGAAATTCCAAGACAATCTTCTTGTAATTGGTCCCAGTGGTTATTAGATGGCTGTTACTCTGGAGTCAGACTACAAAGGCCAAGAGTTAAGGGATTACAAATGACTTCACATATAGCTTTTCAGTTAGTTTTCACATAAGGCCTTCCATTTTCATCCAGACATTTAGTCATCAGTTACCAAAATGTAAATAAAACAGTGGGTCTTACAAAATTTCATCATAAAAGGACTCAGTCTTATGTTCACATAATCTTTTTATGCCATGCACTCTATTGTGTTTAAAAAAACTTACATTATAAGGAATGCAAGACTCAAAGGCAACAATTCTGTTATGAGTGTTCTGTAAAATACTTCAATCCCACTCTGCTGGCGCTCAATACATTTTAAATAGTAACAAGTGAACTTACATATTCTAAAGTCTTATTCTGGCATCCTATTGGATGACAACGTTAATGATGAAGATTTCAATCCCATCTCCCGTGAATATGTGTTTGTGAGAGTATTTTCTTGCTTCAGCTTGGTACACATAAAAGGTTTTCTTACATGCCTGCGAAGTATTTTGTTAGCTGCCCTCTCCTCCCTGTGATTCTGATCTATTACTTTTTTTTTTTTAGTTTTTCATGGGAATTTGTGGCTGTGAGTGAACCCAAGAGCTTCTGATCACTTAACTTGGAAAATGGGTTTTCATTTTGTGAGTATTTGGTTTTCTTAATCAGCCAAGGTATGTTCTTAATCTTTTAGTAACTGAGCTGACTTACTGGAAATTCCTTTCTAAGGCCAGAACAATAGGGATGTGAAGCCTTAAATCAGTGATTCTCAAACTTGAGCGTTTAACAGAATCACCAAGAGGGCTTATTAAGACACAAAATGCTGGGTCCACTCCCAGATTTCCTGATTCAGTGGTTCTGGGGTGAGGCCTGTGAATTTTCATTCCTAACAAGTTCCCGGGTAATACTGATGCTGACGGTCCTGGGAGCACATTTTGAGACCCACTGCCTTAAATAAAAGGGCATTTAAATGGTCCTGTAAATAATTTACCATTAAGCCTTATTTTACCAGTTCATGCTTCCTGTAAACAGAACCTAGACTAAATCGACAGACTATTCTGTTGAGGCTACGCAAGTTCCTAAAAATCCCCAATTAGAAAAAAAAAAAAAAAAAAGTAACTCTTAGAACAGGAATAGCCTACTCGTTTTGAAAATGTTATTCAAGTCTAAAGAAAAGCTCTCGGTTCTGAAGCGGACTGTAGTTTCAGTAGTAATCATTCTGTTGCATTTGGAAACATGCTTGTTCTAAAATAATCATTATTTTCACCCAAAGGAAACAGAAATAACAACACAGGAAGCACGGGGCAGCCTTAGGCCACTTCTTTTTGGAAAACACATTTAATTCATTGTTGCACAACTCAAACAGAGGAGGTGGTTAGGAAGTCAGGAAAGCACTTAAGTCACTTTGACCAGAAATACTTAATGGAGAGAAGTATCTTGAAATCATGGGTGGGCTAGGAATATCTGAATGATAAAGAACTGACTCCTTACGTGACAACTTGTCAGGAATGTTCAAAGTTTCCCATTACTGTCCACAGACCCTGAAACTGATGATGAAATATCTCCAAAAGAGCGGAGCACGAATGGCCTTTTTGTGCTGTTGTCTGATGCCAAAATACTACTTAGATGTTCACCCCACATGATTCCAAAACTCACTGCTATATGCTCTCTCCTGAACACACTACAGGTTCCCCCACATATAGACAAACAGTGCTGGTCTTCAAGGCCTATGAGCCTTATTCTAGAAGCTCACACAAGATTCCCATTGATGTTTTAGTCTATTTGATACATATTCTTTCTCCTTTGATATAGTTTCTTTATATAAGCCATCTTACCTAAAGAAAATGTACTACTACTCTGATGAACTCTTGTCTCCATAGCTGAAGGTTACAGTTAGGTTCTAAACTTCTTGGATTCCTTATCCATCCCTCATTTATCCCTCCGCTATGTTACCATCCCCTACACAGTGGTCGGCAAACTGCGGCTCCCGAGCCACATGCGGCTCTTTGGCCCCTTGAGTGTGGCTCTTCCACAAAATACCACGGCCTGGGCGAGTCTATTTTGAAGAAGTGGCATTAGAAGTTTAAGTTTAAAAAATTTGGCTCTCAAAAGAAATTTCAATCATTGTACTGTTGCTATTTGGCTCTGTTGACTAATGAGTTTGCCAACCACTGCCCTACAGTAAAGGGTAATCCGTGGCTCAGACAGGGCTCAGTCATTTTCCCCATTCCTAATTCCAAAGCTTATTCTCAAGGTTAACACCTGGATACAAACCATACACTTCAGCTGCTTCTTATGGATGCCTCTTCCCTAATATGTGGATGCAAATGTGTGCAAAGTGAACTAAGAAATAGGAACTAAGTGGAGCTTAAAGACTACAGTGTCAGGAGATGTAACAGCTAACAAAAGTTGGAGAAGAGGCTCTAAGACAGGATAGAATGAGGCTTTTTCATTGAATAATGTGATGTGGAATGACATCTGCTCTTGCCAAAGCATCTCTCTCCCAACTAAACAAATAAACAAGATCAACATCCCACAGAAACTTCGTGGTGAGTTTGATCTCAAAGTAAGTCCCAACATCTTAGCATTCTGACACTAACAGAGACCTTCTAGACTGACTGGTCCAAACCCATCGTTTTTCAAACTAGAAAACTGAGCCTCAGGGAGAACAAAGTGACTTGCCTTAATTAAGGTTAAAGATTCCTTAACTGCAACACTGAGGCCAGGTCTTAGATTTTCTGATCATCAGATCACTGTTTATAGATCCTCCCCTTTTTCTTGGGGACTGAGAGGGTAGTTGTTAATGTAAACACCAATGGAGCAACTGCTATTGCTGTTGCCCATTTCCCTCCTCCTCAGGAAAGGACCAGCATGTCCATGCGTCCATCCCCACAGGCTTCCAGGATAAGAAAGCCTTTACAGATCCCGCAACTGGGCAGTGACTTGCTCTGAGTGATGCCACGTGGCGCTGTCTGTATCCAGCCAAAGTCTGTGTGGCTTTTTTATACTCTCCTTCCTTGTCATCAAATAAAATTACAAATATAATACAAGTGTGTTTATATACATGTTCCTTTAGTTTAAGCCTCATTGTGGTTTCAGGTGCCCCAATGAGAAAAAAGAAAAGAAAATTGCACTTGTGACCTCTCAGATTAACGACTGAGTTAAAATGAGGTTGCCCAGCCCGAGGGAGAATAGGCCACACATGCTGATACAACTGGCCCATCATTTCACCCTGGCACTTATGCCCAGCACAGACTCAGAGACCCGTGGGAATGACTCCCCAGAGGTAGGTAAAGGCGATCAGCCCGGTGGATGGATTTGGCACATAAAAGCACAGGATAGGGTGTGTGGAAGTGCCTTGGACAAGGGGCAGAAGGCCTGAGGTGGGGCCAGACCTCTGGCCCTAACTATAGCACCCTTTCTGGGAGGAAAAGCTTTTGGTCATGAAAGTCCCAGTTTGCAGCAAACATCTACAGCAGTGAGAATGTGGAAGTAGGAGGTAAGAGGCAGTGCTGGTCCAAGGGTGAAACACTTCTAAATGAACCTCTAGGATGGAGCTGCCAAAGGGACAAATCGGAAGGGTCATTTTGAACTGCGGGACCCTGGCACATTCCCCAGGCCATGCATGACCCCTGGATGGCCCTGCCATCCTCTCTCCCAATAGATCCAAGAATTCGGTAGCCAGGACTCCCCTACTGAGAGAACCATGCTGGATTGAGGTGATAGCAAAAGGCACAGGCAGCTCTGATGATTCGGCTCTCCCCGCTAATTCTCCTTCAGCCTGAGGGAGGGGAAAGGAGACAGGGGAACAGGTGACACAAGACTGCCAAGCCCAGCAGTTCCTGCCATAGCTGCTGAGAGTCAGGCCCAAGAACCATAAACTCAGGGCGGAATCAAAGTCCCGTTCTCTGGAATGAGAGGCCTCAGCCCTGCTCTGTTCTTCAGGGAGAATGGCCGGAGAAGGAAAGCTGGCTTCTCTCTGAGGTAATGAAGAACATCTGCTCAGCTCCGTAGGTCACCCTCAGGTTAAGCAGGAGGAATCCCTGAAGGAGGCGTTCTGAGGACAAAGGCTGAGGAGCTCTGCTTATCTGGGACACGCCACAAGTTTTAAATTACACATTCCCCCACACGCAACCCACTCACATACACTAATGCACAGAGACCCACACTTGCACGCATTCACATTCTCCCACCCCGCCTCACTCCAAATCCCCAATCCCGCCCCACAGACACTGTCCCCCTGTAAACATGATGGTAGAGATGCCCACAATCCTGGGACACTCTGCTAGTGATCTGAGGACGACTGCTTGTCCTTAAGTGCCCCGGTAGGTGATGTTGGTGAAGGTGGATGTGGCCTCTTTATACAGTGGGTTGTTGGCCTGTGGAGAGAATAGAAAAGAGTCTTACAGTGAATCTTCAATTCTACCCTGTCCTCAAGGCTTACTTTCATCTGAGAAATTTGCCCAAGACACCCTTCTCTGGGATACACCATCGGTGAACAGCTTAATGCTCATTGTACTCACACATTCACTCTGAAGACGGGAAGAGAGAGAGAGAGAGAGAGAGAGAGAGAGAGAGAGAGAGAGAGAGAGAGAAGATGGAATGCCATTCTGCCACTATTTCTAAGGGGTTAAATTCATCCCATTCCTTTTTGGTGATTCCAAACATTTCAGAATAGCTTTGAACCATCAGTTCCTCCCTCTCTCCAACACTCTCTCTTTTGCCCTTTTTCCTTTATTGTGACCATGCTGGGGATGTAGGCAGGGAAGAGAGATGTAGAAAGTGGTGTTTGGAACATAGAGGAAAGCTTTTGCACAAGTAACTCTGAATATGTTCTCATCTTATCCCTTCAAGCACTACCTACAAACTGTCATGTTATCAGGAAAAAGGAAGATCCTCACTAGATTTCCCAAATTACTTTCTAGTAAAAAGTGACAAATGCCATAAGGTCTGGTGGCCCTTAGTGGTAGCTTCGAGAAGCACAACACATTCTCACATGCCTCAGAGGCGCAGGATTTCTACATTTTCTGAACAGAAACATCTCAGTTCCTTGGGATCCTGGGGTACAAAGGCCTGAGGACCTCATCCAATGGGAACAAACTTACAGCCTAAACTTAGACAGTAAGGGAGTCAAATGGCCATTTGGAAGGTCCAGAAAAAAGCTGAAATGAAGATGAGCCAAAGGATAATTTAATTTAATTAAGTATATGGAAGGTTCTCAAAAAATGCTTGTTTGGATTCAATTAAGATAAACTGCAGAAAGCACAGAAATGGAGTCTGATTTAGAAGCGATCATCATCATTTGAGAAAACAGAAAAGAATAAGATGGGATGACATCCTGCTACTATTCCTAAGCAATTGACCCAAAAAGGGATAACCTAATTCCCTCCCACTTCTCTGTATTCAGTTTCCTTATCTACAGATGAGTATAAAAATGTTGCCTGTCACATAGGGTTGTTAGAGGGTGAAATAAGTCAATTCATGTACCAGTTCTTGGTACATGGTAACTTCTCAGTAAATGTTAGCTATTTTAATATTTTTTTCCTGTTTGTGTTTAACACGTTAAACCTCATTTGTATATAATGTGTTAGTATATATTCTATATACAGTATATGCCATGTTCTCCGTGTAGGATTCTCAAATTTGTCCTGTCTCCCTCCATTGGAGATTGTTTCCTTTTCATCTCTTCATAGTGTTCACAGCAGAGTCGGGCCCTATCTGTGCTCAGTCAGTACTCACTGATGTGGCCTGTGGTGGTAGAGAGAGAATTAGGTGGTTTCCAGGAGGCGTAAGGACAGTGGAACAGTTAGACCATCTCCCAGTTTCCAGATCAGAGGCTAAATGGAAAACTGCTGGCTGAACCTGGCCACCATAGGCATCTGCTGTGACCACCTCAGGCTCCAAGCCAACAGCTTAAGAAAATCCAGCCCAGTCTCTCACCGTGTCCCATTTTGCTCTGGCTCGTTCTTCCTCAAATTTCGCAAACTCCTTCCGATCATGGATGGTGATGAGGAGCTTCCAGATGAGCAGAGTAGCAAGGCCAATGAGCAGAATGGCCCCCATCACTGAGAGCAGGACCACCAGGATGTCAGGGCCCTTGGGACACTCTGTCAGGAGATAGCACAGAGCAGGGTGGTTGTGATTGGAGCAGGAATCACTTGAACTGGCTACAAATAAGATCTTCTTTTAAAGATCTTATTAATCTTTTTTTTTTTCTTGATTTCAGAAGGAAGGAAAAGGGAGAGAGAGATAAAACATCAATGATGAATCATTGATCAGCTGCCTCCTGCATGCTACCAACTGGGGATCAAGCCAGCAACCTGGACATGTGCCCTGGACTAGAATTGAACCCAAGACCCTCCAGTCTGCAGGCTGATGCTCTATTCATTGAGCCAAATCAACTAGGGCCAAATAAGATCTTCTTGACAAAGTAATAAAGAACTAGAAAAGTCTCTGAAGGAAACAGGACTTACCCCCACCCCCCAAAAATCGATTAATATATAATATTTATTATTAACTTCAGAGAGGAAGGGAGAGGGAGAGAGAGATAGAAACATCAACAATGAGAGAATCATTGATTGGTTGCCTCCTGCATGCCTCACACTGGGGATTAAGCTACAACCCGGGCATGTGCCCTGACCGGGAATCCAATTGGGATCACCTGGGTTCATAGGTCAATGCTCAACCACTTAGCCATGCTGGCCAGGCTCAATTACTACTTAAAAGGAGAGGGAACAACCTTTAGGACAGCAATCATTTGTGCTGAGTGGTTTAAATCAGGCCGTGAGCCTGTCAGAGTCTAGTCTATTCGATGTGGGTTCACACAGTATTTATTAAACATTTATTTTATTTTTTAATTTTTTAAAAATATATTTTATTGATTTTTTACAGAGAGGAAGGGAGAGGGACAGAGAGTTAGAAACTTCCATGAGAGAGAAACCTCGATCAGCTGCCTCCTGCACACCTCCCACTGGGGATGTGACTGCAACCAAGGCACATGCCCTTGACCGGAATCGAACCTGGGACCCTTCAGTCAGCAGGCCGACGCTCTATCCACTAAACATTTATTTTAAAGGCAACATTGGATAATCAGGAGTCTCCCCTTGAAATTTCAGATTCTTCTTTTAAAGAATCCAATGATCTAGAAACACTGAACCTATATTTTTACAGGGCAGCAACTGACGAGGGCTGAGGAGCAGCTGCCCCTTTTATTTATTTATTTGATTTAAATATGTTATTGATTTCAGAGAGAGGAAGAGAGAGGGAGAGAGGAAGAGAAATATCAATGAAGAGAGAGAATAATCAATCGGCTGCCTCCTGCATGCCCCCTACGGGGGATCGAGCCTGCAACCCGGTCATATGCCCTATCGGGAATCGAACCATGACCTCCTGATTCATGGGTTGACACTCAACCACTGAGCCACATTTGCCAGGCACAACTGCCTCTTTTAGATGGGGCATGTTGGCCACAGTCCTCACCACTCACTCTTTTCTCCGCTCAACAGTAGCAAAGTATGGCTTGTCATTGAATCTGGGCTACTGTGTGTGGGCTCTGGAACCAGACTACGTGGGTTTGAATCCTGGTTTACCACTTACTTTGCTATGTGACCTTTGATAAATTAACCTTTCTGGGTGTCTGTTTCCTGTTTTACCATCTTACAATGGAGAAAGTAGCAGCACTGACTTTGAAACCTTGCTATGAGGAATAATTAAGGAATTTAAAGAACTCAGAGCAATGCCTGGCATAGCATTAGTGTGCAGTCAACACCAGCTACCATTATCGGTGGTGTTCTTGTTATACCTGGCTGTTTTCACTCGTTTATTTACTTAGCTCCTGTAAGTATTTGAGCTTGCTACCCTAGTTCAAATATTTACATCCCCGAGGGCTGGGAACCTGATGACCTTTTCAGCATACTTAAGAGACCAGGCGGTCGGCCAACCAAGACAATATTTTGGGTTCCTTCCCAAAATATGGAGTCATCTAAAATCCTAACCCTATTGAGAGCTGACTTCCTCTCCAACCCCAGCCAACAACCAACACAGACAGAGGTGCGTCACCCACGCTGAGGGCCAGGATAAGTATGCTCAGCAGAGCTCCGCTTCCCATAACCCACAAGTGTCTGATGGGTGACCTCACTCCAGCAACTTCTCAGGTGTTATGCAATTAAGTGTTTGTATATATGCCGATTGATGGGTCTGGAGAGGAGGTCACACCCACTTTCCACACTGTCTCCCACCTTCCTCTCTAAACATGCACCCTATGTTCACCACACACTACCCAAAAACAACCACCACCACCAACCCAAGCTGGCCTTTTCCCAAGCCACCAAATTACAACCTGTCTATAATTAAAGGAGCGTCTGGAGAGAAGCTGTGAGGTCCCAGTGTCTGAGTTCCCAGGGGTGAAAGGCTCAGTTCTTCTGGGAAAAACAATTACGAATCCTCCGGAAGATTGAGGGAGGGCCAAGCCCCCCAATCCCAAAGTGAAATCTCTTCAGTTCTGTATGTCAATATGGGCAGGACAAGTAGAATGCCAGGAGGGGTTGGGGATATCTGTTGACCATCTGTCTTGAAAGGCGTGGATGGCAGGCTTCCTGCAGGGGGTCTCTGGAGAGTCCTTCCAGCCACAGTGATGAGGACCCAGGGTGGGGTCAGGAAAGACTGGGTAGGGTTAGCAGATTTGACAAAAGTACAGGAAGTCCAATTAAATTTGAATTCATAACTTTTTAGCATAAGTAGGAACCAAATATTGCAATGACGTACTGTATCTTATCAGGCAATCCTATCCAGGAGCAACGAGGGCCCAGCTAAGGCCTAACACCACTTAGTCAATGCCAAACCCTTTGGCAATCTCTCTCTACTACCCTGCAGTGGCTCGGTCTTTCAAAGAGAGCCTCTGCAAGGGCATGAGTTAGGGAAGAGAACTAAAATAATCTCCTTCTATATTCCAGTAAAATGCTACATTCTACTCAAAGCCAGAACCCCTGAAAATGGTTCGGGTTGGGTGAGAGGAGAGAGAGGCAGAATTTGGAATTTCAAGGCAATAAGACAGGAAGTCTGGGTCTTTGTCCTATCTCCTAATGTGGAGGGAGAGGCCTACTGTCAATAAAGTCAGAAAAGTTACCTCCCCCCAGGGGTTATTCGAACCATCCCGGATTATCAGCATCTTTGTTCTCCACAATTCCAGGTAGAAGGTTCCAGTCTCAGAATACCCAGCCAAAAGATTTTGGTAAGTGACACAGCAGAAGCAACAGCAAGGATTATTGTAGCAAAGAGATGAAGTAATCTGCAAGATTATATACCCAGAGCTAGGTAAATTCGTGAAAACAGCTAGGTATAAAAGCAAGAACATACCATCCTTTTAAAATGAGAAGGGGCAAAGGTACCGATAAGATGGGTATGGGAAACCTATGAAATGGTTTAACCTTTTGCACTCGGATGTCGAGTGTGACTCGACACGGTTAGCATCGGTAGCAGGAATCGAGAAAAAAGCAAGCGAGTGCAAAGGGTTAACACAGATGGATGGGAAAGTATGAGAACATCACATCCAAATAATCCACATCTGCTCTCCACAGGTACTCACCCAGACTTCCCTCTCCCCTTCCCCATGTCAGCTTTCCCTTGAGTCACTAAATAAAACTAAGGTGATGCCCTTTCTTTCTCTTCCTTTTCCCTTATGAAGGGTGAGAGCTCTGGAAAAAGCAGATGAACAATATCACAGATGGGGGCAGCATGCTCTCCTGTACCCATGGCGACAACAACAAGCTGGGTGACATCGATGTAGCAGCCCTTTGCCCACTTTCATCCCCAAAACTGTCCTAAGAGATATCAAGATGTATATAAGCCTGCTTGTCTCCTAGGAATAACCAGTCCTATTGATTCATTCACAAGCCATTTATTATCTTCTCTGTAGATGACTGAGCCAAGTATGGGAATATAACAATTGATAAGACAGACTGTTCCCGTGTTAATGGAGTTTATAATCTACTGAGAGAGACAGGTGATTGAAGAAGCAATTCAACAGTGCGATGAAGGCCTTTCAAGGGAAGCAGGGCTGCTATGAGAATCAAACAGGAGTACTAAACCTGGCCAGCAGAATGAGGCTAGAGGAGGCCTGAGAAGGCTCACTGGGGAAAGTAATGTGTCTTAAGCATTATCACTTTAAAATATTGGGGTACATCACAATTACCAAGAGCATTCATGAAGAACACAGAGGCAAAATTTTGTGGGAATAGGTCAGGGCTCGGGACTCTGGATTTTTTTTTTTTTTTAACAAGAAAACATACAAAAGTTTCATAACCACTGCTATAAAGCAGGTGTCAGCAAACTGACCCACAAACAAAGTGCTGCTTGCCACCTGGTTTTGTAAATACAGCCAGACTCCTTCATTTACATATTGCCTATGGCTGCTTTCCTGCTACAGTGGCCGAGTAGTCACAGCAGAGACCACAAGGCTCACAAATCCAAAAATATTTAACATCTGGCCCTTTACAGAAGAAGTTTGCCCGCCTCGGTCAAAAGAATGATTTAAAGAACTCGCTACAGCTATAAAGAATGTAAACCGACCAAGTGATGTAGCCTCTGCCTTCGGAGATTGTTCCTTCACTCCCTTAAGTTATTTTTTGTTGTTGTTGTTAATCCTCACCCGGAGATATATTTCTATTGATTTTTAGAGAGAGTGGAAGGGAGGGGGAAAAACAGAGAGAAACATTGATGTGAGAGAGACACATTGATTGGCTGCCTCCCACACACCGCTCTGACCAGGGCCAGGGATCAAGCCTGCAACGGCGGTACGTGCCCTTGACCAGAACTGAACCCAAGACCCTTCAGTCCGTGGGCCAACACCCTAGCCAATGAGCCAAACCGGCTAGGACACTCCATTAAGTTCTTGTCCACTCCCCACCATACCATGGCCTTTATCCCTCACTGATTCACAGGCCTGTCTCCCCCATGGTCTGTGAGTGCCACGTCTGCATCTGCCATATTCACTGTTATATTCCCAGCACCTAGCCAAGTCAGTGCCTGATATATAATCAGTACTCAAAACTATTTTCTAGTGATTTATATCTTAATCAATCGCTTAAGGGAAAGGAAGAAGAGGAAGGTGGTAAGGAAAAGCAAGCAAATCTACTGTGTTGGATGGTGACAAATCTGTGATCGGTCTGTATATGATGACATGAGTTCCACCTGCCTCCAGAGGGCCTTGAGAGCAAACACTATATTTTTGGTGCGTAGGGAAGCCTTGGGTTGGTAACTCAAACCCTTTACCATGTCTCATAGTGAACCTGGTAAGGTCAACACCTCGAACCATCAGGCCTTCCTCTGAAGCAGCAAGCCGGTTGCTCTTGGCAACCATTTAACTAATAGTAGAGCAGAGATGCCTTGTGCAGAAAAGTCCTAGAATTTAAATTCCTTACTTCTTAACATTATCACCTCAAAAAAAAAAAAAAAAAAGAAAAAAAAAGCTATGATATATTTTGTTCCTTCGTGGGATCCATATTTACATTCTTCCTCTCTTCATCCACCTTATTTTTCTATTTCATCAATTAGGAAATCACTTTCTTGCTAATATTTGTATGTATATATCCCCCATACCCAGATGACAGGCCCTGCCTTATCACTTGTAAGGTCAGGCTTAACCTGGCTGTTCCATGTAAGAGGCATGATAGATGAAATATCTGCCTAACATGGTTCTCCCTCTCCCTGGGGGCAGGGCCAGGGGCCCTCGGGGTTCACTCACCTGGCTCTTCTACCACATACAGGATGGACTTTCCACTGGAGTCTTCATAGTACTGGAATCTGATGACACAGTCATCCTCATTCTTGTAGGTGCAATTCACTGCATCCTTGCCAGTGTCCTCTGGAAGAGGGGGGAAGACGAGAGAATGAGAAAAATTGGTCAATTCCTGGAAGATGGGGTCATCTCCGAACTCTACTCATGGAATTTCTGTGAAATTATGCAACAGAAAACCCTACGCTTGACATTAGGCAAGGTGCCTAGATTTGAGATGGTGTTGTGCCCGGCAATTGGCTCCAAATGACCCTGACTGATGTACTTTGTCCCTCACCGCCCCTTTTTGGTTCTTATTCCTTCCTCAGGAAGGAACATGATATAATAGTATTACACAATCTGATTCAAAGCTTGGCTCTACCACTTACCAGTTGTGTGACCTTGGGTAAGTTACTTGACCTCTTGAATTCCTCTTTCTTTATAAATAAAAAGAAAATGATACCCTCACCTCACAGAGGTGGTTGAAAATGAAATGGCATAAAGTTAAGAGCAGGTGTTCCGTTCTCTTTCATTTCTCTGCTTGCTCAATGATTCTCAATAGTTTGTTCATTCAGCCCTCAGAGTTCCTCCATTTCTGCTTCTGACCCAGTGTTTCTCTCCAGAGCCATCCTCTCTTCTCTGATTCCCATCATGTTTTGTAGGTTTCATTCCTTCTCATTCTAAAGCCTGTGATTCTGACAGTAAAACTATGGGTTACCCTCTTCCAGCTGCACCATGCCCTACACTGATGAAATTGATGGGTAAAAATGACACACAATGAGATTATGCAAATATGTCAAGGTCACACAGCAAGTAAGTGACCAGCATGAGTCTCAAAGCACAACCTACAAACTTCAACTCAATAAGCCTTTAATTTAGTGAACCAGTGGCATTCTAGTACCATGGAAAGAGTAAGAATTTCAGGGTTTATTTCTAGTCTTAACTCACCACTAATTTGCTTGGACAAGTTACTTAACTTCCCTGAGATTCAATTTCCTCATCAAAATGAAGATAACAGTAGTCCTATAGTTCTACTTTACTACATTGTTGGGAAAAGATGACGATTATGTGCATGAAAGACATTTTTATAACTTTTGTAAGTTATAAAATTTCATACAAATATTTATTTTTATGATTCATGGCAGGTAGGGTGTAGAAATACTTATCAACTAACCTGTAATACCCATCTGGTCTAGATAACAAAAATATCTCACATCTGAGCAGCCCCTCCTCCCTAAACTGATCATAGCAAGCACAGTGTCCTCCAGAGAGAAAAATTATTTCTTCAAACTCAATCCCCAAATCACCCTAACTCCAGCCCCACTTCGGATGTTTGCCAAAGGGTCCAGAGATCTGACCCTTTTCCATAACACCTGCGCCTAGAAGCTGACTGACTGGCTGTGTCTTTCTGTAGCTCTCACGGAAGACGTGCTTCCTGCCTTCGTGGGAGATGACTATCTCCAGAGAGAGCACCATCTCCCTGGCCCCACCCAATGCTACCTGGCCCAGAAAACAACATCAGATGTGCTGACAGCAGCAAAGATCATTTTCTTGAGGTCAAAATGAAGTACAAACCAGAACAGCTGCAAACAAGAGTTGCTCCCCACTTTGTCTATTCCATAAGGGGCTCTAGAGAGCCAAAAGGGCTCCAGATATGATTTTGGCTACAAATCCATAAGGGTGAAGGTTCTTCTCCAACAAAGCTGAATGCCTGAATTCTTAGTAAATGCTTACTAGCCTACTAAGCTAAGACTGTCGTGGGTAACTACTCTCCCACTCTGTGCTTCAGTTTCTTCATCTGTAAAATGGGGGTGCTTTTTTCTTCCTTTCCTTGAGGAGATATAGTTTGGTTGCCTGACATATACACACTTTGAAAGCTATGTGCAGGATCTTGCTGAGTATGTGGGTTCCTAGAAGTAGAAAGGGGAGGATCTGCTGAACAAATTAGTAGAAGTGAGGAGGACTCTCTAGTCAGCTTTCATTAAGTGCCTACTGTGCATCAGGCCTGCATGACATGCCTTTGAGGTCAAAATTACTCCCCCATGTAACAGATGACAGTTGGATAGTTTCTGAGATTAAATCAGAAAAACTGACGGGCTGAACTTACTAAGCTCCTTCACAGACTCAACCTCATCACGACAGTAACGGTTGCAAGTGTTTTCCGTGTACAGGATTCCGCGGTCGAACTTCTTACACTCGACACACTCCCTAAGGAAAGGTGAGGAGGAAAGAGGGCACAGGGATTAAAACAAGCTAGGAGCAACCCTGAGAGTATTTTAGTCTGGCTCTGACCTCCATACACCCAGGAAGCTGCTCCAGCTCAGAAAACAAACACACAAACAGAACCATCTGTAAGACCCTCCAGGGGCCCAGAGAGTCAAGTCTGGAGTTCAAGGCCTGGCAGGCAGAGGCCTCCAGGCAACGTCATTACATTTCTCCATCCAAGGCCATGACAGGAGGGTGAACCCTATGGCACTTCTGGGAGCCCTAAAGTCAGAACCAGTCACATAGTTTGGGGACCCAGTGCAAAATGAAAATGTCAGGTCCCTTGCTCAAAAATTACTAAGAATTTCAAGTCAGTGACAGTGCGTTAAATCCGATGGGGGCCCTTCTAAGCATGCGGCCCTATACAGATGCTATTTCTCTTACCACGCTTAAGTGGAAGGAGAAATGGTATTGCCATGGACTTGGGCTGCCAGAAGCTTCCTCTGATCCCCAAATGAGAGACGACTGTACCGGTGGACATCTGTTGCCTTAGTGCAGTGGTCGGCAAACTGCGGCTCGCGAGCCACATGCGGCTCTTTGGCCCCTTGAGTGTGGCTCTTCCACAAAATACCACGGCCTGGGCGAGTCTATTTTGAAGAAGTGGCGTTAGAAGAAGTTTAAATTTAAAAAATTTGGCTCTCAAAAGAAATTTCAATCGTTGATATTTGGCTCTGTTGACTAATGAGTTTGCCGACCACTGCCTTAGTGTAGCTCCAGCCCCACATCTCCCACAGAATCAGAACATCAGCACTTGAACGTTCCCCAGAAGTAATCCGGTTTAGCCTTCCTCCCAACTCAGGGATTCAGGATGCTACCCTAGAAGAGGGGTTTCTCCACCTGGAGTCCGGCTGGTACTACACTGACTCCTTCATGGTTGGCTCCACCTCCACCTTTCCCCGAAGTTTTCAGTGAATGAGGAAAGCGAGCCCTGTGGCTGGGGCAGACTCCTCCCCATAAAGCTTTGGTGAGTAAGAGACGGAACCTGGAGAGTTGGGGATTCCAGTCTGGGGAACCCTCTCCACCCGCCCCCTTCCCAATCTCACACCCAACTCTCTCCAACTCACTTCCCTGCTCACTCACTTCTTAAAGGTGCAGGCATCAGGGCAGGTGGGACACTTCTCACAGGTGGTCCCGTAGGAGCCCGGCTGGATGCAGACGCAGCTGCCGCACTCGCACTTGCCCCGGCCGCTGCACAGCAGCCCGTTACTGGACATGCAGGTGTCGGTGCGCGTGGTGCAGTTACAGTAGTAGCCGGTCCAGTCGGAGTCACACAGGCAGTCCCCACAGCTGCACTGGCCATGGCCTGGAAACACACAGCCCACGGGGGCAGAGCAGTTGGTGAGGGCCCCAACCCCACATCAGTGGCTCAACCTGCTTCCCAGCTTTATCGCTCAGCCCCCGCCTCACATTGCCGCACACTAGCCACCACACGGAACTGCTCACCATCTTCCACACTGTCTTCATACCCTCATGCGTCTATTCATGCTGTTCCCTCTGTCTAGACTCCTCTTCTTCCTGTGACCACTACCAAACTCCCACTCACCCTTATGGCTCAACTCAGATGTTCCTCCCTCTCTGGGACTTTTTCTGACCTCCACAGGCCAAATCAATAGTCAGTCATGTGTTCTGCCAACACTTATACTAGTATATACCTCTATTTTAACCTTTATGTTCACCCTTTTGCTTGTCTATCTGTTTCTCTTTCTAGATTGTGAGTTCCTTGATGGGAGAGCACATATCATATTAACTTTTCATTTTTTCCAATTACAGTTGACATTCAATATTTTGTATTTGTTTCAGATGTACTTTACAAAGTGTTCCCCCCTGATATTTCCAGTACACAACTGGCACCAAATATTAATGTTTGCATCAATGACGATTAGCATAACATCTGATACGGAATAGGCATGCAATTAATGTTTATTTATCCACTCATTCAACAAATATTTACTGAGCTCACACCACCTGCTGGGCACTGGAGATTCCGCAGTGGACAAGACAGGCAGGGTCCCTTCTCTCATGAAGGTTACATCCTAGTTAAATTCCTGGAAACGTGTGCTCTGTGTTGTATGATCACATTATTGTACAGAGCCATCGGCCCTAGTTGAAATGACCTATTCCCATGCCTACACACTGCATGTGTGTAGGGATGGGAGAGAGCCTAGGGTGGGATTTATACTGTTTAAATGCTGACAATATCTCTCAATGCTATATTCCCCTAATATTCATTTAACAAAGCTTTAAATCATGGTTCCTAAACCTGCATAAAGGTGACTCATGCCCCAGGACTCTGAATCAGGAGGAAGTGGATGAATAATAAAAATCTGATTGTTAATCAGAGGAAAGGCAGGGAGCAAGGGGGAAGTAACCTGAATTGGTCTGTGAGAGCAGACAGGCCGCATGCTGCTGGAGGAGGGGATGTCCATGGCCAGGCTCAAACAGCAACAAGCTGGCCCCTCTTCCTCCCCAGTGGGTCTTACTAATGTCTCTCAGCCACTACGGGTCCCTCTGCCAGTGACCCCAGCACCATCCTCTAGTAACCACGCTGGCATTCAAGACTCAGACACACACCCTCACTGCCCTGGAAAGAAATGTCTAAGTATTTCCCAGGAAGGATGGGAAACACAACCTCATCTGCCACAGCTGCCCAGTAGATATGCAGAGCAGAGACACTGAGCTGGCAGAAGGTGGAGAAAGAAGAAAGAGGTTGGGTTTCCTAGAAGTACAGCTTACGGGGAGAATTCTTGTTCAAGTGACTTAGTAGAAGGGAGGGAGGGACGCAGGGCAGGGCAGGAGTCAAAGTCTGGCAGGAGTGTGGTTTCAGTTGGAGACTCCCTTTGGCCTGATCCCCCGGTGGGCTCCGGAGATGAATGACACCACAGACCTAGCCCACCTTTCAGGCAAGGGACCTGGTCTTGTGTAACCCTTTATCCGTCAGTCATCGGCCAAGGTCTGAGGGCGAGACGGCTCCTGTCAGCAGAAGATAATTCTCCAGAGAAAGGGCAGCTGTGCACTATTATGAGCAGCCCTAACAGTGGCTGGGGAAAGGGTGCGCCAGCCAGCAGAGTGGGGCCCGCAGTACCCACTACACCCACCGTTTGGCCATGGCTCCCGGACAGCGAGAGGCCGACACCACAGCGGCCTGGCAGCCCTCAGAGACCTCAGCCTCCTCAGAAACCCTTGTCCCATAGTGTTTCCCTTGTGAAGCTAAACAAAGTGGTCTTTGAGGAAAGGGTCTGCCGGGCCGGCCAGGGAGTGAGGTTGGAGGGGAAGTGGCAGGCCAGAGCCAGCAGGCTGACCCCCAGCCCTGGCAGGGTCAACCCTGAAAAGGAAGCCACAGTGTAGTAATGTCACAGGACTGGCACCCCTCCAGCAACAGGGTGGCTGAGTCTGGGTTCACAGGAAAGTCAGAGGAAGAGGGGGAGGGGGAGGTAAATGAAGAGAAAGTGTGAGAAAGAGGAGGAAAGTAGGGCAGAAGGCAACAAGGAGGGCCCTTATTTCAGGTCAGGGAAAACGCAGTCGCTCTTCCCATGCAGCTTGCCCTTCTGAGATGAAATATCTCTCTGCTCCTCTCCTGGATGAGCCAGCCCTTCCTCTGATATTATCCCACCTCCTCCGTGAAGCCACCCAGGCCTCACGTGTCCACAGTGAGTCTCTCTGCGGGGAACTCCCCGAGGACCTCTCTTCTCGGATCTGGCAGGCTGTGCCTTGTGTTGTGACTTATGCTTAGTTAAGTGAATGAAGGGCAAACTGTCTTATCCTGCCTCTCTATTCCACATCACCACAGCACACAGCACAGAACCTGGCTCACGAGGTGGGGGGAGGCGATCAATCTATGTTCAGGGATGTGGTAGGTGGGAGGGTCTCACCAGGACAAAGATGTGTTTGACAAGGTGCAACCACGAAGGCCATGCGTGCCTCCATTGGGAAGGAGAGGAGGGGGAAGGCCAGGAGCTAGAGAAATGGCCACGTCATAGCCCTCCTGCCTCATGAGCCCCTGTTTTGCAGCCAACAATAGACGACAGGCCAACAGCTCTGGGGAGGAACAATAGCCAGCTGGGCTCTAAGCTCAGAGAGGGTAGGAATCATGCATGACCCCTGCTCACCCATATGGACTGAGTGCCTGGCACAGGGCAGGTGCTCAATGATTGTGTGTCCCCGAGTATCTGTCACTGGGGAATGTGACGACGGCACCACAGGGTCCAGCCCTAAGACCAGTGGGCACCCAGAACGCTGGCAGGAAGTGGGGGAGGGAAGCCGCCGAGGGGCTGCAGTGGCTGCTGTGGCTCCTCATGGTTAGGCTGCAGCGCATAGAGCACAGGCTGTTCTTGCCCTGGTGGGAGGCAGGAACCGGCGCTGCGGCCCCCAGCAGCTCTGTTTCGTGGCTTCAGCGGGGCTGGCAGCCAAAGGAAACACTCTGCTGGGATCCCTCCCACACGACCTCACACCAGGCCAGGAACAATCAGGCCATGGAGGCCTAGTGCACCCCACTCTGTCCCTGGGGCCCACAGTGGGCTATCTGTAGGCCTCTCCTCCAACAACCCTCTCCCCTTCAGCCCCAATCTTCCCCCAAAAGGGATCTCCCACGTCAAATTTACCTATTCCCTTTGGTACTTCGAATATGATGTAAATATCATTAAATATTAAAATGAACTTAAACTCCTGCCTCATCTCCTAATTCAAACCGCTAGTGTGTGTGTGTGTGTGTGTGTGTGTGTGTGTGTGTGTGTGTGTCTGATCTCTCAATTAATTGCTCTGATATCCTTTTCTCCAATCTCTCTCATATTTTGTCGGCATGAGTAAAGGAAACAATGTTGATAATAAAAAGGAGCCATTTTTATATTACTTGGACACGCTTTAGAATGACACAGATTTACCTTTGTAATCAAGTCTTTTTAAAGGCTGATATTAAAGTGAACATCTGGTGGATGAGCTCAGCTGGTTAGAACCCCAATGCAAATGAAGCCAACTTGGGTCATGGATTTGATCACCATAGAAGCCAATTATAATCTCTGTTTGATTGGCCACACAGTACACCCATAAACCAGTCCCAACCAATTTGCAAACATCTTCAATCTGTCACAAGAAGGATTAAGCCACAGTGGTTACAGCCCAGTAAAAACCCATTTCCCAGTGCCCTGGGAACAATCCAGACGGCCTATTTGCCTCCTAGAGTGTTGTTAGTACAGATAAAGACTACATCAACATAAGCTCAACTTTTTCTTTCTTTTTTTTTTAATATATATATATATATATATATATATATATATATATATTGATTTCAGAGAGGAAGGGAGAGATAGAAACATCAATGATGAGAGAGAATCATTGATCAGCTGCCCTGTACTGGGGATCAAGCCCACAACCTGCGCCCACAACCTGGGCATGTGCCCTAACTGGGAATCGAACCATGACCTCCTGGTTCATAGGTTGATGTTCAACCACTGAGCTACGCCAGCCAGGCAAGCTCAACTTTTTCTAGCTGGGGAAGTACCCCAGGAGTGGTCTTTGGGACAAGGAGAAGCCAGTTTGAGATGATGA
The DNA here is from genome assembly GCF_027574615.1 of Eptesicus fuscus. Lineage (NCBI taxonomy): Eukaryota > Metazoa > Chordata > Mammalia > Chiroptera > Vespertilionidae > Eptesicus > Eptesicus fuscus. The sequence continues at coordinate 31,615,209 of NC_072492.1, read as the reverse complement.
ATTGGCCAAGATTTTACTGAATTGTTGTAATGAGAAGGACAACAACTCAGTATCCTGCAGGTAGAAGGACTCAATATCATAATCCCCAGTCGGCAGGCCGGGACTCTCCACGGCAGTGCTATTCAATATACATCTGTGCCGTCTATCGTGGCGGCCACTGGCCACATGTGGCTCCTGAGCAACAGAAGAAGTGAGTTTCTAATTTTAATTAACAGAATTAATTTAGATTTAAATAACCACATGTGGCCAGTGGCTACCATTTGATCAGCACAGATCTAGAACCCAAAAAGTAATAGTAATGCCAATAGCGATAACAAAACAGTGCCAACATTTAATAAGAGCTTTCTGTTTTCCAGTCATGGTGCCAAGTGTACTTGGCTCATTAAATGTGCTCCAATGCCTTGGGTATCCTTTACTATTTTCCAAGTCTTTTTGTGATAAAAAGATAAATCCATGTAAGACAATTATTACCTACTTCACTACGTATTCTGACATCATATCTTTTCCAAATCTATAAATACTAGAAATTTAATTACCATCAGTCAGTGATTTTTTTTTCCCCTTGAAAAAGGATTGGTCTGTATCCTCAAAACAATGAAGAACCAATGACTTACAATATTAGGTGGAGGGCAGATGAAAGAAAAGAAAAAACTATCTTCACCTTCAAGTTTCCCCACTCCTTCCTACGAGCAAATGTCCCTGTACCCCACGAGCAAGGACATAGGGAGCTGAGAGGAATGAAAGAGAACCTCATTTCTGTCTTCTCCCACTGGAGTAGAACACCATCTACTCAGCTCTGCCCCATGGGCCTTCCGGTGCCCACCTCCAGCTCAGACATGTGAGTGTGTGTGGGTATCGGGACGGGAGGGATATGCAGTTCTACTCACCCGAGCACATCTCCCCCTTGTAGCGGACACAGGAGAAGTCATCGCACTCGCAGTACTTGCCCGTGATCTTGCCAAAGTCGCTGCTGTGGCAGACGCACTGGCCACAGAGACACTCGCCCCGCTGGCTGCAGACAGGCTGGCCCTCCTGGGGGCTGCACTCGTCCTGCTGGGAGGGGCGGTAGTCCTCCTCTGAGCACTCACACTGGGACCCCAGCCAGCCAGGCCCGCAGCGGCACACCCCGCACTCAAAGGTCCCGTTGCCGTTGTTGCAGCGGCGGCTGTTAGGCTCGGCATGGGCCTGGCAGGCACAGTCACAGTCGAAGGTGACCTGGACGGTGAGGCTGTCCTTGAAGCCCACAGGCTTGATGGTAAAGGACTTTTCCTTCTCCTGGGGGCAGCCTCGCACCTTGGCCTCGATGCTGAAGCTCACCTGGATGGAAAGTAAAGATCGTATTCAGACACAGGTAGACCCTGTTAACACTCCAGCCCTGGAAATAAGCTGTTCTCTGCTCTGCCAAGGAATACCCAATCTAGGTGCCTTCCCACACCAAGGTCCGCAAAGCAAAAACAAAAGCCCTGAATAGCCGTGCAGTTGTGACATATCTGGCTGGGTGCAGAGACAGGCGTTTACAGGTATGATGTAGAAGGTTGGGTGTGTGGTTTTTTTAAAAAATATTTCTTTATTGATTTCAGAGAGGAAGGGAGAGGGAGAAATAGAAACATCAATGACCAGAGAGAATCATTGATCAGCTGCCTCCTGCACGCCCCCCACTGGGGATTGAGCCCGCAGCCCGGGTATGTGCTCTTGGCCAGAATCAAACCTGGGACCCTTCAGTCCGCAGGCCGGCGCTCTATCCACTGAGCCAAACCAGCTGGGGCTGGTGTGTGTTTTTTACTCCACATGTGAAATAAACCAGCTCAAGCAGAACAGAACCTATGATCTTGTGAACTCTCTGCTCTGGCCAATGAAGCTACCTGAGCTGATTGCATCATCTCAGCAAGACAACAAAGCACTCTTTTGTACCATACAATGCCACACTGTGGCCATCCACAGGCTCAGGATCTACTGCTCAGTTTCCAGATAACATTTCATCACTGTGCAATCAAACACATTTCAGGCCAATATTTCTTACATGAGGTATGTGCACATGTGCCTAAAATAGACGGTTGGGTGGAGATAGATATAGATAATATAAATATGGATATATAGGGACCCGCCCCTCCGCCGCCTCCCCTGCCGCTCGGGCTGCGGCTCCTCCGGGGGCTGGTTCCCGATGCCTGAGCCTGGGCGCCCAGGGGACACCGGCGTGACCGGCTGACCGGCCGCCGGCACCTGGAGCTACTGTGTCCAGCCCGGCCCGCCTGGCCCGGGACCTAGGACCGAGGTCGCCCGCTCCGCCTCCCTCGCCCTTTGCTCCCCGCTCTTCCCTGCCCTCCCCGCCCCCTGCGGACTCCCAGGGGGCGGGCGGGCCGCGCTCAGGCCCTTCAAGGGCGGCGCTGCAGCCACTGCCCGCGCCCAGGGACAGGTCTGAAAACAGTCTGAATCATTTCTCAGACTTAAAAGACGATCCAGACAAGATGGGGACTCCTGGCTCTGGAAGGAAAAGGACACCTGTGAAAGACCGGTTTTCTGCAGAGATGAAGCTGAGGAACATTGCCGGAGAGGCAGAGGCAAGGCTGGCAGCAAAACGGGCTGCCCTGGCAGAAGCAAGAGATATACGCATGAGAGAACTGGAACGACAGCAGAAAGAGTTGGATGAGAAATCTGACCATCAGTGTGCTGAAAATTACACATGACTTCGTCTCGAAATCCTGCCTCAGCAACAACCCCTCTAAGTGGAAACTCATCCAGAGGAGGAAGCCGGGACACCAGCAGCTTAACAGATCCAGACACCTCATTAAGTGAACTGCGGGGGTCTTCGTCTGAAGTGGAAGAAAAATACAAGAAAGCCACGGTTTCTAATGCACAGCTAGACAATGAGAAGAACAATTGGATCTACCAGGCAGATACCCTCAAGGATGTTATGGAAGAACAAGAGGAGCAGATGGCGGGATTTTAAAGAGAAAATGAAGAAAAATCAAAAGAGTTAGAAAGGCAGAAACGTGTGTGTAGTGTGCTGCAGCATAAAATGGATGAACTTAAAGAAGGCCCCCGACAAAGAGATGCGCTTATGGAGAAACACGGCTTAGTTATAATCCCCGACGGCACTCCCAATGGTGATGTCAATCATGAACCGGTGGTTGGAGCCATCACTGTGGCGTCTCCGGTCTTGGAGTCCGCAGGAGAGGGTCCTCTAGATGTAAGGCTCCGAAAACTTGCCGGAGAGAAGGAAGAGCTACTATCACAGCTTAGAAAACTGAAGCTGCCGTTAGAGGAGGAGCAGCAGAAGTGCTATAGGGGCGACGGCACGGCGGCTGGTGACCTGGCCGGGCTGCAGAACGGCTCAGATTTGCAGTTCATCCAAACGCAGAGAGACGCGAATAGACAAATGAGTGAATCCAAGTTTAAGCTTTCCAAAGCAGAACAGGATATAACCACCTTGGAGCAAAGTATTAGCCGGCTTGAAGGACAGGTGCTGAGATATAAATCTGCTGCTGAGAATGCTGAGAAAGTGGAAGATGAACTGAAAGCAGAAAAAAAGGAAGTTACAAGGAGAGTTACGAATAACACTGGACAAGATTGAGGAAGTGGAGATGACCAACAGCCACCTGGCCAAGCGGCTGGAGAAGGTGAAGGCCGACAGGACAGCGCTTCTGGCCCAGCAACAGGGAGGCCACCATCTACCTGGGAGTTCTGGGTCCCACCCAGAGGGACTGACTTCTGCCCATTGACAAACCCCCTCTCAGTACTGTTTGAGTTTTGTCATTAATATAGCCACCTTTGTATTTTATAATTCATGAGAGAATGAAATAGGTTTGAATCTTCAAAAAAAAGGATATATAAATATCCCCCTCTTTCCTCCATCTGCCTTCACCAACCCGTCCCCCCTTAGACAGAAACAGAGGAGAAACAACGACTAGGTAAGGAAAGCCATAGAGGGACCGGAGGGGCAAAATGAACATTTGCATTCTGAAATTCCATCAGGGTGGGTATTTCTGCCTGTTCCATTTGCTATTGAATCTTCAGCAACTAGAACAATATCTGGCCCAAAGTCAGTGCTCAATAAATGCTTATAGAAGACACGACTATTTTACACTGTGGAGGAAAGAAAGGCTTTACCTTGGGGGGTGGGGCAGGGTTGGAGACTGGTTAGGGGCTGAAGGTAAGAAATATTTTCATTGGCAATCAACTGTGTATAAATAAACAGAGGTAACCTCAATTCAAGTTTTTAAAAAATCCCAACAATGAAGTTCACTTAACAGATAGAGAAAGTTTAGGCAACAGAAGCCTTAGCTCCATTGCGTCTAAGTGATAATGACCTGCAGGAAGAAGGTGCAGGGAAGAAGGAAGGGGTGGGGTACCCACAGACACTCCAGGGCACAGGCCAAGGTCAGCCCCTGCCCAGACCTCCTTACCGTGTCTCCAATCTTGAGTCCCACACAAGACTTAAGGCCTGGGATGACCTCGTTGTTGAGACAAGTGGCGTTGAAGGATAGAGACAACTCCTCGGGAAGGTCACGTACCTCCAGCTCGACTTTAGAGCGGATTTTCTGAGCGAAAGAAGGTAAGGAAATGGACTGAGAGGAAATGGGTAGGTGCCAATTCCATCCCAAGCAGAATCTCCCAGGTGGCCCTGGACTGACCCTGCAGTGCCAGATGCTGAGGTTCACTTGGAAGTTGCCAGAGTCCCCCTAGGAGCCTGTCACCTGCTATACTTCCAGCCCAGGCCCTGCTCCCCCTCTCTCTCCTCACTTGTGTCTAGGTGAGTCTGGATAACATCTAAACCAGCTATACTCTCCTGTAGGCCTCCTGGATGTGCGAAAGGGAAGTGCTAATGCTGGTCACCTTGGGTAGTAGCAATTTCTACCTAATTTTTTATCGCCCTCACCTTCCCTGTGGCTCAGCTCCCTCTTTTTCCCTCTTGTTGGAGCCCAGCTCTCCCTCACTCAGTTTCCCCCTCTAATTTCAGGACTCTGATCCTTTCTCGTCTTCACCCCCATTCTCTCTTTCCCTTCTACCTCCTCTAAGCTCTTCACCCATTGTTCCTAAGCTCCCTGGCTTTCCATTCTGAGCCATTTCTTTCTCAGAAGGCTGCATTCCTCTCAGTGCTGGCCATCACCTGGCCCCTTGATGAACAAGAGGAAGGATTCAAGGTAAACTAGCAGCCAGGACTCACAAATCTGAGTCCTCCTGGGTAAATGCCAAGTGAGGTGAACTCTTAGCAGGCCCTTTCCCAGTGTAAGACACTTACCCCATAGGCATCAACAATGAGCTGGAGGACATTGCTGGAATCAGCAGACAGAACCCCCACTGTAGTCCCTGGGATGAGCTCACTATAGTTCTAGAAAGGAAGACAAAAATATCCAAGACTGACTGAATGGAGGTGGTGGCCTCCAAAAGCCCTCCCCCAATCAGATGAAGGGTCTTGAAATGAAGATTGAGGAGAAAAAGAGGATATTTGTCTTGTCACTCCCAGGAATAAATCTAGCAGTTTCTCAGCACGGAGCAAAATTAGAGAACACCTCTCACACCCCTTACTCCACCGACTTGCTCCCCTTCCCCCACAGCAAACATTGACACACCCATACTGCTAGGTCAGAGTTGGAAAGGAAGCATTAGCTCCTGGGAACAGGTTGTAGGAGCGTCTTTCCTGGTTGGGAACCATGGTCAATGCTGGTTCCCTAAGGTAAGTCCTCCCATCACAGCCCCACTCCCACTCCCACTTCCACTCACATTCTAGGAAGCCCTGATGGCATAGTTACCTGGTAGAGATTGACTACTGCTTCAGTCACTGCAAAGATCAGATTGATGTTTTTCTGGGACAGCTTTTCGGTCATCAGCCCCAAAGAGGGATAATCCTATAAAAAGAGAGGACCTGAGCCCTAGCTGGTATGGCTCAGCGGATAGAGCATTGGCCTGTGGACCGGGGTGAGGGGTTGGGGGGGTGGGGGGTGCGTCTTAGGTTCGATTCCAGTCAAGGGCACATGCCCGGGTTGCGGGCTCAATGCTCAGTGGTTGAGCATTGACATATGAACCAGGAGGTCACAGTTCGATTCTGAGTCAGGGCACATGCCCAGATTGTAGGCTCGATCCCCAGTGTGGAGCGTGCAGGAGGCAGCCAATCAATGATTCTCTCTCATCATTGATGTTTCTATCTCTCACTGTGTCTCCCTTCCTCTCTGAAATCAATAAAAATATATTTAAAACAACAACAACAAAAACCAAGAACCTCACCATGGTAGTAGAGGCAGAGTAATGGTTGTCACTGCCAACGTGGCACTGCCCATCATTGGGCTGGACAATGCCTGCTAGCCTTCCATCCAGTGCTATATGGGTCTTGGCATCAGTGGTAAACACCAGCAAGTGGGATGCATCATTCCTCCAGCCAATCTTCTCCTGTTTAAAAAAAAAGGGGGAGGGGCAAAAGAGGGAAAGCAACTTTAAAAATATTTTTTATTGATTTTCAGAGAGGAAGGGAGAGGGAGAGAGAGATAGAAACATCAATGATGAGAGAGAATCATTGATCTGCTGCCTCCGGCACGCCCCCCACTGGGGATCGAGCCCACAACCCGAGCATGTGTCCTTGACGGAATTAAACCCGGGACCCTTCAGTCCGCAGGCCAACTCTCTATTCACTGAGCCAAACCAGCTAGGGAGAGAAAGCAACTTTAGATGTCTCATTGGCAGAAAACAAAGACCCAAGGACCTCCCTGCCTGAAGGTCTGAACACGTTCTCTGGGTGAAGGGCCTCAGTCCCAGTCCTTGGAACACAAGCTGAAACTTCCCAACTCAGGGGTTTCTGTTTCTTAGGAAAACAGCCTCATGGCTGATTAGTGCAAGCAGCCGAGGGACACGATTCAATTCCAAATATAACTTTTCCAGTGATAATCATAGGGCCCGCTTAGAAACCCACCTGCATCTGCAAAGCTGAGCTGGGCTAGAAGAAATCCTTGTTTAACATCTTCCTTCTTACCTGAGGTTAAGTTAACCCAGCTTGATTCTGATACACTTCCAGAGAAGATGAGAAAATGCTCTCCCAGAGAACATCTGGTACCAAGTGGTTCAAAAAATTGTCAGCTCTGGCCAGGGAGCAGATATAAGCAGAGGTTGCTTATCAGGAGCAATTTTTTGCCTCTACTCTTTTTTTTTTTTTTTTTGCCTATGAAGCTCTGCTTATTTCCTATCTCTTATTTCACATGGAAATCCCCACAGTTGAACCACTTCATTCCCCATTTGATCTGCACTAACCACACTTGGCACTCGATGCCCTCCAAACTCACATCACAGACTGTAGCCTGCATGATGGCATCAAAGCCACCCTCTGGGCTGTCTCGGTTCCGTGACACACTCTGCTTCTTCACCTCCTCATTGAAGCGGTTCACCTGGTCAGTTAGTGTCAGCACATGTTTGTAGCCAAACATGGGCAAACAGGTGGTCTTCATCCTGGGAAGAGAGGAAGATAATTTAAGCAGACAGCCTGATGGAAAAGACTACATGGGGAGTGGGAAGGGGAAAAATGGGGAACAGATATGGATAACAGGATTATCCATATTTGTAGAGAACTGGCAATTACCTAGACGATTACCCAGACAGTTTAGACTCCAAACCCCTCAAATGACCACATTGACCTTACTTCCAGCTAGCCTAGAGGATAAAAGAGTGAGCTGCAAAACTACATTGCCTTGGTTCAAATCTCAGCTCCTCTACTTATAAGTCATGGAACCCTAGGCAAGTTTCTCTACACTTAACCTATAAAAATGGGAAATGAGAGCACATATTTCATAAGTTATTGTAAGACTTAAATGAGTTAACACAAAGCACTTAGATCAGAGGCTCTTGTTGTTGCTATCACCTTATATTTAATATTTCTCTAAAGTAACATTAACACAACAGTAAAGTAAAAGTTTCACCAATAACAATGTCCCCAAACCATCAATGAATTGATAGATCTGTACAGACAGGAGCATTTCTGTCCCCAGCCCAATGGGTTGTTCATTTAATTGATGGCTGATATCTTAACTGGGGAACCTTACAACTCAGAAGCTTAAAAAGGCATAACACATAACTTTGAAAACTCTGTACTTGTAAATCTGTACTTGTCAGGCTCAGAAACCATCATTAAAAATTGTTATGGATTTTCATAGTCTCCACCAGTTACATAATAAGCATTTTAACCTTGAAGACTCATACTCTTTTTTTTTTTTTTTCTTTTTATTGATTTTTCACAGAGAGGAAGAGAGAGGGATAGAGCCTTAGAAACATCGATCAGCTGCCTCCTGCACAACCCCTACTGGGGATGTGCCCGCAACCAAGGTACATGCCCTTGACCGGAATCGAACCTGGGACCTTTCAGTCCGAAGGCCGACGCTCTATCCACTGAGCCAAACCGGTTTCGGCAAGACTCATACTCTTGATGAGTAGAACAATGATGAAAATGACAATAAAATCAATCCTCCTGAAATCATAATTCCTCTGTTTACTCATTCATAAATTTCTCTCTACTTTTGATCTTGTTCCTGTGCCTCCCAGCATTCTCTTGTCTCCAGTTTATTTGTGACCAAGACCAAGAAGCTGATAGATTTTTTTTTTCTAGGTCTTCAAGCAGCTTTTGAGACCTTTTGACACAACACTCAGCTCAATAGGGTGGCTCACTTGCTGGACAGGAAGACTAAGGTAAAGAGAAGATATGATTTGGCCAGAAGGTAGCCAACAAAGCTACCCTAGAATCAACTACCTTGAGTCATAGAAGTTGTGGAAGTTAATACACTTCAGACCCTAGAAAATGCTGGAACTATGTCCCACCCTGAATCCCATAGCACCCACTTGCCTTATACATAGAAAGTATTTCCTTAAATTCTCTTTGATTTAATTAGAAAAGTCACAATCAATGCTTCTAAGAGCCTGTCTCTTGGCTTAATCCTTCCTTCCTCTGAAGGTCTCTTACCCCTATATTCTTTGCCCCCATGCCCTGCCTTGACGTCTCCAGAAGGACTTACTCATAGCAGGGGTTTTTGAGGGCCTCTGGTGGGGAGATGTACATGTATGGTGATACAGGCTTGTCCACAAAGGCCCCAAAGCCAATCCGCAGGTTACTGGTGAGCTTGCGCATCTGGGAGGCCAGCTTGGTACCCAGGTTCTGGATGCTCCACAGATCATCCTTCATGGAGTAAGACAGGTCCATCAAGTAGTAGATGTCCACAGGGTAATCCTCCACCTGCCGGACTTGGATGGAGAAACTCTTCGAATCATCTGGAAGGCAGAAGGATATTAGTTTTTCTCCTCTTCTCTCTTGAAGACTTAACAAATGGATTTGGAAGGACACAGGATTAAGTAACTTCTTGACCAAACCAAAGTTGAAAACCCTGTCCCTTCTCCTCTCCCCCCTTCCCCTTCCAATCTCTTGACCCTCCCATTTTTAACCTTTTCCATTTTAATATTCTCTACCTTCTCTAAGTGCCCATCTGCCTAATCCTCTGGATCCCAAGAGTCTACTACCTTGAGTCATTGAAGTTGTGGCAGTTACTACACTTCAAACTCTAGAAAAGGCTGAACCTCATAGCACCCACATGACTTACACTTAGAAGGTGCTTTCTTACAGTCTTGATTTAATCAGAAAAATCACAATCAATGGTTCAAAAAGCCCGTCTCTTAGCTTAATCCTTCCTGCCTCTAAAGGTCTCCTGCTTCTCTTTGCCCCCGTGTCCCTGCCCCAAATCTCACACAGAAAGGGGGCTTATAAATTGCTTTCTCATCTTATATCTCATTTGAGCCTCAACACAAAGCTATAAGCTTGGCAAAATAGGCATTGGGGGAAAGAAGGGACAAAATAAATAATGATATGCAATTTCTGAGTCCCTACTATGTTAGAAGGGTTAAGTAACTTGCCCAAGTTCAAATAGCTAATATATGGGAGAGTCAAGATTCAAACTCTGATCTGCTGACTCCAAGTCCCAACATCTTCCATTTTCTTCCATTCTCCTGCCCACACCTTTCCCCACATCCTTCTCTTCCTGCCTCATTACCATGGTGAGTTACTTCCCCAAGGCTTCCTGATCAGACCTCCACCTTGTGCCCTGTGTGCATCTGCCCGGAGTCTCCCCACAGTGAGCCCATCCCTACCTGGCCGGAGCCGGAGCGCAATCCTCTGGGGACTGACTTGAGTGATTTGGGAACTGTCTCCAGAGCCCTTGTCGCTGAGAGGCCTGGCCTCCAAGATGCTGACCTCACTGAGGGGGAACTCGATGGACTCCAGGGCACAGTTATCCTTCAGCAGATTCTCCTTCAGGTTACAGCGGGGTGATCCCTGAGTCAGGGTCTGTAAAACAGGAGCCCAAGGGGCAGCCCTGTAATTGGAGCCATGGTGGTTCTCCGCCTCCTGCAGGCCCTGCTGCCTCCCAGTGGCCTAGAGCTTTTCCAGCATTTTGGAGCTGAACCAGCATAAATGAACTCGTGTGATCCATTGTACAGAAGGAGAGAACTGAGGCAACAGAAAGGTTGGGTGAGTACTGTCTCGTGGATTGGTAGCCAGGAAGAGAGCCAATACAGTATGATGCCCGTTAAACTACTGCTTTTCAAAATCTGAAATGCAACCCATGGTGGGTCCCAAAAACCAATGAGTGGGTCTCAACCATGTATTTACCAAATAAAATGCAATAGAATAGAATAAAAAGTATGAAACTACATAAATAACAATAGTAAATATTGTTTTATGAAACATTTATATGTTGGGGAGTAGGGTATAATATGTAAATTAAAGAATGATACACAATTTCTTTCTGGAGGTCAAGGTCAAAGCAGTTTGGAAGCTTTAAGACACTGACTAGGATCTGAGATCTATGAGGGAAGGGGCTATTCCTTTTCTACTCCCAGCACCCAAACCAGGACTTACCACAGAGGTGATGGGGGAAGAGGTACTGGGCAGCAGCAGAGAGTAGGGGCTAAGCACACAGGAGTAGATTGGCTGAGACTACATCTCAGCATTGCCTCTTACTAGCTGGTTATTAGCATGAGTCACCTACACGCTCCACATCTTGTTTCCTCAGCTATACCGTGGAGATAATAATAGCCCCAGCCTCACAGGAATGTTAGACAGGACAAAATAAGACAAAGCAGGTAAAACTCGTAGCATGGTGCCTGCCACAGGGTAAGTGATCAATGAAGGTTAGCTATTATTATGAGATGCTCTGTAAATAGTTCCTGGATAAATTAACTTTGAATAAGCTTCACAAGCTTGGGCAAGTCCCATGATGCCAGACCATTGGCCAGAGTCCATCCTATCACTTTAAGTTTCCTCCCTCACCCTGGACAGAGAGCCAATTGATCACCCTTCCAAAAACCCTGGTGTGTATCCCACCCTCTGGAGCTCTGTGTGTGTTTACACCTGAGTATTGAATGGGGGGACATCTGCATTGGAAAGAACACTGGAAATCAGGAAATAGGTTCAACCCTAGGTCTGCCACTAACTAGGCATGTGACCTCAAATAAGTCATTTCACTCCTGTTGGCCTCAGTTTCCTCACCTATTCCAAAGGGGCTTAGATGACTTGATGTGTTCAGTCCCTTCCTGCTCTGACATTCAATAAATTTAGCCAACATTGTGTGGGCACATGTCCATGAGGGCCTCTTGGCAGGCTGGAGGGACTGGCAGGAAATCTGGAAAACCCCACCCTGGACCTATTTCACAATATCTAGGCCTCAAGCCCTCAAACCAACCCTCAATCCCCACCCACCCCTCTCACAACCACTTCCAGAAGTCAGCTGAATAAGTCATACTGATATCCCAGAACAACGAGTGTGAACATTTATTGAGCACCTACTGCATGGCAGGCACTGTGATAAGCACTTTGCATGGGTTACTGCAGTCCTCCTGGTTACAGTTCTGTAACGCTGGAACTATTTTCATTTTACACGTGAGGAACCTGAGGCTGGGAGACTTCACAAATGAGGAACCCAATCTTACAGGTGAGAAATCTAAGAAATTAAGTGACTTGCCCAAAGTTACAGAGCCAGGAAGTGGCAGAAGTGAGATGCTAATTAGATGGTCTGACGGCAATTATCCTCACAAAATGATAAACGGTATTACATTCTGCATGGCGTGAGAACCCAGGCAGAGAAGCAGGACTGTGGAAGTGATGGGCCCAGGAAGAGCCACATCAGAGAACGCCCCAGGTAGGGAACAGAATGCAAGATGAGGATGTGGGAGGTGGGGGAAGGATAGATCACATTCTGCCTCTTCAGCCCACTCAGGTGACTGGTAGCCCTATTTCTAGGAGAGGGATTGGGCCACAAGGGGCTATCCACGTTTTGAAACTCAGGACTCCATTGCCTAAAACCCCTCATGATGCTAGAAGTCTCCTTCCCTCTCCTGCCCAGCCCTCCTCTGATGGGCTGAATGGCTTCCCAAGGTGGGTGGAGAGATGAACAACACCATAGGGCTACACACTGAATGTTTGTGTCCACCCAGAATTCCTTCACCTCAAGGTGAAGGAATCAGGAGGTGGGGCCTTGGAAGGTGACTAGGTCACGAGGTGGAGCCCTCTTGACTGAGATCAGTGCCCTTCAAAACAAGCCCGAGAGCTCTCTGGCCTCTCTGCCATGTGAAGATACAGCAAGAAGACAGCCATGTATGACGCAGGCGGTACCTTGATCTTGGACTTCTCAGCCTCCAGAACTGTAAAAATTAATGTTAGTTGTTAAGCCACCCAGTCCATGGTCTTTTTGTTACAGCAGCCTGAATGGACTAGGACAAACAGCATGAGGACCACCCTGGCCCAGGCAAAAAGTGGAAAGAGCTTTCAGAAGCCAGCATCTTCCTTCTCTCTCCCAGGTATGTAGTTGAGAAATGACATGGGCAATGGGAAACAGTGCATAAGACTTAACCTTCCTGACTCAAAAGGTTCCAACAGGGACAGCACAGATCCTCCAAGCCTCTGAGAGAAATGAAAATCCCCTCTCTGCACTCAGCTCTGGCCGAGGACAGAACGACAGAGGACAGAGCTCAGGAGCAGTTCGCATTTTTGTGCCCAAACTCCTCTTGCTGCCCCTGCCCATCTCTCCCGAAGCTTCTCCCTCAGGAAGCAGTCTCTTTCTTGCTCAGAAAGCTTCCTACCTTATCTCTGACTCCAGCTGCCCACTAAGCCCCAGGGAGAAACCCTTCCAAAAAAGGCAATGACTGCATAGACCAAGAGGCACTGAGGAGCTAGCTGAGCCTTTCCAGGACTGAGACAGATGCTGAAGGAGAGAGGGAAGGGTGAGACCAGGACACCGAATGAGAGCGGCAAGGCCATCCTGCATCTTCAAGCTGCAGCAGCAAAGAGAGGGAATGTCTGGAGTTTGGAGGAGGGTTTCCGAACCCCCGTTTTCTAATGGGACGGTGCTTATTGGAAGGTTTGACGTGCTAAGCCTTGCTGACAGTCCTTATGGTTTGTTATGAATCCCCTTAGAAATATAAACACTAAGAAACAAAAACTGTCTCCATCTCCCCCTTGGTGGTCACTGACATCAGAGGTCAGGAACAGAGCAGGCCTGCTCCTCAGCCACGCTCTCCCTGAGAGCCTCTTGCCCCAGAAGAATACCAAGGCAGTGACCTCAACACACTTGGCCAACATTCCCTTTCTCAATAGTCCAGGCTGAGTGGATAGAAAGAATGTCTCCAGGTTACTCAGAGAGAAGGAGGAAGGGTGGAAGATTAAAGTTCCAGTTCCCAATGAAACCGGATGTTACACAAAAAGGACAAAAATAACCAAGACCCAGAGGAAGACTGAAGCAGAGAGGAGGGAGGTTCTGGCCCACGTGCTGTGTGAGCTGAATTCCCTCCCTCTCCCGGGAGAGTGACACATGCTGTAACTCCCATTCTCCATGAATCCCATTTTGGAAATTGGGAAGGTAGAGCATGAATAACTGTCATTACCCTACCTCTCTCACGGGGTTTGGTCAGGGGATTAAAATAAGGCTGTGAATGTGAAATCCTTTCAAATTCCAAAAATCTCAAAATAAGTCAAACATACTGGAATCCTTGAGGTATGATATATATAAACAAATAAATGCAAATAGAAGGTGACTCTTTTCCACTATTAGCATTATAACTACTACCATTATGGTGAACTCTGTTCTTGGAGGACAAAGCATAATATGTGCTGGTACTTATTTTTTTCCCCCAGAGAGCTACTAAACACCCAACCCAAATAAATTAACATTGTTCTCTAGATTGACATCCAGTGAGAACAAGAAATCACTTGAATGTACAAAGGAAGATGTTAGCAGGAGACAGAAAGGAGGAGGGGAAAAGGAAAGCATTTAATTCATGGTTACTAGTATTCACACCTATTGTTTTACAGAGAGAGAAACGCTTTTAATATTATACTTTTTTTTTTTCAATAACAAGTTAGAGCAAAACTCTCCAGATAAACATTTATCCTCCAGGTTAAAAACAAACAAACAAACAAACAAAAAAAGAAAAGAAAAGCAGCAGAGAAGAATAAAGTCATGTTAGTAAATAAAAAAGAAATGAATACTGGCCTAAGCCCTTCCCCAGAGATGCAGAGAAGAACATAAGTAATTCCTATTGGATTCTTCTACTTTGCTAGAGCCAAACGCATTCTTCTTCTCATCCTTGGATGTCAAGCTGAGTGTGAGCTGGTCCACCTCCTATGTGCAATCAGGACTATATAAAAATTCCTAGTATTTCCCTCCATCTCAGGGTTGCTAAATTTAGCAAATACTTGGGACATTCTTATACTAAAAACTAGAGGCCCAGTGCACGAAATTCATGCAGGGGGTGGGTCTCCTCAGCCCAGCCTGCACCCTCTCCAATCCTGGGGATTGGGCCTAAACCGGCAGTCAGACATCCCCCTCACAATCCTGGACCGCTGGCTCCTAATCGCTCACCTGTCTGCCTGCCTGGTCGCCCCTAACTGCCTCCACCTACTGGCCTGATTGCCCCTCACTGCCTCTGTGTGCCAGCCTGATCACCCCTAACTGCCCCCCCTTGCTGGCCAGGTTGCCCCCAACTGCCCCCTCCCTGCCGGCCTGGTTGCTCCTAACTGCCCCCCCAACTGCTGGCCTGGTCACCCCTTACTGCCCTTCCTGCTGGCCTGGTCGCCCCCAACTGCCCCCCTCTGCCAGCCTGGTCGCCCCTAACCGCCCCCCCCCCACTGGCCTAGTCACCCCTCACTGCCCCCCTGCCAGCCTAATTGCCCCCCCCCCCGCCAGCTTGGTCACCCCACACATCCTGCTTGTTCAGTAGTTTGGTCGTCCCTCACTAACCCCCCTGCTAGCCTGGTCGTAGGCAGCCATCTTGTGAGGGTGTGATGGTCAATTTGTATATTACCTCTTTATTATATAGGATTATTTGATTCTTTAATTAAAACTTAAATGGGTGTCCTGTATTTTATCTGGCAACTTTAACTCCACCTGACCAGCCTTTTCGATTAGCAGTATTTGCCAAACTTGCTATCATAACAACCCATGCTGATGCAATAGATACAGGGTCCATCCTGGGAACCTTTATACTTAACCAACACCCCAGGTAATTCTCACCACCAGACAAGTTTGAAAGGGTTTAGATTCTAACATGGCACCAATGAGGCCAAGACCACAAGTTGAATCTCTGTGTGAGGCCGGCCTCTTTGCTAGATTCACAGCCCAAGGACAGAACACCACCCCAACCCATGTCAGTTTCCAACCCCCAAGAACACACCCTATGCGATGGGCCCAAAACTCTGCACTCATCCACATTGGCTATGTTTTCCTATTGTGGGGCCAATGCTTGCTATACACACCCAGAGCGGCTGTCCTCGAGGACCAAGGGAATGCTGAGCCCAACCAGTTGTTTTTCCAGACTCTGCCAATCCTGCCTACAACAGCCAAGGTAGGGGAGGCAGAAGCAGTGGGCTCTCCAGGATCAACTAATCAACAAATCACATACAAAATGGCCCCCACGGCTCACTTTTGGTTTTTTTAAGTCAACAGCCAAGACACTTTCAGCAGTTAAACTCAGCCTGTGCAGGGGAAACCTCAGGGAAAAAATAACAGCCATGTTCAGGTTACAGCCTGGGATTCCCACCTCCCAACCCTCCCTGGCTGACGTGTTTTGTCTCACAAGGGGCTCCTCCCATATCCTCCTCTCCTCCTCCTCCCCACAAGCCCTCCTCTTCCCCTCTTCCCTTGCTCTGCCTCTCCTCCCCTTCTCCCTCTTGCTCAGAGATAGTTGTAGTCATTCGCTAAACCTTTGACCTCCCCCACTTTCCTGTTTATATTGCATTCTCCCAGAGAATATCTTATTGGACTTTCTTCCTCCCCTCATTAATTGCTTTTGGTCCTAGTGTACCCATTTCCTCTCTGATTACACCCCCCCATTCCTTGGCTGGTCCTACCTTATGCTTTTATCTTACCTTGTACCTTCAAACCCTGCCCTCCCCTGGTCTTTCCCAGGGGACAAAATTCACCAGGGTCATCCGTAAATAATCTGCATTTGCATCTCTGAAATCTGGTTATGAATCCTAGGGGCTTCATTGGGTCAAGCCTCAGCATATCTCAGTTACACAGCTTGTCCCTATGCAGATCAAGAAAGGTGACAGACACTCTAAGAATATGTTTTCTTGCCCAGCCAGCATGGCTCAGTGGTTGTATGTCGACCTATGAACCAGGAGGTCAGGGTTCGATTCCCAGATGGGGCACATGAGCAGGTTGTGGGCTGGATCCCCAGTGTGGGGTGTGCAGGAGGCAACGGATCAATGATTCTCTCTCATCATTAATGTTTCTATCTCTCTTTCTCTTCCTCTCTGAAACCAATAAAAATATTTTTTTTAAAAAAAAAAAGAATATGTTTTCTTTCCCCCAGACTCCTCTGAGCCATAGTTGTCTCCATTTTCTCTTGCTTTGGGGGGGAAAAAGGAGGGAGGAAGATACTGGGCTGCTCCCGTGGCTACCCCACTGCCCCAGCCAGCTTCAGGCCATCCATCCAATAAGGCACCCTCCCCATCTAGCTCTCCCATCTTCCAGGATTCAGCTGCAGAACTCCAACTTCCTTGTAAAGGAAACTTAACGCTATCAGGATGGTGACCAAGGGAAGAAGGATATGGCAAATGAGAAGGGAGGAGACCACATCACACTTGAGCAGCCAGCTCAGCCCAGAGGGGTGGAGAACCTTTAGAGTGGAGGGGAACAGCTCACCCACCCCGCTCTGCACCCCCACTCGCAGCCCCAGGGAATGTTTCATTTGCTAAATGAAGTCAATGTGGCCCAGATGTTGGGCAGCTGCCTCTGGAAGCAGTTCCCGTGCTGAATTGCACACAGGCCAAAGCAGTGTGTTGAGCTGGCCTCTGCCTTTGGCAATCAGTCCCCTTGTAGAGGCATAAACATAGCCTCCCACTCCCACACACCCACCCCCGCCACCACTGGCCTGTCAGGAAAGTTGCCTTTTTAGGAAACTCAGTAGATTGGGAAGAGAAGCAGACAGAGAGAATGAGAGCCTGGGTTAGAGCAGTCCAAAAACTGCTAAGGGCAGGAACATGCTGTCGTGATGGAGAGTGTGCCTCAGAAGACTGAGATACAGCCATGCTGGGAGTTCAGGTAACCACCTGCCAGGGGCCAGGCCAATGACTCAGCCTCCAACTCTGTAATCACTGGAAACTTTCCAGACACACACACACATACACACACCCCAAATAGGTCTTGCCAGCTCCAAATTCCTGTCCCAGCCACAAACACAGCCATTCCCCCAGACACACTCATTCCCTAGGGCCCCAGACACAACAAACCCTCTGCCTAGACACAGCTAACCCTTTCCTGTCACCCACTCATCCTCATCAAATTGGTCCTTCCCTCATTGACACCTAGGAGAGGAAAAGAAGGAGAAAAGGAAGAGAGAGAGAAAAAAGGTAAAGTCATGGGGCTCAATCATCAGAGAGGAAAAGAAAAGAGAAAATACCTTCTGACAAAACATCTCCCCACACAAGGATAAGATCCTTTTTTATTTGCCTTTTAAAAATGCTGGGATGTCTATAAACCAGCATCCCCGGTGTACCTATAACCCTCTCCTGCCTCTCCTTTTGAGATCTGAGGCTCTACTTCTGTGGAATATTCCACCCCAATAAGAAGTAAGCAAAGTGTGGTAAAGGGTGGCAATGGCTACAGCAAGTCCAAGAGGACCAACCAAATTGGCCAGGGCCACGAGCCATGAGGTAAACCCTGGATTGCCTTCCCAGCAACACCCCATAACAGCTCACTTCAGCATCCATCAATGGGAAGGCTTCGCCCTAGTTTTGTGCAGAATGGGCAAAGGGCTTGTGTATTTAGGAGGGAGATCTCCCATGGGTCTGTTCTTGCACAGAAGCAGCTAAGTCTGGGAAATAAGTAAGGTTAAGTGTCTGCTCCTTACCTGATCTGAGCACCAGGCACACATGGGACTCACAGCCAGACATTGTTGGCAGGAGCTCACGCCTCGTGTGGTACAGATGTTCGGTCCTGCAACAGAGAGACGAAGGCATTAACCCTGATCTGACTTGGTAAAGTAACGGGCCTGCCCCATCCTTCCCAACTTTCCCAAATGCCCAGGTTTACAGCTCTCAGATGCACACACTCACCCTAACCGAACCACAGACATTTACCAAATACATGCTGTTTGATAAGAAGAAGGATGAGGAAGGTCGGGAGAAACTCATCACTGACCACCACTGATGAGGCCACAGTGAGGGCAGGTGATGGAGCAAGGCTGAGCCATGGACCAAAGTGTCAGCTCATAAGTGATGGAAAGGTTTGAATTAGCAACTGGTTTGACACCTACACTGTACAAATGAAAATCTGAGGTCCAGAGCAATGGCAATGTGTCCTTTCTCCAATTATTCTGATGATATATTCACAGCCATTACACGGGGTCTCCAAAGCCCTGATGCACTAACATTAACATGCAACCTAAATATTGGGGGGCTGGGATGGCCATGACAAGACCCCATCGGCCTACCAGGAAAAAGAAAAAAATTTTCTGAAATCTTATCAAACTTCCCAAAACATATATCTTTGGATCCAAGCATAGAGTGCTCCGGGGAGAACTGCAGAAATGTTAGAAAAGGCTGACTGATACAAGCTGAATGAACATGGAATTTTGGAGTTGGAAAGCCTGTACTTGAATTCTGGATGCTCTTCTAACTAGCTGTGTCATGACTTTGGGCAACTCAAAAACCTCTATGAAATGATAATAACTGTCTCACAGGATGTATACAAGAATTCACTGAGGTAAAGGGAGAAGTACTCAAATGTCAACAGTCTTTATACTGTCAAAGGACGGAGGAAAAGAAGGGTGAGGGAGGAGCAGGGACAAGCAGAGGCCCCAAAATAGCTCTGAGAAGCCCAGCCTGGAAGAAAACCTTGGGCTTTTCCTTAGACAGAAAGCCGCCATCCTCCTTGCCTTCCCTAGCTCAGGTAAGCCTGGCCTCAGCCAGGTGACCCCTTCAGGGCCCCAGGAACGCCCTTTTCCAATATAAGGAGCAAATGAGAAAAACCCATTCTTCCCCAGGACCCAGTTATCCCGACGGTTCCTTTATCCAGTTTGCTAAAGTGGCCTCTTTGCCCCGAGCTGGTGAGACTAGCAAATCTACTGAAGAGAAACCACTTTGACAGTTGGGGTGTTTTCCCATGGTCTCCAAAACTTCTCATTGAGCTCAATGTCTCAGTCCATTTTATTATAGTGTGACTGAACTCCCGCCCTTCCAACTTCTGGACAAAAACATATCAAGAAAATGTGCTTACACACACACACACACACACACACACACACACACACACACACAAGTGTTAAGAAAAATTATCCAAAATTTGGAAATAGGCGAAGGGAATACTGGGTGCCCTTCCAATATAATTCAGGGTGTTGACTAGTAGACCCACCATGCTTAGGGATTATCTGACTTTCTAGTGGTGTGTACCTTTATTTGACTTCGATCAATTAGAATGCAACTCTTTAAGAGTAGAGGTTCACTTATAGAAAATCTATAACAATGGAAATGATTCTCGATGACAACAAGGTATATGATTCTTACCCAGCAGCACCACAAATGATTTCTGTCTGGTAGGAAAGGGGATCCCCAAAGGTTAGGGCTTATTGCCTTGCAGAACCTTAACCATTTTTGAATCACAATTGCTCTTTCTCTAGCCAGATATGAACACAGCCCCTCCTTATTGGAAGAGTTCTGAGAGGAACATAGCCTGAACTATTTTAGGAATCTCCTTCCCGTTCTGAAGTTTGCAAAGGGATTAGCATCCAGAAAGGTAATTCTGGACATAAATGCCATCGATTTTCACTAGGGAAAGGAGAACAACGTGAAGAGTTAGAAGGACGTGACCGTGGAGTACGCTGTCGACTTATTTTTGAAAAAAAATTTCCCGGTCTATACATTTACCTATTCATTCTCAACTTAGCATGTCCCTATAAGTCCTTGACTTGCAGCCACAATGGAAAGCCTCCTCAGATGTGAGGTAAATAACAGCAAGACCCCTCCTTGTGAATGGGCAGTCCCTGACCTCGGATGAAGTGCTCCTGGGACTTGTTCTTTAGGAAGTTATGCCTGGGAAGTGATGGCTACCCAGTTCCCCTTACATCTCTTTTTAATGAATCACAGGTTGATTTCATGAGAACCAAGAACCACCTCCCCCAATAGCCCCCACCAAGGCCTGCCATCAAGGGCAAGTTCCTGGAATGCAGTGGCTGAGAGTGACTGACTCATCAGAAGTCTCTGTGCCTGGGCCATGCTGATTCAATGAGCGGCTGTTCTGAAGCCACCCCTCCCTCCCGAACATGTGGAAGGAGTTTGGGCCTCTGTTTCCAGTCATTCATAAGGCCCATGTTCCTGTTCAGCCTCAGGGGCCCAGACTCGGCCCTGCTGGAGAAGTGGGGATCTTCATCAGAACTCTGTCATTGCCAAAAAC
Organism: Eptesicus fuscus; assembly: GCF_027574615.1. NCBI lineage: Eukaryota > Metazoa > Chordata > Mammalia > Chiroptera > Vespertilionidae > Eptesicus > Eptesicus fuscus. The sequence goes on along the minus strand of NC_072492.1, from coordinate 31,594,303 downwards.
AAACAACCCCTACCACCCCTTTCCTCTCTAACAGTTTAGCCAGAGCAGGAAAACAAGGGGGACTGGCCCTGGTCCTCACAGGGTGATCAGAAGGTTTCAATGAACCCATCTCTGTCAAACTCTGAGCACAATGGCTGGCACAGAGCAAGCACTCAACAAATGCCTTCACAGTAGCTATTGTTTTTCAAAGTATATTTTTATTGATTTCAGAGAGGAAGGAAGAGAGAGATAGAAACATTAATGACAGTTTTACCCCCACTGTCCCCAGATGCCTCTACACACCACCCTGTCTGGGAATTGAACCATGACCTCCTGGTTCATAGGTCGACGCTCAACCACTGAGCCACACCAGCTGGGCGCTATTGTTTTTGTTGTTGCTGTTTTATCCTGTGGCCTGAGCTGTTTCAGGCCGGTGAAGGTTTTACTTTCTTTTTCCCCTCCTAAAGACAGTTCTACAGAACACCCTGCACACCGGGGTAGTGAGGGCCTGGAGCCAGAAAGCCTCAGGCTAGAAGACAATGATCAATCCTCAGATCTGGCTTCTAAATGGAGTTAGGAATGTTGGGTGTTCCAAAATCCAAGCTAGGAGGGATGGCCAAGCAGAGCAGGCCAGTTAGAAACAATAGACAAGGGCAGCCAAAAAGTTTGCCTGGAAAGTAGTAGAAAACTATGGTTTGGCACCTCAGCACCATTCACAGAACCAGAAAAGAGACAAAGGGTGGGAAAAAGGGAGAAAAAAGAAAAACAAGGAAGGGAGTTGGAACCAGTGGAAGTCATAATGCGTCAATGAGAGCTATTTTGAGGACATGCTGTCCAATGAGACAGGATGTCAGAATGCAGAAACGGGCCACCCTCGTGGGGCCAGGGGACTTGAGGAGAAGGCTGTCAGAGGGAGACGTGTTAGTGGGAAGGGAGGATGATTCGTACTGTAAACACTAGGGATATCTCTCTTACTGTCTGCCAGAGAGTTCTGGCCTGGGTCCCCAGCCCTGCCACTGACTTTTGGCTCATCACTAATTAGGTCCATGGGGACACAGGGTGACTCAGGCAGTGCCTGATCTTCCAGCGCAGTCACCTGGCTGGGTGAGTCATCCAAAAACAAAACATCTGGGGACAGTGGGGATAAGGGGGAGAGATCAACCAAAGGACTTACATGCATGCATATAAGCCTAATCAATGGACACAGACAACAGGGGGGTGGGAGCATGAATGGGAGGTGGGGGGTAATGGGGGAATAAGGACACATATGTAATACCTTAATCAATAAAGAAATTTTAAAAAACACCAAAAAAACATCTCATGCTAACTGCCCTATGAGTGCACAAGTGGCTTCTCTAGAGCAAGTTGCTACGAAAGATTATTTTATTTTTGTTCTTTCATTCAATGTAGCAGCAGCTCAGTAACACAAGGAAGGGGAAGGATACCGGCAGGGGGAGTTCCAGGTAACACAGACCTTCGTGCTCTGAGCAGAAAGTTCCAGGAAGCATCGCTCAAAGGAGTAGGAAATCCAAACTATGTAGGATGTCCCGATTTTAGAGATTTTAAAATGTCTTTTTTAAGTATATCAGAGCCAATTCAATATGGTCTTCAGCATTAGAAGGCATTTGTATAATTTGCCTCCACCGATAATAAAATGTGTTATGGGTTGAACTGTGTCCCCCAAAAAGATATGTGAAAGTACCTATGATTGTGACATTTTTTTTGGAAATAAGGTCCTTGGAGGTGTAATCAAGGTGAAATCATTAGGGAAGGCCCTAATCCAACAAGACTGATGTCCTTATAAAAGGAAAACACCACATGAAGAGAGAGACAGAAAAAGAGAATGCCACGCGATGACAGAGGCAGAGACTGTAGTGTTGCAACTGGAAGGCAAGGAGCTCAAAGACTGCCAGCCACCACCAGAGACAGGAAGATGCAAGAAAGGATTCTCTCCAGAGTCTCAAAGGGAGCAGGGTCCTACTGACACCCTGATTTCAGATTTCTAGATTCCAGAGAGAATATATTTCTGTTGTCTTAAGCCACCCAGTTTTGGCAGCCCTAAGAACCTAGTACCAAATGGATTTGCATTTCCATAGCAAATGTGACATGCTTTTGAGGAACATTGCCCTGCAATACTCGGCATAATTGAGAAAAGCCAGCCTGGAATGAGAACACTGCTATGGTTAACCCACCTATGGACAATGGAAAAGTGGTTAGTTTTACACCTTTCTTCTCATATATGTCATGGTGGCAGCACTCATTCATTCATTCATTTACTCAACAAATTTTTATTGAGCATCTAACTGTGCCCAGCACTCTCCTAGGCATTGAAAATACATTGATGAACTAAACAAACCTCCTACTCTTGTAAATTTTAGTGAGGAAGATGAAAACAAAAAAACATACACAACAAGTACAATTTCAAACAGTGGTAAATGCTTTAGAAAATAAGGCCGGATAGAGGAATAGTGACATTGAGAGGAGGGAGCCTCCTTTAGAAAATGTGGTCGGGAAAGGCCTGAGTTAACATCTCAAGATGATATACAGAAGGAAGCCATGGGACGATCTAGGGGATGAGCATTACAGAAAAGAACTATGACAAGAGCTAGATGGACTTCAGCTTCTTAAAGAAATAGTAGGGCCTGGCTGGCATGGCTCAGTGGTTGAGCATCGACCTATGAACCAGGAGGTTAGGGTTCGATTCCCGGCCAGGGCACATGCACGGGTTGCAGGCTCCATCCCCAGTATGGTGTGCAGGAGGCAGCCAATCAATGATTCTCTCTAATCATTGATGTTTCTATCTCTCTCTCTCTCCCTCTCCCTTCCTCTCTGAAATCAATAAAAATACATTAAAAACAAATAGTAGGAAGAAAGAGGGAGGAGGAGAGAGGCAGAGAGGTGGTTGGAGAAGCAGTCAGGAAACCATTGCTGTGGTAGGGAGTGCAGCTTTCATGCTCCATGTGGTGGGAAGCCACTGGAGGAATTTGAGCAGAAAACAATCATCCTGGCTACTGAGAGGGAGCAAGACCAGAAAGAGACCAATTAGGAAGCTATTGCAATAATCCAGCCAACAGATGGCAGGGGTTTGGATTGGAATGGTAGTGGTGTCGATAGTGTGGTCAGACCCCAGCTATATTCTGGGGACTTGCTGATGAATGGCTTGTGGGGCATGATGGAAAGATGGGAAGGATTTTGCTCTGGGCAAGCAAATCCCCTTGGGCAAAGTTCAAATGTTTTGATCCACTGGTTATACCTTTTCACTGACCCTTTAGCCAGTAGACCCTGCCCATGTAAAGCCAGATCATGTCTGGTTATTGTCCTTAACTGTGTGAACACTCCATGAAGCCCATCCCCAGATAGAATCCTGTCTTCTGGATGGTTGTGATCTAAATTAACACCCAGTCTCCGGGAAACACCATAAGGGAATGGGTAGTAAAACAATGAACACTATTATCATGGGACAGTGGGAACAGTGCGGAAAGCATGCGGACTGGCAAGCAGGACAAACCTAAAGCCGCTTTTACCATAGAAAGCTGTGTGACCTCAGGCACACCCCTTCATGCTCTCTCTAGGTCCAAGGACTCTGATTCTTGGTCACATCCCTATTCAAGAGCTTACCACTGTTCCCTGGACTTTAACAAGTCTAACCCACCATATCAGCAATGCACTGGAGACCCTAAGCAACTGCTTCCTTTCCCCCATGCTCCCAAATATGGGCAGAATACTTATGCCATGAGTTGTTAGGTTTAAATGAGATAACAGATGTGAAGGAACCATCCATGCTGGATGCTCAGTAAGTGTTGGTTTCTTTCCTCCTTGCCTTTATGATAATCACTTCCTGCCCATCCCACTGCCCTCCATCTCAGGGTCAGACAAAAGAAAGTCCTTTGTCAGTAATAGGATATAGGGGAGAAATCACTAGTCAGGAGACAGGAGTCCCCAGGGATAGACCACACCAATGCCACTGAACTAATTGTCACTTCACCCTCAGGGCCTCCCTTTTTGCCTCTCGGTAAAATAAAGGGTGTTCAATTCGATGATCTTCAAGGTGCTGCCAGCTCTGTAAGTTTATTTCCCAGCCAGAAAGCATCAACAGGGTGACCAGGAGTCCAGGAGGTCTAGCCTCCCAGAGCCCAAGACCCCTCAAACAATGCACATGTGTCCATTTCTTCCTACTGGCTTAACTATTACAGTTTTTCTTTCTTTTTTTCCAATTACAGTTTACATTCAATATTATTTTGCATTAGTTTCAGGTGGGTAGCATAATGGTTAGACAATCAATATACTTTACAAAGTGGTCCCCTGGCATTCCCAGTACCCAACTGACACCATACAAAGTTATTGCAATTATTGACTATATTCCCTATGCTGTACGTTTCATCCCCATGACTATTTTGCAACTCCCAATCTGTACTTCTCAATACCTTCACCTTTTTCACCCAGTCCCCCAATCCTCCTCGTCTCTGGCAACCATCAGTCTGTCCTCTGTATCTATGAGTCTGTTTCTGTTTTGTTTATTCGTTTATATTGTCCTTTGGATTCCACATATAAGTGAAATCGTGGTATTTGTCTTTCTCTGACTCACTTATTTCACTTAGCATAATCCCCTCTAGGTCCATCCAGGCTGTTGCGAATGGTAAGATTTTGTTCTTTTTATGGTCAAGTAATGTTCCATTGTATGTATGTACCACATCTTCCTTATTCACTGGTCTATTGGTAGGCACTTGGGTTGCTTCCATAGGTTGGCTATTGTAATAATGCTGCAATGAACATAGGGGTGCATATGTTCTTTCAAATTTGTGTTTTGGGTTTTTTTGGATATATACCCAGAAGTGGAATCACTGGGTCATCAGGTAGTTCCATTTTTAATTTTTTTAGGAACCTCCACACTGTTTTCCATAGTGGTTGCACAAATCTGCATGAGGGTTATCTTTTCTCCATATGCTCAGTGGTCTAACTCTGATATTTGATTCAAATATTGCATCTCAAATTCTGGAAAATTTTATCAGTACAGGCCCCACCTCCCATCTGATTCACTCAGCACAGAGAAGAGGCAAGCCTGTACCAAGCTCTGTTTGAGGCCCAGCCCAGCAGTGCCCTGTTGGTGACCTTGGCAATCAGCTGTCCGGTTCTGCTACTTTTCCTCCTCCAGCTCATGTGGGTATGGACAGCAGATAACGGTGCTGTCACCAGTCCTCGCTGCCAATCTGTCTTCATAGGAAGGCAAATTGAGAGGACAATTTGGCAAAACCTATTAAAATTTAAAATATTCATGTCCTTTGACCCAACAGCTTTAGTTAAAAAAGAAAATCAGCTGCCCTAACCCGTTTGGCTCAGTGGACAGAGCATCGGCCTGCGGGCTGAAGGGTCCCAGGTCCGATTCCGGTCAAGGGCATGTACCTTGGTTGCGGGCACATCCCCAGTGGGGGTTGTGCAGGAGGCAGCTAGCTGATCGATGTCTCTCTCTCATCGATGTTTCTAACTCTCTATCCCTCTCTCTGCCTCTCTGTAAAAAAATCAATAAAATATATATATTTTTAAAAATCAGCCTATAGAAACATGAACAAAGAGGCATAATAATAATGCACAAGAATATCTCCTGCAGTTTTACTTGTAGTAGCAGATAATTGGGAATGACCCCAGTGTCTGCCAACAGGGAATTGGTTAAGAAAATTCAGATATATCCATGTAACGGTATGCCTTCTGGCTAGAATTATAGCTCTTGGGATAAATAATGGCAAGCCATAAATTGACATAAAAAGATGCCTCGTGCCCTAACTGGTTTGGCTCAGTGGATAGAGTGTTGGCCTGCGGACTCAAGGGTCCCAGGTTTGATTCTGGTCAAGGGCATGTACCTTGGTTGCGGGCACATCCCCAGTAGGGAGTGTGCAGGAGGCAGCTGATCGATGTTTCTCTCTCATCATTGTTTCTAACTCTCTATCACTCTCCCTTCCTCTCTGTAAAAAAATCAATAAAATATAGTTTAAAAAAAAGATGCCTCGTGTATATTATTAAGTGACAGTGATCCTATTATGGATGATCCTGCTTGAGAAATAACAATAATGATAAATAACTATAAATATTCAAGATTTCCACTAGCAAAGAGGTTTAGGGTTGAATACATGGACTTTTAAAGTAGCTACTAAATGTGCCTTTTGCTAAACATCTGGAGCTCTCTTCTAGGATGAAGTTTTTCAAGTATGTTTTTAGCTGCAGACCTTCCTTTTTTCCCTCCAAAAATTCTTACATGGAATTCCACATTATTAATCAATTAAAGGGAAAACTTCTCCAGCTAATGGTGGAGAGGGGCAGGAGCAAACCAAAGTCTCTCCCTTCATCTCCTTTGCCAACTTTTCAGCCCCTGAGACACAAAGAGACTGAGGCCCCGAGGTAAGATGACTTGTTCAAAGTCACACAGCGAAATGATGAAAAAGCCTGCCGAGCCACAAATCAAATACACGTTTCTCAATTCCAGACCCACAGTTCCTTTCACAATGAAGTGTTATTTTATTTTTTTCTATATGAAAGGAAGTAGCTTTTGTAAGTTTTAAAAAAAATGTAACACAAGTTTAGGTAAAGGAATACACATACACATGAGAATTATATGTGCAAGAGGGAAAGATCTGATGAACACCCCTTCTTATCAATAGTGGACATTATGGGGGAATAGAATTAGAGGGGAACCAGCCATTTTACTCTCCAATGTTTGACTTTCTTCTAATGAGGACATATCTCTCACTCTCTCCTTGAATGTTCGAATATCTTTACTAACTGAACTAAGAGGCGCTGATAGGGAGGGAAAGTGGTCTTTTTGTGGGAACATGACAGAAAGCAGAAAGGAAGACTTACAGTGGAATTTTTTTTCAAAGATGCTACCAAAAAAAAAAAAAAAATTTAAGGTAGAATATCCCCAGGCTTACTTAACAGTTTCTGGATCCTAGGATTGTGACATACCATATTTGGCCATAAACTATCCAATGCTCTTAGGACCAAGAATAATAAAAGTGCTGGTTGCTGCAGAACTCTCCCCAATATCCTGAAGATATTAATTGCTACTTAGCACTTGGAGAATCTAATGGCTTAATCTACATGGCCCAAACACCTCTATCCAATTAGAAAATTAAGAAATTGGAAATTGGATCCATGTTTGATGGATGTAGTCTCTTGCTTTCAGGGTAACCGTCTCAACACCTGAGGAAAATGGAGTAGCCTCGGATAACCTTTTAGCATTCTGATACATGCAACACCAACCAAGGAAACTCTAATGTATCACACTACTAGTAAGTGAAGGAAGCCAGACTTGGAAGGCTACATACTGTATGATTTCATTTATATGATACTAGAGGCCCGGTGCACAAATACGTGCACGGGTGGGGTCCCTCGGCCTAGACAGTGATCGGGGCCATCTTGCCCAGTCCCAATCAGGGCTGGCCAGCTGGCCAGGGGGAAGGACCATGGGAGGTTGGCTGGACGGGGGGAGGGACTGCAGGAGGTTGGCCAGCCAGCTGTGGGGAGGGACCGTGGGAGGTTGGCCGACCACGGGAGGTTGGCTGTGGGAGCACACTGACCACCAGGGGCAGCTCCTGCGTTGAACGTCTGCCCCCATGGTGGTCAGTGCACGTCATAGCTACCAGCCAGTTGTAATGGTCGCTTAAGCTTTTATATAGATAGATAGATAGATAGATGCTGCAAATAGCAGGACTATAAGGACAGGACACAGATCAGTGGTTGCCAGGAACTAAAGATGGGGAAAGAGAACTGATGACAAAGGAGCTCAAGGGAACTGCTTAGGGCAGCGATTTTCAGCCGGTGTGTTGTGGCAGGCGCACTGGTGTGCCGCAAGAATTTTTAAAACATGCCATACCTGACTACTTAGTCAGGAGCACTGACTTCTTTTCCCTTAGACTGTCAAATAAAAAAAATGACAACAACCAACACAACAATAGCTGTGAATGAGTCAATATGGTACCTTTTTTTCCCCCTCAGGTTGGTAAAAAATATATCACTTTTTTGGTGTGGTGCAGAATTTTAATAATTAGTTTTATGTGTCCATGAGATGAAAAAGGTTGAAAATCGCTGGTTTAGAGTGATGGAAATAGTCTATATCTCGATTATGCTGATGGTTACCTCAGTGTGCATTTGTCAAAATTCATAGAACTGTACACCCTAAAAAGAATAAACTTTAATGTATGCAAATTATACCTCAATAAACTCAAATTTTAAAAATGAGCGTTCCTGGAGATGCTGTGTGCATGGAGAGCTTCACATTTAAATAAGTGCCGGCGTTTGACACCGGGAGAACAGGCAGTGTGATTTCCCTGCTCCCACCTGCATTTCCATTTGTGACCTGAGCTCCATCAGGCACAATGATCTTCCCGCTCAGGAAGGGTCAGGGTTCAGAAGGGAGAAGGGGCGATGGGGTAAAGCAGCAGGCCAGCTCTGTGGGCAGCAGAGGGGGCTGGGTCAAGTCCAGTGGTTTATCCCTAAAGCTGCTCCGTCATTCCCCCAGTTAATTATCTGTCTGCTGATTCATGAGTTGTGGTTCCTGTGGTCATGCTTCCTCACTATTCCTGCCAACGAGGGCCGGAGGATGCTTAGGGCTGGGGAGGATGATAACCAGAGATCCTGAGTGGGGTGGGGAGTTGCAGAGGAGGCATTTCTATTAGGAAATTCCAAAGTCATATCCAGACTCCCCCTCCTCACTGTTGCCTCCTGGCCCTTTTTTACGTTGTCCCCAGGAGACCTCTGTCACTCACACTCACAATTTTGAGAAGGATAAAGGAGAGTGGCGCCCTCCTGTGTGTCTCCTCCAGGAAGGGGGAGGGGGGGAGACAGACACTTCTCAGAGGGTCCCCTGACTTCCCAGCACCCTCAGATCAGAGGTCTAAATGGTGCAATAGTGCAAAGGTCCAAATGTGCAAAGAATTCATGGTCTCGGCTGTATTCGACGAATGCCCAGATGGAGCACTTGAGGGTCTTCTGTGAATGAATGCAGATACGCAAATATTGAGTTTCTGAAAGTGAGGCACATCACCTCTAGATGCCTTTTCCTAGCATTCCATAGGTATTTATGTTGCTGCCTATGTGCCAGGCACTGGACCAAAAAAATGTTGACCAAATAGACATGTCCTTTTCCTCATGGAACCTGAAATCGCATGGACAACCTTTCCTTTCCTCTTTATCCAGAGACAGAATTTACGGTTTTCTCATGGACAAAGCAAATGAATAAGCCTCTCTCTTTCTTAGCCTCTTCCACGGGTTCTTGTTGGGACAGAATGGCTGAGATATGCCAAGCCACCAACAGCGAATGGGTTGGAATCAAAAGGGATCCCTTGTTACATAGGTGTGGGGAAAGGGCCCCATCGGTCTCATTCTGGGAGCTTGGATTGCACACACTCGTGAAGCAGTGACACTCTTGCCTCCAGTACATAGTAGATAGCATGGATAGCAAGAACAATGCCAATAGTAGCTGCCATTTATTGAATACTTATTTTGTGCCTTTTCTCATTTAATTGGCACAGTCATAGAAGTACTGTTTTCTCCACTTTACAGATGAGGAAACTAAGGACTCAAGAGATTAAGTAACTTGCCCAAGGCCACACAGCCAACAAGAGTTGAAATCAAGAATTAAACCAACATCTGACTGGCTTTAAGCATAGCTGTCCCTTTCCCCAGCCAACAAGCTTTCCTCCCATGTCTCTTCGGGCCCTGAGAATTGCTGCACAGGGCTCAGTTGTAGAGTTTCCAAGATACAAGATCAGGAGGAGAAATCAGCACCCCAGCTCAGAATGAATAAGTTTAGATGATGATAGCAGATAAAACTTACCCATTGGGTCCCAAATTAGAATAAAGACCTACCTATGGGGAAGCCACAAAACCCAATACTTCTTGGGTGATGCTGAAAAGATCACCTCTGAACATAAGTTCCAAAACTCATTTCTACCCTCAAACAACCTCTCTTCTCTCCATACCAGACCCTACTATTCTGGGAGCGTCTCTTTGCCACCCACACCCAGCTCTTTCCGTGTCCCTTCGACACTGTGTGTCCCAACATAACTCTCCTATTCTCATCCCACCACCTGCTGCCCCAGGATCTGATGATGCCTGCAACCCAGCCACAGGTAGTGTTTACTAGTAAGAGCATAGGGGTTTCAAATACAAAATATCTGCTTTCACTGGGGGCTGATTACTTGAAGATCTGGCTCTAGAGCCCATGCTTTTAAACACTATTCTACCCTGCCTCCGAGGGGGTCTGGGACTAGATCGGCACAACCAGTCACCACCGCTGAAATCACCCAAATTATAACAAATCTGCGAACAGATCTCCTACGAGATACTGAATGCAAACTTAGGTTTGTCGATGCAGTGGAATCCTTTATGAATCACTGCAATGTGTAAACCATATCAACAAAAGATATACTAAGGTTGAGGGGTGGAGAGAAAAACACCAGAAGCACATATACACTCTTCATGTTCACTAATATCGAGCCAGGAGCCACACCAGTCTCTCTATTGTATGGCACCTTACTTCTAAGACTGTAAATATATATATATATAATGATTAGACTCAGAAATCAGCCAGAAATTCAGAAAGCTGTGGATGTGAAAAGAAAAGAAAGGAAAAAAATGGTTTAAGTTCACAGAAGCAGGCTCTCCATAAAAGACAGCTGAGTCGCCCTTCTGTATGTCCCCACTGCCCCAATCAACGGCAGGCCGCATCTGAGCCACGGCTCTCACAACTCCCAGGACAGAATCCTGGAGACTCACAGTTCTGTGCCACGGTCATCAGGCTGCTCATTGCAGACTGAAGGTATCAGTTGACCTGTTTGTGCTTCCATCACATGGGAAGCTTCAGCAATAACAACTTAGCCCCCTATGTGTTATCTGTAACTCTTCCATGATGATTATCATTCACAGAATGTGGTGATGGTGTCCTGGGTGTATACTTTTCTCCAAACTTATCTAGTCTTATATGATACTAGAGGCCTGGTGCACGACATTCGTGCACTGGGGGAGAGGGGCTTCCTCAGCCTGGCCTGTGCCCTCTTGCAGTCCGGGACCCCTCGGGGATGTCTGATTGCCGGCTTAGGCCTGCTCCCCACGACATACCCCAAGGGGTCCTTAGCACTGCCCCTCGGAGACAGGAGAGGTTCCTGCCACAGCCGCTGGGCTCGCCAGATGTGAGCCTGACATCTGGCTGAGCTCCTGTGTTGAGCATCTGACCCGTGGAGGTCAGTGTGTGTCATAGTGACTGGTTGTTCTGCTGTTTGGTCGATGTGCATATTAGGATTTTATTATATAGGATATAGGTACTTGTGTATGTCAATCATATGTAATTTTAAAAAAAGATATTGTTGCCTTATCCTATATAATCTCTTATACACATACTTCTCTGTGCCGCGGCAGCACAGCCAAGGGTTGTGCGAGCCTGAGGGAGGGCTGGTGAAGGATGAAGAAAAAGACAGACAAGGGAATAAGCTGGGTCTAGGTGGATCTTCTGTGCCTTGGTGAGGCCACAGAACAGATCCAGACTGCAAAGCTGATGCTTTATTTATAGTCAGGGGCAAACAAGGTAATTTACAATGTTCTTGTAAGTTTCACTGTTTTTGGCAGCACTTGCTGCCCCTCCCACAGCCCATTAGCTACCCAGGAAAGATCTAGGGAGCAGTCACAAGATCAAGCTTAATTATGCTTAGAAGGCTGTGCCATCCAAGCTGGGACTTGTTTGCGACTTTGCCAGCAGGTCATTCTGAGGCCTAACCCTATAACTGCTCCCTACACTTCTCTTTTTTTAATACATTTGTATTGATTTCAGAGAGGAAGGAAGAGGGAGAGAGAGATAGAAACATTAATGATGAGAAAAAAAAAAAAACATTGATGATGAGAGAGAATCATTGATTGGCTGCCTCCTGCACGCCCCCTACTGGGGACCAAACCCGCAACCCCGGCATATGCCCTTGACCGGAATCTAACCTGGGACCCTTCAGTCTGCAGGCTGATGCTCTATCCACTGAGCCAAACCGGCTAGGGCTATACACACACTTCTTGAAGGTAGTCATCAAAGTATTTTTTCTCATCGAAGTATTTTTGAATAGCTATCTTTTGAAATGGACTTATCAATAAATCTTACTAAATTAAAAAAAAAAAAAGTACTTTCGCCCTAGCCGGTTTGGCTCAGTGGATAGAGCGTCGGCCTGCAGACCAAAGGGTCCGGGGTTGATTTCCGTCAATGGCCCAGGCCCTGCTCAGGGGCGCATGCAGGAGGTTAATCGAATGTGTTTCTCTCACATGGATATTTCTCTCTGTCTTTCCCTCTCCCTTCCACTCTCTCTAAAATCAATGGGGGAAACATATCCTCGGGTGAGTATTTAAAAACACACACACACAGTACTTTCTGCAGGATCTAAATTGTTACAAGAAGTACCACTCCCTTCATTGAAAGTACATAAATGAACACTTGTAACTCCTCTGCACGGGAACACCCAGAGGACTAGGAGCCAGAGTTTTCTCTGGGAAGGTCACCGAGGCTCTGGAAGAACCACGGGCAGGCCCCCCCCCCCCACCCCCCCAGCCCCCGGCTGCGCTGTGCTCTGCCCCTCCCCAGCTCCAACGACGCCCAGTGCCAACTGCCGTGGCCGCTGATGGTGTGTGCAGCAGCAGGAGAGACAAAGCCAGGGACCCCGGCCGGCTGCAGGGACCCTCGGCGTGGCTCTCGCAGGCACTGGAGATGCTTCGGATGCGAGGTCCGCCACCCCGGGAACACTGTCGGAGGCAGAGCCTTCATCCCTCCGAATCGCTCCCGCGGGGAGCCACCAAGTTTAAGAAAATGAAAAGTAAAACTTGGGAGAAGTCCAACGCAAGGAAAAAGAGGAATGTCGAGTAACTGGCAAACCCGCGCGCTCACCCTCTCATCTGAGAAACTGTAACCTCCGGCCTCGGCCAACGCGCGGGAACGGCCCCGGGGAGCCGCGGCTCGCCCCGCGGGCCAGGTCACCTGCGATGAGCGCAGCCCCGGCCGCATGCGGGGCTCAGCGCAGCGCGCACGGCGAGGCCGCCCAGAGCGGGCGCCTCCCCCGGCTAAAGCCTTCTGCGTCCCGGAGGACCATCCCCTACGGAGCCCGTCACCCTGACACGCCGGGGCCGGGAAGGTCCCCCAGGGGGCTCCAGGCTCCGACGGTCCCAGCCTGGCCCCGCTCACTCCGTGAGCAGCCGCGCCGGCCGGGTTTCCCCGCTCCAACGCTGCCAACTTGGCTGCGGCCGGATGCCCGACGCGGACCACCTGGGGGCGGCGTTCCCACCGCCCGGAGCCTCACTCACCTCCGACGCCGACGCCCGCCAGCGCCCCCAGCACCAGCACCGCGGCCCAGAGCGGCTGCGCTCGCATCTCGTCCGCCCGCCGCCACGCTCCGCCTCGGCTGCGCCCGCCCGCCCCACACCGCGCAGCAGAGCCCGGGGCCGCTTTTCCCGCAGCTGGAGGGGCGGGGAGGGGACGCCGTGGGTGGGACGCAACGGGGCGGGCCGCGGACTGGCGCTTCCTCCCCGAGGGCCCTTTTCTGGTCTCGGAGCCGGAGAGGGGGCGGTGGAAAACCGCGCCTTCTCTCGCAGAACCTCCATCCGAGGGCGCGGTTGGGACCAAGGGCAGGGCGCATCCTCCGCAGACATCCTGCTCCCAGCGTCCACACCGGTGCCCTGGGTTCGCTTAGGAAAGCCAGGAGCACGTGGCCCCTCTCCGGACCGAGTCCCACCTCCTCAGACAACCCGCAGGTCTCTCTCTTTCACCTGCATTGCACTCTCCCTCCGTGCCTTGAGTATCATTCATTCACACTTCCATTCGTTTAATTGACAAATATCTGTGGACTGCCTACTCTGTCAGGCACTGGTTTAGTCCTTTATTATTCACTTTTTTTTTTTTTCTTGAATTGGTTTGGTTTTCAGATAGACTAGAAGTCTCTTGAGGACAAAACCACATCTCAAGCGTGTATAAGCAATGGTGTCCATAAAGTATCCACGAAGACTTGCTCACACATAGAGGTATCTGATAATCATTTCAGGGCACAGTCCAGTAGTTCCACACACTCGTACACACTTACCCACCAGATATACGTTCCAAGACCCCACGTGGATGCCTATAACTGCAGAGAGTACCAAACTTTTCTCCTCTACATACACCCACCTTTTCAATTAAAGGAAGGGTTTTTACGGCTTCTCTTGGACACATCACAATTGCCAGCATCGCCGCTCTTGCACGTTGGCACTATTATGAAGTAAAATAAGGGTTACGTGGACATAAGCACTGTGGTACTGTCACCATCTGTCTGATAACCAAGAGTGGGCGGCCAGCACAATACAACCTGGGCAAAGGGATGACTGACATTCCTGGCAGGACAGGGGGGGTGGGAGTCTACACAAAGCTGAGCCCAATTTAAAACTTAAAAATGCATTGTTTTTTGAATTTGCCATTTAATGTTAATATCAGATTATACACTTGATGGCAGGTAACTGAAACTATGAGAAGCTAAACCATGGATAAAGAGGGACTACTGTGTACTCTCTCCAACCAAACTCGCAGGCTTTGGAGCTTTATCGTATTTGCCTCAAAGGCCTCCCCCTCAAGTCTTTCCTTTTGGTCTCTGGGTCTTCCCCGGACTAGAAACCTCAGAAAGCTCAAAAGGGCAAAATGCTAGTAGCACCAAGAAGCAGGAGGCCACCAGGGAGTGGCTGGGGCTGGTGCCGGCTGTGGAATGGGGAGCTCTGAAGCAAGGCTTCAGGCCTCAGAGAGGACCTGGAAATCTCTCCAGCTCCTGGGCTCCCCTAAAGGCCTCCAGGCTGCCCTCGGGCTTCCCTACTCCCTCTCCGGAGACACAAGATGCCTGAAAACTGGCCCTGACTCACCCAGCTGGCGTTGCTTGCTCAGTGGTTGAACTTTGACCTATGAACCAGGAGGTGACGGCTCAATTCCCAGTCAGGACACATGCCCTGGTTATAGGCTTGTTTCCTAGTGTATGGTGTGCAGGAGGCAGCTGGTCAGTGATTCCCTCTCATCATTGATGTTTCTATCTCTCCCTCTTGCTTTCTCTCTGAAATAAATAAAAATATATATTTTAAAAGATATATATTACTAGAGGCCCAGTGCATGAAAATTCATGCACTGGAGGGGGGTTACCTCAGCCCAGCCTGCCCCCTCTTACAGTCCCGGAGTCCTCAGGGGCGGGAGGCGACCCAGTGATCAGGGGAAGGTGACGCCCCATCACACCTCTGCTGCCGCCACTGCCGGCAGCGCAAGCCTTAGCCAGCCCTGGTTACCTGTGCCTCGGGCAGCCCTGGGCAGCTGGGCAGCTGCCATCTGAGGCTTGCCTGCATCTCGGGCCAGCCCTGAGCGGCTGGGGGGCTGAGGGAACTGGGGGACTCCGGAGGCAGGCGCAGGGAGTGGCCTTGCCTCACGCCTGCCACCCCAGTGGGGCTGAGGGGACTGGGAACCGCCATCTTGTGGCTGTGGGCACTGCCATCTTTGAGGGTGTGGCAGTCAATTAGCATATTCCCTCCTGTGGGTGCCACCATCTTTGAGTGTGGGGCAGTCAATTAGCATACTCCCTCCTTATTGGCTGTGGGTGCCACCATCTTTGAGAGCGAGGCAATCAATTAGCATACTCCCTTCTTATTGGCTGTGGGCACTGCCATCTTTACAACAGTGTGAGGGTCAATTAGCATATTATCTCCTTATTAGATAGTATTTTTTAAAAATATATTTTATTGATTTTTTACAGAGAGGAAGGGAGAGGGATAGAAAGCCAGAAACATCGATGAGAGAGAAACATCGACCAGCTGCCTCCTGCACACCCTCTACAGGGGATGTGCCCACAACCAAGGTACATGCCCTTGACCGGAATCGAACCTGGGACCTTTCAGTCTGAAGGCTGACACTCTATCCACTGAGCCAAACCGGTTTCGGCGATAGTATTTTTTTTTAAACTGGCCCTTTATAGCCCATGGACACAGACAATAGAGTGTAAAGTCCTGGGGGAGGAGGTTGAGATGGGCTGAAGGGAGCCAATGGGGAAAAAAGGGGACATATGTAATACTTTCAACAATAAAGAATTATTTTAAAAAAAAAAAAAAAACTGGCCCTGACTCAATTTTCTGCCCCATCTCCCACCCTAGCCCAAGAATATACCTTTCCTAAATATTCTCAAACATTCCCTGCCTTTCTATCTGACTAATTTAACTTCCTTTTTGCCACCTGGAAAATTCCACTAATCTTTCAAAACCTCTCACATGCCTTCTCTTTCATGTGATCTCTTCTGCTGTCTGCCCCTCCTCCAGCCCCACACTCTGTAGAGGTGCACACTACCTTCTCAGACCTCCCAAACCTTAGGATACACATAGTGGTGACACACAGCAGCAGCAGTGTCACTAGCAATTCGCAAGGGCACAGGGGAGGAGCCAGCCCACAAAGCATACCTGGGCTTCCTAACCTGGGCTTTATATACCTCCAGCTCCATGTACCTCCCCTCGCTGGAAGAGACCATCGGCCTGAAGCCATTTCAACAGCATTGTCATAGCCCCTGGAGCAAAATTCAAGTCACACAACCTGATTACATCTCTGCCTAAGTATTTACTTATTTGCTTATTACATATAATTTTTTTTTCTTTTCAGTCTACCAGGCACGTAGGTGTCTCTTCCACCTGGCTCTGCTGGCACCAGCCACTTGGGGTGGGCACTGGTCCAGCAAACATGCTCCCCAAGCCCCCAGCCTAGTCTAAGCCCCGGCGAAGACGTTAGCAAGTTTGTAGCTCTGTTCCCAACCTCAGTGACCATGCAAGCGAGTCCCTGCCAAATCCCCAGCCCAGGGAAGGAAAGGGGCTAGTCCATTTACCTATCCGTATGCATTTAGTATCATAATTGATGGTTGCATTTACATCTACCATCCATTATTTGTTACATCTTTTTGGTTTCGCTGTTACTCCTTTTCTGCCTTCTTCTGGGATAATTCTCTCTTTTTATGCTTTTACTGGCTTTTTAGCTATACCTCTGCTTTGTGGTGTGTGTGTGCCTCGGGATTACAATATGCACCATGAACTTAACATACATAGTCTACCTAGAATTAGTTTTACACCATCTCATGTAAAATGTAGGAACCTTATAAGAGTATAATCCCATTGACAAAACCCCATCCTCTGTACTATTAATGTCATATATCTTACTTCTATTTTTTTAAATATATTTTATTGATTTTTCACAGAGAGGAAGAGAGAGGGATAGAGAGTTAGAAACATCAATGAGAGAGAAACATCGATCAGCTGCCTCTTGCACACCCCCTACTGGGGATGTGCCCGCAACCAAGGTACATGCCCTTGACCGGAATCGAACCTGGGACCCTTGAGTCCGAAGGCCGATGCTCTATCCACTGAGCCAAACCGGTTTTGGCTTATATCTTACTTCTAAATACATAGTAACTCACAATATATTAGTTTTGCTTTAAAGAGTTGCCTCTTACATAAATTAAATAAGGGGACAAAAAATAACCTTTAAATTTACCCATATATTTATCATTTTTTGTGCTCTTCATTTCATCCTCTAGTTGTGGGTTTCCATCTATTATTTCCCTTCAATCTGAAGAAGTTACATTAGAAAATTTTGTAATGAAGATCCACTGTTCAACTTTCTTTGTTTCATCCTCATTTTTTAAATTAATTAGAATGACAATTAATTTTTAACTTACATTTATTGGGGTGCACAATTCTATGATAGATCATCTGTATATTGCATGATGTGCCCACCACCCAAAGCCAAATCCTTTTCCATCACCGTATATTTGACCTCCTTTACCCTTTTCTGCCCCCACCCCCTTTCCTCAGGTAACCACCACACTGTTGTCTGAGTCTGAGTTTTTGTTTGTTTTGTTTGTTTGTTTTTCTTGTTTGTTCATTGGTTGCTTTCAATTTTATAACCCACATATGAGTGAAATAATATGGTTCTTAACTTTTCCCATCTGACTTACTTTGCTTAGCATGATATCCCCAAGATCCTTCAATTCTATGCAAATATCTCGTTTCTCTTCATGCTGTCACCCACTAATTTTAGCATCCATCAATGGTTCTCGACTGCAATCAATTACTGGGGTGTTTGATTAATAGTGATTTTCTGTTTCCACTTTTCCTTCTACAGCTATTAATTGGCATTCCAAAATAAGGAAGAGCTGCCCCTTCTCTCTCGTTTTTAAAATTCAGCTACTTATTTATATCAGTATAAACACATGGATATTTACTTTATTCTCTGAGTTATAATCCATTACTATCATTATTTACTTTGTTACTCGAGTTGCCCCAGGTTTGTCTCTGCTTTTAAGTTTTCTCTTTATCTTTGGTTTCTCAGCAGCTTGCCTTGTACGGTGGATAGGTACTATTTTCTTTGTATTTATCCTGCTTGGAGTTGATGAGACTCTTGGATATATAAGTAGCTTATTTTTCAACAAATACAGGAACTTTTTTTGGTAATCTTCACCTGGGGATATTTTTTTCCATTGATTTTTAGAGAGAGTGGAAGGGAGGGGGTAGGGGGAGTGAGAGAACCTCATGCATCCTGACCAGGGTCGGGGGGTCGAATCTGCATCCCAGGTGCATGCCCTTGACCAGGAATCAAACCAGTGACCTTCCAGTGCAAGGGCCAATGCTCTAACCCAGGCGTCCTCAAACTACGGCCCGCGGGCCACATGCGGGTGTTTTTGCCGTTTTGTTTGTTTACTTCAAAATAAGATATGTGCAGTGTGCATAGGAATTTGTTCATAGTTTTTTTTTTAAACTATAGTCCGGCCCTCCAACGGTCTGAGGGACAGTGAAGTGGCCCCTGTTTAAAAAGTTTGAGGACCCCTGCTCTAACCACTTAGCACACCAACCAGGGTCAAATACAGGATCTTTTTAGCTATTACTTCTTCAAATATTTTTTCTTCCCATTAGCTTTCTCCTTACCCTCTGAAACTATAATTATACGCATTTTTAGATATCATCTAAATATCTAAGTGTATAATTATATAAATATTTATATATTATCACACAGGCCACTGAGGCTTAGTTATTTTTTAAAAAATCTTTTCTTGGTTTTGCATATTAAGTAGTCCATTAATCTCTCTCTATATTTCCCAGTCCTTTCTTTTGCAGTCTCTAATGTGCTGTTAAGTCTATCTGGAGAATATTTTGGACATTGTGCTTTTAAATTCTAGAATTTCCCTTCATTCTTTTTTATAGTTCCGGTTTCTCTGCTGAGATTCCTCATATCTTCAATCATGTTTACATTTTCCTTCAAGTCCTTAAACATGTTCACAGCAGCTATTATAAAATTCCAGTCTGCTCATTCTGACTCATCTCAGAGTCTGTTTCTCTCTTTTTAAATTATGGGCCCCTACTTCCTGCTTCTTCACATGCACAGTGATGTTAGATTGTATACCAAACATTGTGGATCATTCATTTTAGAATGTATGCTGTCTTCCCTTGAAGAGTATTTGAGTTCTGGTCTAGTCAGCCTCGGTTTTACTCTTTTCAGGACTGCCCTTTTTCTATTTTATCCGTAGTCTTAGGGTGTCATTTTTTATTGTAGAACATGGTCCTTACTCCTAAAATGTCAACTTTCTGTATCATCCAAGTACCCTGAGTTGGTCAGTGAGATCTCTTCACTCTGACTGGGCTGAAACGCCAATATCTGGAAGCCATGTGCAACCTCCAGTGTTCCAGTCTAGCTCCCTGCCAGCTCTCAGCAGCTCTCCGCTAAGCCTTACTGAGTCTCACCATGCACCTCTGCAGCCCATCCTCATCTAAAAACCACAGGGGACATCCATATGGACTTCTGGGGGCATCTCTCTGTTCAACCCCTTCCTCTCTAAGAGCTTTCCCCACCAATCACAGCTTCCTCAGTAGCCCTGAGCTCTAATCTATGGCCTTTAGCTCAGTGAGACCATCATGCACCTCTTTTTTTAAAAAAAAAATATTTGTATTGATTTCAGAGAGGAAGGGAGAGGGAGGGAGAGATAGAAACGTCAATGATGTGAGAGAATCATCGATCCCCTGCCTCCTGCACGCCCCACACTGGGGATGGAGCCCACAACCCGGGCATGTGCTTTGACCAGAAATCAAACTGTGACCTCCTGGTTGATAGGTTGATACTCAATTGTTGAGCCATGCCAGCCGGGCAATCATGCACTTCTTAGACCCCACCTTTTCTCCCTGTATTCCAGAAAGTCACCCTGGCAGAAAGCTGGGCAGGTGTAGGGCTCACCTCTTACGTTTCCCTTGCCTCAAGGATTATGCTTCTGCTTTACCTATGTTCAGGTCAAAAGCAGTTCCTCAAACATTTTGTCTACATTCACCTTTGTTAACTATGGGAGAGCAAGGTCCACACCAGTCACTTTGTCATAGTCAGAAGCGGAAGCTCTGTGATTATTTTATTTTATCTTCACCTCCTCCCCATTACTGGACAGTGAGGTCCTTGAGTGCATGGACTGCAGCTTATTACCTTTATAATCCCTGATAGGCCCTCTGTAAATAAAAGAATCATTTCCTATTTTTGACCTTCTTAGCAGCCTTTGATAGTTAATTTTAATAAAATGTTAATCGAGCAAAAATGTTGGGGGACCTGAGTGTCTATTCTGTTATTTGCCCAAGTGCCAAACTCCCCAGTGGATAGGACCATGGAGGGGTATCCAATGCATCCCAGGTAAAAAAAAAAAAAAAAAAAAAATTTCCCAAGGTCCATTTAAGGGGCAAAAGTCACATTATCTGGCTCCTTGTCCAATCTTGCCCAGACTGACACCAAAATAGGAATCCTTTCCCTGTACTCTCATTAACAGTCTGTCTCCTTGGGGAAGCCACTCCTACTCAGTTCCTCGTTGTCACCACTATAAGTTGGAGGAACCAGGTTAGTGGGCATTTCTTGGACCTCTTGCCTTCAAGGTCATGCTTCATTCCCCTTTGTACTAAGGGTCAGAAGGACTCAGGATTCAGGTCCTTGCCCCACCTCTTACTAGTTAGATGGCTTGGAAAAGTCTCCAAATCCTCTCTATGTTCATTTTCCTTATCTGTTAAAAATAATTATCTGTTCCCTACCCTTCTCCCCATCTGAGGCCCCACTCTATACCTTCCTAACACACTTGGTTATGAGGTTCTGTGAGACCGTGACTATGAAAGGTCTTTGGAATCTGAAAAGCACAGAGGGACATATTATTTTTGTTATTATTTATGGAGAGACTGTAGCCCTGTCAGCGCAAATCCACTCCACCAGTTAAGGAAACTAAGTATGGAGTAGCGTGTTGGCTCAGAATCTCCTCCTCCTACACATTTGGCAGACGCTCTTCTGTCCATTGAGAGAGGATGACCCAGCTGTTTCTTTGGCTTGGAAGGAAATGGGCTTTTCAGAGTTCACACTGACTAAAAGTGTCATAACTTGGAATTTCTGGGCTTTGGGGAGCTATCTTAGCAACTACTCCTAGATTTCTATCCAGGTAGTGGTGGAGGGATGAGCTCAGCATTGGCATTTAACATTCATTCACAAGCACGCAGTGGGCACCTCCTGTTTGCCGGGGGCTTCTCAGCATAGTGAGGAGGCAATTGTGAAGAACGCCAGACCCTGCCCTCCGAGAACCAGAGCCCAGAGGGGCCTGAGGCAATCCAGTTCTGTCTTGGATGCCTCCTCACGTGAGCCAGACCTTCCTCTGCTGAGAAGAAAACACGAGAGCCCAAGGGTCTTCCATCCCAGCTCAGCATACAGGGCCAGGCCTGGGTTCAAGCTCCGTGCCCACAGAGGATACCACATGACTGCTCTCACCCTGTCGGACCAAACCAGACCCTTTCCCCACCCAAACTCCATGCCAGGAAGATGCCTCATTCCGATACCAGAGCTGCTGCGTGGCTTCTGGCCCCGAATTCCTGTTGTTTCTAAATCCCCAGTGACCCTCCTTGGGGCCCTGCTCCCGTGGATCCAAATTTGCAGCAGGGCTCAGGCCCTCTTTACTCTCCTTCTGAAGAGACAGAGGGACGTAAGGGTTGTCTGCACAGTAGTTCGGTGGCCAGGATTTGAATCCTACCCCCACCATTTGCTACTTCCATGGTCCTGGGCAAGTTACTTAACTGCACTAAGCTTCATTTTCCCCATCTGTAAAATGGGGATTCGATGGAAAAAGTTAATGTACGTCATTTAGCACAGGGTCTAAGTATTCAATAAATGTGAGCTGTTTCTCCCCTTTAGGATCAACTCATCTATTCTGGATTTCAGTTAATACCCAAATTCTGCCTACAAGTTATAATTCCCACTGCTTCCCTATTGCTGCCTATCACTAGGCCCCCCCTGGGCAATGCTGGTCAAATTGAGGCAGAAAGATATTACAGGCCATGGGCAGGGTCCTGGCTAGTCAAACTGACCACCCTCTGACAGCCCCTGGGTCAGGTTCCCTGACCCTGCACCAACCCATGCTGATCCTTGGCATAATTAGTGCTGCTGGGACAAGTCTCGCCTTGTCCCAAGTTCATGGACTCCTTTTCTTGCCAAGACCTAAAAGCATCAGGTCCCTGATCCCTTCAGAACCCAAGGACAAGGCGCCTGGGGCCCCTTTTCTCGGGAAAAGCTCTCCCCCACCCTTTCACCCACAGGGCTGCTCTATTTTCAAGTCTTGACCACTTCCTGTCTTGGCTATGACAAGAAGTTACCAGCCATACCCAGCTGACTCCTGGGAAAAACCTGGGCATTAGACCAAGGTCTGGGCCAAACACAGGGCCCCTGGGGCTCGGCTTTTCCCTGAAAGAATGACAAAGAGTGGGATGACTGTGAACTGAGCACCTGATCAGCAGTATGCCTCACTTCCCCACGGCTCTGGATGTTTCCGACCCAGGAAGACCTGCAGTCCTTGACCCTGACCTGGAGGCCGTGAGGACCGAGCAGGGAAGAGTGGGAGACCCACACGTCCTTCACTCCTCCCAGGAACCCTGGCAGGAGAGCACCTCCACCTTGCTGGCCCTCCTCCTCCTTATCTCCTCTCCACCCTCTTGCTCCATTCTCCTTCCCTCGGGCCTCAGACACCTGTACCTACACCTGGGCAGTTACTCGCATCCGCCATTCATCTGCCTTCCTGATCCACTCTGTCTTTGGTTCTTCCCAAGGAGCCCTCACACCCATCCCCTTACATAGAGGATTTTGTATGTGGTAAAACCTTCAGACTGGGGTCATCCTAGTTCATGAATGCCCTATTTTTCTGGAGTTTCCCTTCGCCCTGGTCTCAAAATGAAGGTGTTTCCTACTGCTTCCGAATGTGACTGGGCCATCTACTGAGTAAGATTTCGTCTAAGTTGGCAAAGTGGTGACAACTTTGCAACTAGCATTTACTGAGGGCTTATTACGTGCCGGGCTCTGTGCTAAATGTTTCATACACGTTACCTTGTAGAACCTTCATGACTACCTTAAGATAGAAATTGTTTTTATCCTTGTTTTATAGGTGAGGACACTGAGGTCCACAGAGGGAGAGTCACTTGCCCAAGGTCACTGGTAAATTGTAGTCCTCAGTTTCAAACCCTGGCATTCTCCCTACCCAGGAGCCTTCAATGCCTACCCCCAAACAGGTGATTCATAGTGGGCACTTGGGACACTGTAGCAGGTGACCATGGATACCCTTTGAGGTAGGGGGACATAACTCTCAAAATCCCTTAAAAACGAATGGTAGCCCTAGCTGATTTTGCTCAGTG
Organism: Eptesicus fuscus; assembly: GCF_027574615.1. Lineage (NCBI taxonomy): Eukaryota > Metazoa > Chordata > Mammalia > Chiroptera > Vespertilionidae > Eptesicus > Eptesicus fuscus. Next base: position 31,570,606 of record NC_072492.1, on the reverse strand, counting down.
GATAGAGCCTCAGCCTGATTCTGATTAAGGGCACGTACCTCGTACCTCGGTTGCAGGCTCCATCCCTGGTCCTGGTCGGGGCACGTGCAGAAGGCAACCAATCAACGTGTCTCTCTCACATTGATGTTCCTCTCTGTGTGTCTCTCCTTTTCCCTTCCACTCTCTCTAAAAATCCATGGGGAAATATCCTCAGGTGAGGATTAACAACAACAACAAAAAGAAATAAATTTTTTTAAAAAACTAATTGTAGCATGTTAAAAGATGGGAGATATACATGATGGAATTGCTGAAAGTACATGGAATTAGCTACATAGGTATGACATAATCCCAGCCCTTTTTATCTGTGGTAATTTTTTAATTGTGTCTTTTATCAAGCTAGAAAACAAAGTAAAAAATATGGCAGTGATTATGTAGCAAGACCCAACAAATCCAAATGCTCAGAAAAAAAGCAATGTTGTAACATGTCCACCTAAGCTGCAAATCAGATCAAGCAAGTGACTCACTGCCTCCCCTCTCTACCCTCAAAAACTCTTCCTGCTCCATCTCTCCCCCCCGCCACCCCTCCCCCCCCCCCCCCCCCCCCCCCCCCCCCCCCCCCCCCCCCCCCCCGGCCCCAGCCCAGTGACCCACGAGATGCATCTCAACCAGTTGCCCCCGATGCCACAAAGAAGAAACCAGAGAGATGGGTCACCAGGGAGGCGGGCCCTCCTTCCACCTTCCCAGCTGGAGCCCAAAGCAGAATCCTCCCTTTCCTTCGCGGTGGATTTTTAAACTCCTGCTCCTGGGAAGGGTCTGACTCACATCCCACCGCTGGTTCCTTCTTTTCCAAATCACCTTGGCCGGTTTGATTTTCTTTTTAACCTGGCAGGTTTGTACCAAAGGAACCACAGCGCTTTGCCCTCTGCTTCCTGTGCACGCCTGTGATCAGGCTAGAGCCGTGGTCGGCAAACTGCGGCTCGCGAGCCACATGCGGCTCTTTGGCCCCTTGAGTGTGGCTCTTCCACAAAACACCACGGCCTGGGCGAGTCTATTTTGAAGAAGTGGCATTAGAAGTTTAAGTTTAAAAAATTTGGCTCTCAAAGGAAATTTCAATCGTTGCCTCTGTTGACTAATGAGTTTGCCGACCACTGGGCTAGAGGATACACAAGGGCTGAATAAAGACAAGGTTTGAGGAGAGGGAAGAAAAAGAAATCCGACTCCTTAGAGCTGGAAGGGACTTCCAGAGCATCCTTGACTCCTTTTACTTCACAAGGAAACGGAAGCCTGAAATGAGAAAGTGACTTGATGGGTGACAAACTGCACAGCATGGGGCTGAGGGGGCAGCCAAGGCAAGGGCTCTGTAGCTGGGGCTAAGAACACAGGCTTCGGCAGCGAGAGGACGTGGGAGGACTTGGGTCTGATTCCTGAAGCTTCCAACACACGCTCTGAGTGCCCCTGTGAGGGCTAGTTAGCCTTTATCAGCCTCCGTTTCCTAGTTTGCAGAATGCGGGTAATTGCACCTGCCCCGGGGGGAGTCCCCGGGAAGAGTATTGGGACAAAGCCCTGGAAGCACACGGGAGAGCGTTAGCACCGGGTAAGGATGCATAAAGGCAGTAAGGTCAACAATGATGAGCACTATTTCTCTCTCCATTTGTCCCCCAGGGATTTCTATTATTTGAGGGTTTCCCAAAAGAATGATAGTTGCTTCATTTTCCTCCTTCCCCTAGAGCTATTCCTCTGCCTAGAACACCCTTCTCCCCGCCAGAGCGAATACGTATTGAGTCCCTTAGCAATATGTTACAGACACTGTTTTAAGTGCTTTACAGGTATTAACTCATTTGTAATAACCCAATGGGGTCAGGACTAGTATTCTCCGGATGTTATAGATCAGGAAATTGAGGTTTGGTGAGGTTGAGAAACTTGCCCAAGGTTCACACAGCTCGTGTAGACCCATCCTGACCTGAGAAGACACTCTTAACTGCTGTCTACTGCCTCTGTGTGTCAAAATCACCCTCTACCCTTTCAGTGCCAGCTCCTCCTCCTCCAAAGAGCCTTCTCTCATCTCCCAACTGGAAATAATCTTGCTTCTCCCTTTAAAATCCCCCCACTTCTTTGTTAGTATCTGAGAGCCTTTGCCTTGTACTTGATATTTTTGTATTTGTGCACAGTACATGGCTTAGCTTACCTGCCAGTCTTGATATTCCTTTTGGGCAAGGACCAGGTCCTGTTTGATTTTATAAACGCCAAAGGCCTGGCAAAATGCCAGCTGCCATTATAAGAAATTAGACCCTGACCAAATATCACAAAGACTCAATTCTGAATCAAACCCAAATCTCTCAGAGCCAGCAATAAAATGCAGTAAGGAAACGATTGTGAAACTGACTGCCATACCCAAGAGCTCTCTCCACATTCTCACTGGTGACCAAGCTTTTGAGTGCTTGATCTTTGACCTCTGGCTTCTCCTTAACATGCAGAGCACAGGGGGGTGAGCTGAGAGCTGAAGTGTGGGTGGAAATGGAATGGGAGCAAGGGTAGGGCCAAGGTAACCTTCCTATGGACTCTGCTTTGAAGCCCGGGAGATGGAAGTGGAGGGAGCCCTGAGACCAGCACGGCGAGATGGGCTGTTTCAAGTCCTCAGAAGCCGAGACCAAAGTTCACACGCCACAGAGAGCACCGAGGCAAGGACATCACCAGCTCTCTGTTCCTACACTGACCATGGCCCTGGGTTACAAAATGACATGTCTGTCCCTAGTAACACCATAAAAGAGTTATGTAAATGCAAAACGACCAACAGTTTGTGAGATGGGAAGCATCTCCATTTGACCTTGGGCTCTGTTACAAGAAAAATTAAACTGGTGGGACAGTGGGCATGTGCGTGCTGACCTTCAAGAAGATTTACATCCACAAGGAGCCCACATGTCTGAGGGAGGAAGCCCAGTGGAGGCCATCGAAACCTGATAAAGGAACAGAGGAGCAGAAGTGACCACAGGGATGCGGTTGAGCCTGTGGGCCCTGGGCTCCCGCTGGGGGGAGGGGCGGAGGAATGCCCCAGGCAGATCCAACAGAGTCTGAGGCAAGATCCAGAGGAACTTTGTAGGAATCCTCATTCAGCTAAGAGCAGGCCTCGAGGCCTCGAAAAAAGTAAAAGGTGGAACTTCCTCTCTAAACCTAAGTGTGGCCCAAGGAATGGCTGGGGAAGAGGTGGAAGTGATGAGAGTGCTGGGAGAAGAAGGCGAACTATCTTAGAGCACACGGCTGCCCGGAAGGAAGGCTGGCCACAGCAGATGCAATGTCAAAACACTCAGGGGAATGATAAACAGGATCCCACAAAGGCTCTGAAACAGCGGTTCTTACCCTTTGTGGACTCTCTGACCCCTTTGAAAATAATATGAAAATCCTCTCCTTGGAAAAAGAGCATCAATGTTCCCACAAGGGTCTTCAGGGTAAAGAATCTCTGGTCCTATCACCAGAGGAACGGCTGGTGCTCACAGCAGAACTGCAAACAACTAAAAAAGGAAACAGGTGGGGAAGGGGCTAAACAATGGAGCTGAGGAAAGACAGTTCTGCAGGGATCTTATCCATCACGGATGGAAGGAGGGGTAGCCAACAGCAAATTATTAGTAAAAGCTTCGTCACGGGACTGTGAGAGTAGGCCAAGAAGGCATAAGTCCAAACGAGGTGGGATTTTTTGCTTCATGTTAAAATGAACAAAAACAGGCTGTACTTGTGTTCATAGCACCAAGAACAGGGAGGGCTGGCAGTGTGACATCAGCAGCACATTCCAACCTCTATTTTGACCTCCGTTCTGTCTTTTCTGTCAAGAAGATTAATTCCCAAACTGTAACTTGTGACACTACGTTGCTAAGAAGAAACTGAGCTCAAGTAATCACACACCTGGGCGTCTTATTGAAAGCATGCTGCTGCAATTGTGCCATCTAGTGGTATGTGGCAGATATTGCATCATTAGCCATCTTCACAAACACACATTCTACCTTAAAAGCCCTCGTAACCAAAAAGCTTTTAACCTAGAGGAGGTCAAACACAGGATGGCACTATGCTAGATGCTGCTCTGCTCTCAGGTGATTACACTTTACTAGAAGTCTCCAGGGTCTCCTCTAGCTCTGATATCTTCAAATTTGGTGATTGCATTAAGGAGACTAAATTATGGCCATTGCTAATTACCAGAGGCCTCTGGCAGTGGGAAAATTCCAAAGGGTAGGAATGCTTTGGGCAGAAAGAGGAGTGCACATCAGGAGGTAGGAATAACATGGATCAAGCAAGAAGGGAGGAGGAAGAGGAGGAAAGGGTGAAGAAAGAGGAGGAAAAGGAAGAGAGGGGGCAGAGCAGGGAGCTAACGGAGGGGAAAGAGGTCAGCTGGCTGCTGCAAGTGGTTCCTAGGAGCCTGAGGCAAATAAAGGAAGGCCTTAGACACTGACAGGAAGGTTTGAGAATGACCAGTAGGCCTTAGGGAGGTTTTGTAAATCCTAATTAGGGAAGATATTTTATGAAACTGGCGTTTTCTGAATATTAATATTATGCTGTTGGTTTGCAAAGTGAACTCTGTACACGGAGGGCAAGGAGAAAGAGGCAGACCCTCCAGATTGGTAAGCAGCAGGCTTAAGAAGAAAGGGAACGTATGTATGAGGCTTGTTTGGGGGCAGCAGAAAGATAAGTGGGTCTCTGCACCTGCCCACCAGAATCTTCCAAGTTTATGTAGAGACTTTAATGTGGCTCAGTCACATACACAGTCCAGATGGTCTCAACAACACATTGCTCTTTCAAGGCTGTGTCCTTGAAACAGCTCCTAGTGTTGGAACAGTGGGCACAGTGTACATGCCACGGACAAGGGAGGGGGTGAGGAGCCTCCATGCCCTGGTCCACCTCTAGGGTCAGCTGGCACTCACACTCTCTTGATGACCTCCTCCAACTTGTGTCATGCTATAGCCTTCAACTGGGGGGGAGGGGGACTAAAAGAATTAACAGTTGAGTTTGTTGTTGTTATTCTTTCTATGTGACATTTTTTAGTTCTTAAATGGTACTAGTAACTCCTACCTCCTAAGTGGCTTTGAGAGACTGAGATGTGAGGTGCCTAGCATAATGCCCGGCAGTAAAAGTGGTGACGGAGCTGGAGCAGCCATCCTAGACCAGTGGTCGGCAAACCGCGGCTCGCGAGCCACATGCGGCTCTTTGGACCCTTGAGTGTGGCTCTTCCACAAAATACCACGTGCGGGCGTGCACGTACAGTGCAATTGAAACTTCGTGGCCCATGCGCAGAAGTCGGTTTTCGGCCCGGGCGAGTCTATTTTGAAGAAGTGGCGTTAGACCACTCAAGGGGCCTAGACCATGAACAGAGGGCACGCCCACTGCAATGCCACAAGATAAAAAGGGTCTGGGTCTTGAGGAGTTAGTGGAGAACGGCTGCCATGTCAGCTCTGGACTGCCAACCTTGGGATTTCAACGGGAGGGGAAAATGCACTTTTGTTTCTTTTAAGCCTCTGTCTTTTGGTCTCCATAACTCATAGCCAAATGTAATTGTAACTTATCGATCAATCATTCAATAAATGTTGCATGTTCTCATGCACATGATTATGGCTATTTCATGTCCATCTTCCCACGAGATTACAAGCTCCGTAAGGGCAGGGACCACATCTGTCTGGTTCAGTATATCCCCAAGGCCCAAGCCGGTGCTGACCACACAGCAGACAGTGAATAAGTATCTGTTGACTAAGTCTGTGACCCCTTCTTCTCCCTGGGCCTGAGCACCAACCTTGGGGCATCTTTTCCTTTAAGGTCTCACATGAAATCCTTCTCCAAGGAAAATCTTCCCCGTCACACCTCACTTCCTCTGGTTCCTCTTCATGCAGGTCCCTTGGAACTTACACTGTACGCTACACAGATGACATTGTCCTGCCATTGTTCTGCTACTCGGGGATCATTCTCTAGTTCAGTGGTCGGCAAACTGCGGCTCGCGAGCCACGTGCGGCTCTTTGGCCCCTTGAGTGTGGCTCTTGCACAAAATACCACGTGCGGGCATGCACGTACGGTGCGATTGAAACTTCGTGGCCCATGCGCAGAAGTCGGTTTTCCGCTCTCAAAAGAAATTTCAGTCGTTGTACTGTTGATACTTGGCTCTGTTGGCTAATGAGTTTGCCGACCACTGCTCTAGTTTATCCCCGGATGCTTATGTCCTTGCTTAACTGGGCTGTAAGCTACTTTGGCTGGGAAAACACTTTCAGTTTTTAATCCCAATGCATCATACAGGCATACAGTGGACAATAAATATTTTGAGCGGGGCGGCGGGGGTGCGGGGGTAGGAGGGGGAAACAGATGGAAGAAGGAAAACCTGACATGACTCCACCATGGGAAGGAATGTTGGTATTTCAAGTTGGGGGGTGGGGCGGTGGTTAGTAAAAAGGAGAAATAAGGAAGGTTAAAAAAGAGCAGAGAGAATGGTTGGGAACAAACAAGAGAGAAAAGTCCCGATAGCCTAACTTGGAAAACATTTCAAAGGCAGTTGAACCAAGTCATTATGATTCAACCAATTCATTCCAAAAGCTGAATCCCCTCCCCAAAGAAGAAAGGATACACATGGACCTTGGTCTCATCTTCCCAGCCAGACTTTAAACTCTAAGAAAGCTGCATTTGGGCTTATAGTTCTCAGCTTCCCGAGACAAGCTTTCCATTGGGGCTTCTGGAATCTCAGCCTTGGCTGGATTCATGGCTATTCCACAAAGTTCTGGGGCTGATACCTTGACAGTCAGGGTACCAGAAAGGCCATGAGGAGGATCTAATCCACCTTGGGGAGTTCTCAGGGGACGGGGGCCCCCATACAGGGGCAACTGGGCCCCTGAGCTCCAACACAAGTGTTGCTGCTCATGATGTGTGACTTTAACTTCATTACATCATCTTTCTCTTTTTTCCCCCCGTCTCTGGTTTGCTTGTCTTTCCTTTTTCCACTTGCCTCTCCATACTCCCTTGCCCTCCCAGCCTGAGGCCTGTGCTCCCTCTGACCCGACACTTTCCAGGGTCCTAGGTTGGAGCCCAGGGTATGGAGCCCAGGGTTTGAGCAGGGAGTCAGGGAGATGGCCAAAACATGCAGGGCTTTGAGAAAAAAAAGCTTTGTACCTAAAGGGCCACATCAAGAAACAAGGACCATAAACAAAATGTGGTAACACATACAATGAAATACTTATTCAGCCTTAAAAAAAAGAAAAAATTCTGACATATGCCAAAACATAGATGAACCTTGAGGACATTAAGCAAAGTGAAATAAGCCAGTCACACAAAGACAAATACTGTCCAATCCCATTTAGATGAGGTATCTAGAGCAGTCAAATTCATAGGGACAGGAAGTAGAATGGCCGTTGCCAGGGACTTTGGTGGGAGGTAGGGGGGTAGTTGTTGTTTAAGGAGTATAAAGGTTCAGATTCGCAAGATGAGAAGTTCTGGAGGTTGGTTGTACAACAATGTGAGTATACCTAGCACCACAGAATTGTACACTTAAAAATGGTTACGATGGAAAATTTTATATTGTATGTATTTAACCACAATTTTTTTTAAGCAGCAGCAGCAAGGACCATATATCTGAGGAGTCCCTGGTATCCCCAGAGCTCCTGGTGTCCCTCTTCTTCCTTCCTTCAGCCAGGGGGAGGTGGATAAGGTGGACAGTGAGCCTTGGAAGGAACAGATCTCCTCCTATGACCACTCCTCAAACTGCAGGCCCTTCCAGAGCTCTCTGCTCGTGGGTCTGACCCTCATATTTCTAGATCCATGGGGAGCCCTTGTCTCCTGGCTCCCAGATACTACTCATTTCTCTGAGGAATATACATGAAGCCTCAGGTGACCGCCCCCCCCCCCACTCTCACTCTCACACACACACACACACCTAAATTAATTAGTGTTTAAAAAACAACTCAGAGACTGGTGGGGATTAGGGAATGAGGCCCAGCCTTGCTGGAGCTGTTTATTTGCAGGGAGGGCTATGGGCCCATGAGGCCCTCGGGCTGTGGTGCAGTGATGAGTCCAGGACTCCACTCCAGCTCAGTCACTCAGGGCCTCTCACTAACTCACCCTGGGAGGGCTAGGTCCAAGGGCCAGGCACCTGGAAGAAAGTGCTAGATGGAAAGGGCATCTCTCCCTCTACACCCAGTCCCTCCCCCCGCCCATAACAGACCCCACATCCCTATCAGGATGGCACCAAGCCCAGGGGAGCACAGGGAAGAGAGTGAGGAACAGGGTCAAGAGCACAGGCCAGGGGCACTCCTTCCACCTGGGATGTGGCTTTCTCATCCACCAGAACCTGGACAAGCCGCCCCAGGCCTGAGGGAGAAAATGGCCAGGCCTTGAGAGACCCTGGGAGAGGCAGGAGGATGTGGCTGATGAGAGTCAAAATAGGGTGCAAAGACCAGGGAGGACAGGAGGCTGGGCGGAAGGGAATGAGGACAGGAGACAGGAGCAAAGAGGGTGGAGAGGAAATGATGGAAGGGGCTGGGCTGGGCTCTAGTCATCATCCCCTGTGGTTTCCTCTTCCGGGTCAGGGCTGGGACAGAAGAGTCTGGGGCTTGTGATGTTGTTCCAAAGCCCCTCTGTGGCCCCAGAAAGGACCAGGTTCGAGAGGTTGTACTCACCCTGGAGGGGCCTGCTTCACCCAGACATGATGTGCTTGACAAAGGCTGGGAAAGAAGACAAAAATCAGCCATTGGCCCAGCTGGTTTGGCTCAGTGGATAGAGCGTCAGTCTGTGGACTGAAGGGTCCCGGGTTTGATTCCAGCCAAGGGCACATGTCTGGGTTGCGGGCTCGATCCCCAGTGGGAGGCATGCAAGAGGCAGCCAATAGATTCTCTCTCATCATTGATGTTTCTATCTCTCTCTCCCTTTCCCTTCCTCTCTGAAATCAATAAAAAAATATTTTTTTAACAATCAGCCATAGCCCTAACCGGTTTGGCTCAGTGGATAGAGCGTTGGCCTTCGGACTCAAGGTTCCCAGGTTCGATTCCGGTCAAGGGCATGTACCTTGGTTGCGGGCACATCCCCAGTAGGGGGTGTGCAGGAGGCAGCTTATTGATGTTTCTAACTCTCTATCCCTCTCCCTTCCTCTCTGTAAAAAAGCAATAAAAATATATATATTTTTTTTTTAAATCAGCCATAGAACTTGGCCCTTCTCAGCTCTTTATTGCCCTCTTGACCCCTTAAACCTTTCCCCGCTCCCTATATTGCCTGACTTCAAACCTTCCCACGACCCCTTCTCCAGACTGTGATTCTTTCTCTTATTTGGGGATTGGTGGGAGGAGCTGGAAGAGGTAAGAGACCTCGCTGTGCTCTCTGTCCACTCTGTGCTGATACTCACCATAAATGAAATGCATTACCTTTACTAGTCCCCACAACCTTGAGAAAGGTAGCGGCATCACCCCATTTCTCAGATGAGAAAACTGAGGCTCAGAGAAGGTAAGTGATAAAGCTCATATTTCACAGAACCATCTCCAACTTCCATGCTTCTTCCATTCTACCAGGATGGAAAGGAACAACACCAAAGCCAATCTGGTGGCCACGCCCACTAGTTCCTGGATCTGTTCTACTCTGGGGTCGGCCCGGCCCACACTGGGCTTGCCCTTCCCTCCCTGGGTACCCGGGGGAGCGAGGCAAGGCCTGATACCTTCGTAATTGATGCAGCCATTGGCATCCTCCTGCCCAGCTAACAGCTGCTCCACTTCCGCCTCCGTCATCTTCTCTCCTGGGGTGGGAGGCAGGAGGCTCTCAGTTGCAGATGGCAAAGGAGGGACAGGAAAAACCCAAACACCCCCTCAAGTCTGAAGGACTTCCTGACCCGGGAAGTGGCCATACCATTCCTCCCCCAAAGGCACTGGAGAGTGGAGCCCAGGGTCTTACGGTCCTTCCTAGGCCCCCAGGCCTCTCCCTCTGCCTTGCAGCTCTCCCTGGGTGAACAGACCAGGGCCCCAGGGACCCAGGCAAAGGTAAGGACAGGAACCCTGGGTCCCACCTCTCAGGCCTCAGCAGTCACCCCTGCTCTGCCAACCTGCTCCCCTCTCCTTCCAGACCCAGCTGGGGCAGGCTGTTCCTACAGAGCCCAGGGAGCCAGGGCTGGATCAGGGTGTGATCCTCAGGACGCAGGGACTCCCCAGACCTGCCCCCTGGGCACCTCCCAACCCCTCCATTCTGCTTCTGCCCGGCTGGCATACCCAGGGTGGCAAGGACGTGGCGAAGCTCAGCGCCCATGACCGTGCCGTTGCTCTCCTTGTCGAACACGCGCAGCCCCTCCACGAAGTCCTCGTAGGTGCCCTGCTCCTTGTTGCGGGAGATGTGCTGCAGGATGGGCAGGAACGTCTCAAAGTCCAGCATCTTGGCATTCATCTCTTCCGGCGGCACGGGGAAGGAAAGAGAAGTGACGTGAGCAGAATCACAAGGGGAGCAGAGGAGGCCTCCCCGCAGCTCTGCGGAGGAGGACCCGTCCCTGGCAGCTCCCAGGGCTTAGCTGCAGCCACTTCTGGGTGGGACACCCAGCCAGGGATCCTGGAGGGCCCAGAGCCCACAGGAGCAAGGCAGGAGGCTGGCTCCGGAGCACTCTGCTTAGTAAAAGGGCAGGCGTGAAAAGGAGCCAGCAGACCTCTGAGCTCCAGGTGGCCACCCAGGTGGGGAGCTGAGGGTGGCAGCCGCAGGATCTGAGGGGCGCAAAGGACCTCATGGCCCGGCGCTCACACAACGGAGACTTCGGACACCTGACAGACATACAGTCAACAGAGGTAAACTGCTAGGATTGCAAAAAAAAAAAAATTTATTTTTATTTTGTATAACTCAGCACTTAGGGCTCATTACTAGATCACCTGACTAGAGCTATCTGAAGCAAAAAATTTTATAAATTTACAATTCTTTTGTGACTAGTACACTTCTCCCCCGTTGTGGTGCATTAAAAAGCTTCAATTTAATAGATGTAAACCATTTTTTTAAAAATATATTTTTAATTGATTTCAGAGAGGAAGGAAGAGGGAGAGGGAGAGGAAAAAACATCAATAATGAGGGAGACTCATCAATCAGCTGCCTCCTGCACCCCTTCCCCGTGATGGGGATGGAGCCAGCAACCTAAGGCATGTGCCCTGACGGGGAATCCCGTGACCTTCTGGTCCACAGGTGGATGTTCAACCACTGAGCCACACCGGCTGGACTCCTTCTTTTATAACAACCCAGAAACCCCTCCAAAATGGAAGTGCCCAGATATCTTTTGACCCCTAAGAAGCCCTGCTGACCTGAACAAGCTCCTGGTCCTCTGGCCCTCTCCTGCCCACATCCTTCACCCTGCACTGGTGTCTTCACCAGCAAGAGGAGGAGGGGAGGGGTCAGAACAAAGGAAGGGGGAGGGGACCAATGCAGGGCCCAGGAAGCCTCCAGAGACGGCGCACCCTGGGCGGGGTGCTCCGGCCCGTGTCTGCCTGGCCCCACCTGGTGCCAGCACCTCTGAGGAGCAGGGCCTGGGGCAGGAGCAGCTGTTAACTTGACCGCCTCCCGTGACAGATGACATTCACCAATGAAACACACTCCCTGGCACCACTTTCTAAACTCCCACTGGCCGAACGCAAATGAGTGAAAGAGGCATCCTTCTAGAGCTCGCCTGGAATCTGCTCTAATTTATATGAAATGGATAATTTGCAACCCTCGGTGCTCTGACCGTTATCAGACACAAACTACTTGCGGTAAAACTCACAAGGGGCACAGGGTATCGCAGTGCTGTGACACCTAGAGGAAGGGCTCCGGGTGGGGAGTGGGGGCGGGTGGTTAGTTATCAGATTCCCACCAAGCCTCCCTCCCCAGTGTCCCTGGCGCCCTTGAGTGTCAGAGGAAGATAGAATGTCGCTTTGCCCTCCAGGAGCAAGGCCAGGCCACATTCTTCAGGGGTCAGCTCCGTGGGGAGGGGAGGCTGGTGGTGAAGGGAGACAGGGGAGAAGGGAGGGAGGGGCCCACAGGAGGCAGATCCGGGGGAGAGCCCCAGCGGCTGACCTTCGGGCTTGGGCTTGCCCAGGACGCGCAGCACCTCCGCGTTGGTGGGGTTCTGGCCCAGCGCCCGCAGCACGTCCCCGCACTGCCCGTAGGTGATCTTCATCTCCCCAGTCGGGGTTCGGTCAAACAGCGAAAAGGCCTCTTTGAACTCTGCAGAGAGAAGACCCCGCTCAGCCCCCTGGGCCCGGGGAAGGCAGTGGCTGGGGGCTGATCAGCCTCCCCCCGGGCTGAAGGGCAGCCCAATGTGGCTTATAAAATGTTTCAATATTCCTCTCCCGGCTCCTCCCTGGAGCCCACACCCACCCGGTCTTCTGACAACTAAAGAGGCAGCCTGGTGCCTCCGTGACCTGTTCCAACGCCGGGTCTGGGATCTCCGCTATCAGCCGGTTGTCACATAATGAATGCCTCCCCTGCTTCCAGCGCCCCCATCCACCCATCCTCCCCAGGTGCAGGAGAGGATCCTGACTGTAGAAAATGCCAGGGAAGTGAAAACAGCACTGGTTCGGATGTAAGATTCCTGGGTTCTCTGGCTTTGCAGATTACCGCAGGAGATGCCTGCCGGGTCTGTTTTCTAGGCACCACGGGGAGCAACAGCGCCACCCACCGGGCACTCCCAGTTACTGGGAGTGTCAAAGGCGATGGCACGTGTGGAGGCGCTCTGCAAAGGGATAATACCTGTTCAAAAGTCGGCTAGTTAATATCAGGACTTCCTGTTCCAGGCTAAAAGAGGGCTCCCAGGCCAGACAAGATGACATGGTGGAAACAGACCTACCGACTCTGCCACGGACCAGCGCATGGCCTCAGGCCAACCGCTAACCTCTGAGTGTCCTCCTTTTTTTAGCTCTAAGTGGGGATACAATGTTCACCTGAGCGGGTTGCTGGGGACGATGGGGATTTCCTGGTTCTCAAGCCAGTTTAGATCTACAAGGACTACACTCCCTGAAGGGACCGGGGCAGGTGTCCACGGGGCCAGGCTGAACTAAGGCACTCCTGGGCCCTTGCAAAGAACCTTAATTCCTCACTCATTTGGATTCAAGCAGTTCATTACTGGGGATAATTTGGACTGGGAATGGCATTGAAGTTACCTTATACTACCCACAGAGAAATAGTTTACTAAGCAGATTAACAATATAAACCAAAGAAGAATGTGTAAACTTCTTAGGAGAAAAGCTGTGTTTAATCCTCTCCCAAGTACGTTAGAAACAATTATTTACTTAGAGGCTGCATATGGATTACTTACAAATCATTCCACATGTCAAAGCTGGTTCCCCAAAACGTTTACTTGCACCTCTTTATTAGGCTTTGGATGAATTTAAAAGATAGAAAACCGCATGTCTGTCACGTTATTGAATAATTGAGTTCAAATTCCATTTCATTGCTTACTAGTTGTGGGACTTTGGGAAAGTAAATATTTAACCTCTATAAAAATCTCTTCTATAAATGGCACCTGTCTCACAGGGTTTTTTAATTACATCCAAATTAAATACAATAATTTATGTACAAACCCTTAACACAATGAATGGCACTTATTAAATCCTCAAACAATGTTATTAGTATTATTTTACTGAGTTTAATCCTAATTTTACCATTTAACTATGTGACCAAGTCACTTAACCTCAACAAACCTAGGTTTTCTCCTCTATACTAAGGAAATAACACCAATCTCACATCTTTGTTGGAGGGTCTAATTTTTTTTTAAAACTTTTGAAGCAATTAGCTTGCCTCCCAGCACAAGTTCAGTGCTCAATACATATATATTTAGTTAGTTGACTCTGAACTCAGACTTTTTGATCTTCTCCTGGTTCACTCAGAAGAGTCAGGTCGGATCTAATAAAAGAAGGAGACTCTTCATAAAAGAAAACCATCATGATACCTAATAGGAGGGTGGAACATGAGGAGGAAAGGGATAAGAACAACCTATGATTTGAGTACCTGCTGTGGGCCAGGCCCTCAGCTGATAGTTTTTCATGGATTATCTCATTCATCTTTACAAAAACCTTATGCTGTAGGTATTATTGCCCTCATTTTGGACCAATGCAGATGTGACTTCTGACCAGCTATCAAGGAAACCAAGGAAATGGTGAGGAGGAAGGAGAAGGAAGAGACTTGCAGCAACTGCTAATGCTCCACCCGCCAGGCACTCCCAGCTTCTGAGAGTGTCAAATGAGATGGCCGTATGTGGAGGCACTCTGCAACGTGATAATACCTGCTCAAAAGGAATTACATGCACATACAAACCAAACACTGGAGTTTAGGATTGATACCAGAGAAAAACAAAACCAGGGTGACCCCGAGGTGTCTGAGAGGTGATGCTAATGGGCTCGGAAGAAACCTTTTCTCAGCAGTCTGTAGCAGTCGGCTGCTTGCTAGAGCAATGAGCAACGGTGGTAACCCCCTTTCTAGAAGGACATGAAAATCTGGAGAGGGACCAGAGAAGGAAGTCAAAACACCAGAAGATGGGCTAAGGGGCAACCATCACGTTGGAGGGTGGGTGGAGATCTTGAAGCTTGTCTTGAAGCTATACTAAGTACCACTTTACATAAGATTGAGAAAAATAAATTGTCTTTATCAAAGATGGAGAAGCATTGCTAATGGAGATCACAGGTGGACTAGGGCAACCCCAAATCACTGTTGGCCCTGCCACCATTAGTGGGTGAGCATCTTGGCAGATTTCAGGAGGAAGGAAGAGGAAGCTGGTAACCCAAAGGAGGGCTTTCCAATAAAGGAACATGAATGAGGGCTTTTAAATATGTTAAGAGAGTAGATTTTGGGGGTAGATGAGGAAAAGGGCATTTTTGCTATGCATCTATTATGTTCCAGGTGGTCTGGCAGAGCAGTTGAGAACTACTAGTAGATCAGGAATCAGATTGCCTGAGTTTGGCTCTTCTCTAAGCCACCCAACTTCCCTAAGCCTCAGCTTTGTCACCTGTAAAATGGGGTGGTAATAGTCCCCATCTCTCAGGGTTGTTGTGAGAATTAAATGAGTTAATGCAGGCTTAAGTAATAACATGTAGTAGGCAAAAGTGAGCAAATAGCAAATCAACACCAAATATGTTTGCTATTATGATAATGATGATGATTACTATTATGGTGATGACAACAATCCCTCCTCCTCCTCCTCCTCCTCCTCCTCCTCCTCTTCTAGGAAGTGCAACAGAGAGGGTATGTGTGGGTGCGGGGAGGAGGGAAGAGAGCTGTTAGTACTCACCTTCGATCTGGTCAGCAGTGAAGTCTATCTGTGGGGAGAGAAACAGAGGAGTGAGACTGCCAAAGGTTTCCAAAGGGAAGCAGAAGTGGCTTCCCCCAGCAGTCAGGTCACCTCCAACAGGCCACTGATGAGGAGGGGAGGAGACTGCGGGCTAAATGTAACACACCAGTCTCCTGATGAATGGGACGCGACTGACAGGCTATAAAACAATGCAGCCTTCAAGTCTCTCTCAGTACCACTTGTTAAGTGATGATTCCCAGTGAAATACCCTGGATAGCTCTAGAACCTACACCCACTCCCTACTGTAATTTCTTTGTGTCAAACGTGAATTCCTTGTCCTATGGGCCATAAACTGACCTCACTTTCATCCCTTCAGACTCTCCCTGCTCCACAACCCTCCCACAAGCCACACTTTCTCTCCCTTTGGGCGCCCCCACTCCTCACCCTTGGCCTCCCTTTCCTTTTTTTTCTTTCTTTCTTTTCTCTTCTTTTTTTTCTTTGTTTGTTTGTTTGTTTTGTGTGTGTTTTTTTGTTAATCCTCACCAGAGGATATTTTTTCCACTGATTTTTAGAGAAAGTGGAAAAGAGGGCTGGGGCGGTGGGAGAGAGAGAGAGAGAGAGAGAGAGAGAGAGAGAGAGAGAGAGAGAGAAATATCGAACCTGCAACCCAGGTACATGACCCTGACCAGGAATCAAACCTGAGACCCTTCAGTGTGCGGGCTGATGCTCTACCACTGAGCCACACTGGCCAGGGCTTGGCCTCCCTTTTCTACCTTATTGACTTCAAGTCACCTCCTTCAATGAAGCCTTCCCTCACCCCATTCCATTCCAGCCCCTCCTTAGCACACATTCCTCTCCGGCACTCGGGGACAGCAGGAGCAGTCTGAGTGGACCCTGGGTACTTCGTGACTGTTTCCCAGTCATGCCTGTGTGTGTATCCTGGCTCCTTGTTGTTCATGGAAATTCCTGGCATTGAGTGTGCACTCAAAAAATATTTATTGAGCAAAGAATAAACTTTGGATTCTCCCTCCCCCCCTCCCCCAGTGCATAACAGTTCAAATCTGAATACCCAGGAGGAAGGTAGGAGGCTCTGAAGATAAATGACAATGACCAAGCATGAGTCATCATTTCCACTTAGGATCTTGTATGTTTCTTCATTGTCCTTGTATACCACCACCACTGTACCCAAAATGCCCTCTCTGATGCTGGTGGTAACCAATCGTGGAGCATCTTCTTCATGTACCACCATTCCTAAATCCTAATTCTGAGCTGTGCTGTGCCCACCCAGGCTGACCTCCATTAACGGGGACCCCTGCAGGTGGCTGGAATGAGCTAGGAGAGCAGGAGAGCGGGGTGGGAAGGAAACTAGCTGTGCCCAGGAATGGACTCTGCCAAAGGCGAGGGGGGGGGGTTGTGGGGGAAGGGTCAGGAAGTTAAACCCCCTAAATGGGCTAAAGGATGCTTTGCATGAACGCTCTGAGGAGAAGGTACAGTTCTCTTTACTTGGCAATTCTTTAAGTCCCAGTAGCATACATGTAAGAAATATTTGTAGAAAGACATAACATCAGAATATGGTCAGAACCACACACATTGGGGTTGTTACATTTACTCTTTCTTTGAGCAAAGAATCTTTTAAGCAAAGGAACTGAGAAGTACAAATAATAAGAAAAAAAATAGCCTTCAGGAAAGACACCTACTTTTTTTTTCTACTTTACAGTAACTTTAAAAAACTCCAGAAGTAGAAGATCTAGACATGGAAAAGAGGATTGAAGCCAGGGAAAAGAAAGCGGGGGAGGTGGGTGGGTGGAGGGACGTGATCGGCGTAGGGGAAGATACTCATCTGATACTACTAGGCAGCTGTTGCCCAGACACTAGGACCAGGAGTGGTGCATTATGAGAAGAAATCAGAAATAAAGGCGTCCTGCCGGGGAGATAGTCAGCTTTTCTTTTTCTTTCTTTTTCTTTCTTTCTCTCTTTCTTTCTTTTTTCTTTTCTTTTTTTTTTTTTTTTTTGAATATATTTTTATTGATTTCAGAGTGGAAGGGAGAGGAAAGGGAGAGATAGAAATATCAATGATGATAAAGAATCATTGATCGGGCCGAAACCGGTTTGGCTCAGTGGATAGAGCGTCGGCCTTCGGACTCAAGGGTCCCGGGTTCGATTCCTGTCAGGGGCATGTACCTTGGTTGCAGGGCGCATCCCCAGTGGGGGGTGTGCAGGAGGCAGCTGATCTATGTTTCTGGCTCTCTATCCCTCTCTCTTCCTCTCTGTAAAAAATCAATAAAATATATTAAAAAAAAAAAAAGAATCATTGATCGGCTGCCTCCTGCACGCCCCCTACTGGGGATCGGCCACAACCCAGGCATGTGCCCTTGACTGGCATCGAACCCAGGACCCTTCAGTCCACAAGCCAGATAGTCAGCTTTTCTTGCCAGGCCCTGCCCATAGAATGATGTATGTCCTAGAGTACCTACAGGGGTTTTTAAGATCCTACACTATGCCTCAGTTTCCCCAGAGTGGTGCCATACCCAAGCTCAGGAATGGGGCAACTGCCTTCATCTCTTGACCAAGCCAGTTCAGCTTAACTCCTGCCCCTTGGCGGCATTGGCACAACTGCCGGGTCTCTGGGGCTGTGGGGGCCGGGAGGAACCTTAAGAGGGCCAGGAAGCAACATCCAATGACAGCTGGGGTTTCCATCTCCTGCCTACTTGTCACAGAACCCACTCCTGGGCTTTTCTTTTGCTCTGGCTCCTCACCACCCCAGCCCTGACTTCAGGCTGATATTCCCAGGGGCCCACCACGCCCAACCTGTTATTAATAGCTCTTCATACCAGTGGCCAGTTGCCCTCTTACATCCTGGTGCCAAGGCTTAAAACTGCTTTGCTCTCCAGAGGCCTCTGACCTGCTCCTTCCTAGGCCTTTCCCCGCCCAGTTCCATTCCTTCGGCAGCTGCGCCGGAGAGCTGGGCGGCCTGAAAGGACTGAGTCAGCGGCAGGGCCTCCACCAGCTCCAGAAAGAGGAACCTGCCGATGTCGGGGAAACAGGGCAGGGCAGAGAGGGAATAGGGCTGGGGTGGTAGAGGACACAGGGTCAGCAGCCTCACCAGGTTAGAGAGAGGGTCTTGGCTGGGGTGGGCCAGGGCTCTGCAGATGCCAGCTCGGGGCCCAGGCTGAGGCCACAGAAGGAGCTGCCCCCCTGGTGGGGGAGAGGCGAGGGAACCAGGTTTCTCTCGCCTTATCTAGAGCCTCCCTGATCCCCACCCATGGCAAGAGTCTTTGAGAGGGAAGCCTTCGCCAGGCACAGGGAGCACACGCCCTCACTACTGACGTCACTGACTCCACGTTCCACTGGCAGTTATCATTTTGTGTCTTTTTTCCATGTAGAAATCATACTACCTCTGGGGAAAGGGTCAGTCCCTTTCACTTCACTATGGTGGCCCCAGAGTGCCTTAAAAAGGTTGAATGGCTGCATTTCCCTGCCATTCCCAACTCTGCTGGGCAAGTTAGGGTGACAAAGCAGCGCTGCTTTGTCAGACAGAGCAGAAACCTGTTCTTCTCGAGGGGCAAGACCTACAACCCAAAACACCCTCACCAGCCCCAGCGCCTGCCCCCCTCCCGCCCCGCCCCCCCCCGCCCCCCGGACTGTGATCTGGGGCATGGACCCCATAGCCTCACCCCAGTCCAGCCTCCTTGAAGTGGATCTCTAAGCTTCAGGCCAATAGGACCCTGAATGTCATCCCCACCCCTATCCCATTGGCTGAGGCTCACTCACCTTTACACTCTTGGGGTCAAAGGCAGGTTCCTTGGGGGGCTCGGGAGCAGGGGCTGGGGCTGGGGCTGGGGCTGGGGCTGGGGCTGCCTTGGCCGCTTCCTTCTTAGGCTCAGGCTTCTTGGGAGGCATGCTGAGACCTTCAGTGGAGGTGGCACCTAGGAAGGAATCAGGAGATGTGGCACCTGGGAAACCAGACGGGAGACTGGGCCGCCTCCCTCCCCTTTTTATCCTGGGCAGGAGCCCCCACAGAGGGCCTGGGTGAGAGCAAGAGCAGCTGCTACTGACTATAAAAGGAAGAAACACCAGCAGGGGACAGCTGGCAACTGTGTATTGTCACCAGGTTTGGTGCTCCCAGCCCCCTCCCCCTCTCCCCACACCTCACACCCCTCACAGCCTCTACCTCTGGGACAGGCTGACCCCTTCCTGCCAATTGGTGGAAACCCAGAGGGGCCAGGAAAACAGGCTCTCTCAAAAATGCCGGTGTCCAGCCAGAGAGATGAGCTGACTTGAGCAGTTGATAACCCTCACACAAAGCCCAGGGGAGGGTCAGGCTTTTTTTAGCCCCTCCTGAGCAGAGGCAGCCCACTGCACATTCCTTTGAAGCCAAGATCCTTTAAGCTGAGAGCCACTCTGGGGCCTCCGCTCTGTCCTGAGGCTCAACTCTCAGGCCCGAAGCCCTGAAGCAGCAGCTGGCCCGGCCAATGCACACTGTCCCACCCCCTCCCAATCCACAGGGTGAATCCTCCATCTTCCAGAGCAGGCACCCTAGGAACTCCACAGACCTCGGGTCCCCACCAACCTTATTCATTCACTCAACAAGCATTGAGCATTTAGCATATGCCCAGGGGACCAGGATGAGAGAGAGGTAGCGAGGTGTGGCTGGAAGTTGATGGGACTGGAGGTCAGAAAACTCAGGTCTCATTTTTACTATATTGTTAACTCATTCTGTGCCATCTGGATGTGTGTGTGTGTGTGTGTGTGTGTGTGTGTGTGTGTGTGTAGTGCTTACTGTGTACCAGACACTATTAAGTGCTGTTTATAAAATCTCGTTAAGTCTTTATCACAATCCTATAAGGTAAATATTATTATTACTGCCATATTTCACATGGGGAGATTGAGACTAAAAGCAGCAACAACTAACAAGGTCACTCGGCTAATGAGCCACGAGATGCATGAGAACCCAGGAGTGTCTGATTCTAAAGTTTATGCTTGAATGCTTGACACTACAATCCCATTTATGGGGGACACATATGTTTGTGTGTTCATTAGAAAACTCAGGATGAATACACACTAAAGTGTTAACAGGAGACACCCCTGGAGACCTGCAGGGTGAGGACAGGATGGTGACAGCAATTGGCAGTTTTCTACTTTTTCACTTCCTGTATTCATGGAAATTTTTATAACGAGCATGTGCTGTTTTTGTAAGAAGTGTTGAAAGTCAATAACTGTTCAGAAAAACAACACACACACACACACACACACACACACAAAAGCTTGGCCACTGCACAGAATTGCTCTGAGCTGAATCCCGAGACTATGGTTCAGAGGATGAAAGGAAATCACGCCGAGAAAGGCAGGAAAGTCATCTGGCCTTTGTAGGCCAAGTTTCCTCGCCTGTAAGACCAGATTGCTAGACTATGTAGCACCTGGTCCCTGTTAGCTCCTAAGCTTGCAATCTGCCCGTTCCCAGGCTCCCTAAGCACAGGCTCCAAGTCCCAGATCTTTCGGAACCCAAAGGGCCCTTAGAGAGCGTCCCCTCCCACTTGGTTTTATAATATATTTTATTGATTTCTTACAGAGAGGAAGGGAGAGGGACAGAGAGCTAGAAACATCGATGAGAGAGAAACATCGGCCTTCTGCACACCCCCTACCGGGGATGTGCCCGCAACCGATGTACATGCCCTTGACCGGAATTGAAACCGGGACCCTTCAGTCCGCAGGCCAACGCTCTATCCACTGAGCCAAACCGGTTTCGGCTCCCACTTGGTTTTACAGATGAGGAATCTAAGCCCAGGGAGACCTTGGAGCTACCTCAAGACACACGGGCAGAGCTGAGCCTCTAATTCTGCCCCGTGTGTTGCGCTCTGACACCACCCTGCCCCTCCTGGAACCTATACCTGCGCTCACTGCTGGTGGGTAATGAACCTTCAAAGGAAACTGAGGGTGGGGATGGACCAGGACTTGCCCAAGGGGCTACTAGAGCAAGGCCGGGGTGCAAACCATAGGCTAGCCCTGGTCCTGGGCTGGTGTGGAGACTCCTTCGCTCTTTTCCCCTCCCCTTTTCTCTTCTTCGGCCTCCCCTTCTCTCTTCCTTCTGATTCCTTGTCACCTGCTCCCGGGTGCCTCTGCCTGCATCCTTCCCGTTTCCCTGTCTGACCCCTCGTGACTACCTTCTTCCCCAGGAGGGTAGGGAACTCAGGTTGTTGATGAGGAAGGAAGAAAGAGGAAGCCGGGCCTCTCCCCACTCTCTTCCCCTTCCCGGACCAGGTGTCCTGCAGGGTTTACAGAGATCCACAAGCTGGGGTTTCTGTAGAAAGCGGCAGGCCAGACGCTGGACGACCCAGGCCCTAGCCCTGACTTGGCCAGCCACTGCCCCCTCTCTGGGCCTCGGCTTGCTTGTCTCTTCAATGAGAGATGAGGAGGAGCTTTCAAGTGGTGCTCAGCAGACACCTACGGCTCCCTCACGTGCTGCCACGGCAAGGGACGCAGAGAGGCCGGCTTTTGGAGCTCCCCGACCCCCTGCCACTTCAAGCAGCACCACTCCTGGGTGCTTTATATGCCCAGGATAATTTTCTAAGAAATGGCTCCATGGTTTAAAAGTTTTCAAATAACTGCTGAATGAGATGCTCTCATCTGTTCCCTTCCAGTTAAAAAACAGGTTATTCTAATCATTCTAGAAAGAAGTGTGATCTTCAAAAGACATAGAGCTGGGAAGCGGTCCTTTCCTTTCCCTTTCTTTCTTTCTTTCTTTCTTTCTTTCTTTCTTCTTTCTTTCTTTTTCTTTATTTTTTTCTTTCTATTCTAAGGAGAAGCAAAAAATATCCAGTCTGCTTGGGAACAGACAGATGAGGTTAGAAAGCTGGGGCTCCAGGGCCATCAGGAACACGGAAAGGGTGTGGGCTTTAGAGGCAGATAAGCACGGGTCTGAATCCTGGCTTTGCCATCACTTCCTTGGGCCTGGTCCTCTCAGGACCTTCCATAGGAAACATTTCCTTCCCCAGTGGTTGTGAGATCTGCATGAAGTAATGTCAGTAAGGCCCCACGCGCCATCTCTGGCACATAGGACACATTCATTGCTGGTCATTTCTTTTTGCTTTCCCAGGCAGATGAAGCTAGAGATGTCCTCAGGTCTCTCCGATTTCCCAGGAAAAAAAATCCAGGAGAGGGGCCCACATGAGAGAGACAAGGAAGGCGGCAGTGGCTAACGAGAGTATAAAATATGGATGTAGGAATGAGGAAGAAGTGGGAAGGAATGGGGTCCGGGGGAGGGCAGCAGCTGGGTAGCCGTGGTGTGAAATGTCTGTGGCTCAGAAAGCATGTAGCCGCTCCCCAGGGCCAGGCAGATAAGGAGCCCGTCTGCCTGAAACCTTAAGCCACGGGCACCCCGGTGGGGGAAGAGAGGCTCCTCAAATCCGTTTCTAATTCTCTTTAAGCACGCTCAGCCAAAAAAGTGTCTGGCACTTCAGAAGGGACCAGAAAGAGCCATGCATCAAGGATCAAGACTCCCGACACTAGCCTTGTTGTTACTAAAACTCAAGACGCCCACAGCTCCTAAGAGCGCAGTAACTGGAGTCAGAGGTTTCACTTTCTCATGATCTTCATTCTGCTTTGTAGTCACTGACTTCCACCTTCAAATCTTATCCATCTAGAGAATCCTTCCCGGGGCCTGTGGCAGGGTCTTACTCTCCAGTGCATGTTGACCAACCCAGAGCAAATGAAGAGAGAAGGAAAGCGGCAGAAGTGTGAAGAGGCCAGTCTAGTCGCATGTACTGGCAGCCTAGCAACTGCCTCGGGAGGCACCTAGTGGTTCCCGAGCCAGCGTCGCTCCAGCCCACTTAAATGCTTCCTCTGGAAGGACTTCACACTCAGTGCATGGAATACCCAGGCAGAATTTCACACCAACCAGTTTACATCACATGTCAAATTCAGAGACAAACCCCCTACAGAAGAGAAATGACATCAGACTTCATTAGGGCTGTGCTTATGCATATTCACTCACCCTCATCCCTTCACCTCTAACCACGCAGAGCCTGTGTCCTGCCCTGAGAGACATACTTTAGAGTCTCCAGCTTGGGCTCAAATGCTGCTGACAGCAGGGCTGGCCATTGATGCCTCGTCCTTGTCACCCTCCTTCCTCCCTTCTAGCCAATATCTCATAAGCTAGACGCCACGGGGCAGACCTGGCCAACACTACATTAATCTGTCCATAGAGGACGCTGGGTAAATCAGCCTCTGCTGCAAGGGAGAGGTTAAGAGGGCCCACTCAGGAACCAGGGTAAGAGTCCTGAACAGGTTAGTTCACTAGGGAAGCTAATTAACTTCTTTATGTCTCAGTTTTCCCATCTATCAAGTGGGACTGCTAATATAACCTCATAGGGCTGTTGTGAGGATTAAATGAGTTCACGTGGATAACATGCTTACAGCAGTGTCTAGCACAGAGCAAGTGCTCAAAATCCTTAAGCTTCAGACCTGATTGAACTAATGGGACCACTGCTCCCTCTCTCAAGATCAACCGTGGAAGAATTATAACGAGAAAATACCAATGTTTCAAACTGTTGTGTGTGGTAGAGGGGTGGCTTTGGTTTCGGGCAGGAGGGGGCCAGGTGTGGCTGTGGAATGATAAAGAAAAGGAGCTCTGATGTTCTGATCTCTCTTTTCATCCACCGCTGTCTTAGAACAAACAGTGAATGCCCCTTCACCTGTGTGACTCAAACCTGTGATCCAGGAGCTGGTGAGGCTTAGTTAGCATCAGGGCACTGAAGATGCGCTGTGCTGGTGACGAACTGATGGAAAACAGATAAGGGCAACCAGACTTTACCAGTTGTTTCCCCTCCTCATCCCTTCAACTCTCAGGGCAGGTGAATTGCAATCTTAGAAGCACCTCCCCTAAGGTTAAAATTGAAGCTCCGATGAAAGAAAACGCTTTTTTGTGACTTAGCAAGATAGGTACAAGGATTTATGCTAACATAGAAACCTCTCATGATGCATGTTTATGTTATTTTAATTAAAATCTGATTTTAATTAAAATCAACAGCACTACATAAACTGGCTGTAAAAACCACAAGAAAGGTTTAAATGTTTTGTTGATATTAATAAATTTAGAATTGGCCGAAACCGGTTTGGCTCAGTGGATAGAGCGTCGGCCTGCGGACTGGAGGGTCCCGGGTTTGATTCCGGTCAAGGGCATGTGCCTTGGTTGCGGGCACATCCCCGGTGGGGGCTGTGCAGGAGGCAGCTGGTCGATGTTTCTCTCTCATTGATGTTTCTGGCTCTCTATCCCTCTCCCTTCCTCTCTGTGAAAAATCAATAAAATATATTAAAAAAAAAAAAGAATTGTTTTTCCATTTAAGCAATATCTCCTGAATTTCATGTTAGTGATACTAAGTTGACACAAGAATGAGTGAATTTACTTAACTTGGATGTAGTTTTGAAATTTGTATGCTTTTGCTTCAAAGTCAAGTCAATTCTCAAATAGATAAAACAATTTTGTCAATTTGGATGAGAATACTAAAGGGAAATACTTTTTGTACTTGTTTCAATTATTGGAAAATTTTAAAGTATACTTGGAACAATTTAGGTATGTAAATCAACTTTTTCAACTGTAAATTTTATAAACTTTAAATGCAGATCAAGTATTTCTGATTAAAATTTAGCATTCAAATTGATATGTACTATCAGAATAAAGCACACAGATTTTGAAGACCAAATAAAGGATGCAATACATCTAATTAGTAAATGTTATACTGATTACATGTTGAAATTATAACATTTTGGATGTTCTGGGTTAAATAAAATATGTTATTTTAATAATTTAAATGCATGCATACTAGAAGCATACTAGAACCATTATTCAAAAACACATACAGCCAAAACCGGTTTGGCTCAGTGGATAGAGCGTCGGTCTGCGGACTGGAGGGTCCCGGGTTCGATTCTGGTTGAGGGCATGTACATTGGTTGCGGGCACATCCCCGGTGGGGGGCGTGCAGGAGGCAGCTGGTCGATGTTTCTCTCTCATCGATGTTTCTGGCTCTCTATCCCTCACCCTTCCTCTCTGTGAAAAATCAATAAAATATATTTTTTAAAAAAAAAAAACACATACAGCTATAGCCATTTGACTCAGTGAGCATCGGCCTGCAGACCAAAGGGTCCTGGGTTCGATTCCGGTCAAGGGCACATACTTTGGTTGCAGGCTCCTCCCTGGCTGAGCTCTGGTCAGGGTATGCAGGAGGCAACCAATCGATGTGTTTCTCTCACACCGATGTTTCTCTCTGTCTTTCCCTCTCTCTTCCACTCTCCCTAAAAATCAATGGAAAAAAATATCCTCGGGTGAGGATTAACAAAAAAACAAACAAAAAAACACACATACAAAACAAACAAAAATACACATTGAAAATAACTGACGATTGCCCAACGTGAATGTAGTTTGAATGGGATGAGGCAATGAGAGAAAAGGGATTAATAAATAATTAAACAAGAGAGACCTTGCACGGACCACTGATGAAAGAAAGCTATAAATCAAGGAGAATGATTAACCTGATCCTCTGTATCTAGGATTCTTTTACTACCAAGGAAGGAGGGGAAAAGCAATGAATAACCTGAAGTCTCATTGACCTATAAGGCCCACAGCAACAAAGGTAAAGGCAGAAAAGGAGTAGAAAGGTGTCTAAAGTCAAAATTTCAAAGACCATGGTAGCACGGACTCTCACTGCACTTTAATCACCCCTTAAACTTGATCTCCACAGCTGCTTTAGCATCAGTGGAGGATGCTACATGTTTGTTCAAAATGGTTGGAGCTAATTTCTGTGCTGAGATCCGGACAGCGCCACCTAGTGACATATCCGTGAACTGAATCGTGGGAGGAGAACGCCGGGAAGGGTGCAACTGCATGTGGGTTAGAGTCCGCCTGGGGTTCTAAAGCAGAGGGCAAGACAGCTGGTGTTTGGCAAAGAGATTTATAGTTGAAAAGCAGCAGAGAGCGAGTTGGAATCCTCACCAGTCATCCAAACTGTGTTCTCCCAGACATCCTGACAGCTGCAAGGGACTTTAGAGGCCCACAGAGAAGGAGGTGACTTGCCCAAGGTCATACTGTGAATCATGGCAGAACTGAGACTAGAACCCAGGACACTACTCTAAGCAATAGTGGGAGCTGGTAGAGCTGAGAGAGGTTCCCTCAAAGAGAGGCAGGACCCCTACCAGGCGTGGAAGCAAGAAGGCATCAATGAAAGAGATGGCCTGACACCCTCAGCATAGATGGCTCTGATTAAGGGAAAAGAAACTGAACCCCTTTGCAGGAACTCTTTCTCAGCATTTGGGGGTATGCTTTTAATGCTAAAGATGATTCTCTTCTCTTAATTTCCCTCTCCACCAGCTTCTTCTTTTACTTCTTGAATTCTGACATCCTTTCTAATGCTCCACCAGTGACTTCCCTGTGGCTAGATATTGTGGTCTTCTCTCCAGGCCTTCTCTGCTGTACTTATACCACCAAAGTTTTACCACTGACCCGTTTCTCTTTTATTCAGATTATCCTCGTTCATTCACTCAACTAACACTTAGTGAGCACCTACAGTATTTTTACCAAAGTGAATAAGAGGCCATCTTTGGCCCCAAGGAGCTCCCTGTCTGGTGTGGAGGATGCAGATATACAAATAGTTTTAATACTCTGATAAGTAATCTCACAAAAATATTACAAAATATTACATAACCAAAAAGAATGCATTTAGTTCTACCTGAGAAATCTACATATAGCTCCAGTCCCAACTTCTTTCCTAAATTATTCAAACTTCACATTTTCAATCGACATTTGGACATTCTCACCTAAGGCACTTCAAACTCAGGATATTTTAGACCCAGTTCATCAACTATCTCCCAAGTCATATATCTGTGACACACAAAGCAAACAAACAATAACAACGTATAATTCAAGTCCACTATAGTGTATACTCAAGACTGGAATATAATCAAGTTTGTGATCCATTGCTGTGCAACTTATTTAGAGAAAAATGAAAGTCTACCTAGAAAATGGAGAAACAAAGAATCTATTCTTTTGTGGACATCCGCTCCAGGTAATATAGATATTTTTTATTTAGTCAGGCAGCTATGTACCTTCTGAGGAAAAAGAGATAATAGCCAGTAGTTTCATTCAATTCATTCTTTTTGTTTTAAGTTTTATACTCACTAAGAGAACTTCTGGTTAGAATTCAAATGCCCTAAGGAGAAGGAATTGGAGAAGAATATTTCTCACTGTAAATGAGTAACTATTTTCATTGTCCATCTTTTTTCACATTCAACCATCTAGGATCCTAGAATAATAGAAAGTTATAGCTGCCTAGACTCCCTAGCAGTCTCTTTGCTGCATTCCAGGTCCCTATTCTTACCTCCAATTCACATAATCCTCAGCTGTCAGCATAATCTTTCTCAAATTCCATTCTCATGAGCAGCTCAATCACCACCAGCAGCTCTGTATGTCTATTTTATCAAATCTAAAGTCACCAGCCTGGAACCCAAAGGTTATCAACTATCCCCAACACCACCAGTTCAACCAAGCTTATACAGCCTTCACCCCAGGCAAGCTTATTGGCTTACAGTTTATCTTTTCCCCTGTGCTTTTTTTTTTTTTTAATTCAGAGAGGAAGAGAGAGAGAGAAACATCAATGATGAGAAAGAATAATTGATTAGCTGCCTCCTGCACACCCCACACTGAGGATAAAGCCCGCAACTTGGGCATGTGCCCTGACTGGGAATGGAACCGTGACCGCCTGGTTCATTGTTGATGCTCAACCACTGAGCCACACTGGCCAAGGCTACCTTGACTTTAATTCCCTTAAGGACTCATGGTTAAGGCCAGAATGTTTCTAGCTGCAGAAAGGGGTATTCATAAATGCATAAGAGATAAAATTAAGTGGTAAAGTTATTTAATAATCAGATATATTTATAATATTTTAATATTGCTTATATTTGTGCAGGGCACCATGCTAGGTGATGAGAACAACATGGTGAGCCAAAGTCCCTGCCTTTGTGGAACTTATATTAAACAAATATAATTAAAACTACCATATATATCATGAAGGAAAAGAACAAAAATGTGGTGAGAGAGAATTATAAGGTGGAGCTAATAATTTAGATTAGGTAGAATAGGGGATATTCTGAGGATATGATATTAAAGCTGATGGCTGAAGGATGAGAATTTATCTAAAGAGTAAGGAGAGCCCAGCCAGCGTGGCTCAGTAGTTGAGCATCGGCCTATGAACCAGGAGGTCACGGTTCTATTCCTGGTCAGGGCACATGCCAGGGTTGCGGGCTCCATCCCCAGTGTGGGGCATGCAGGAGGCAGCCGATAGATGATTTTCTCTCATCGTTGATTTTCCATCTCTCTCTCCCTCTCCCTTCCTCTCTGAAATCAATAAAAATATATTTAAAATACACACACACACACACACACACACACACACACACACACACATATATATATATATATATATATATATATATATATATATATATATATATATATCTCCTACCTTATAATAGAGAAACATGCAAATTGACCGCACCTCCGCTATGCCCATGATTGGGCTTGCGAGAGGCTGGGGGCGGGACTCCGGGTGGCCTATCCAGCCGTTGAGAAGACCAAGATGGCGGCGCCCAATCCTCTTAGTTCCAGGGGTCCCGGGGCCTATCGCCACCCCGGGGGGCATGGCCGGGCCCAGCCAGGCGCTCCCCAGGGGTCCCGGAGCCGATCGCCACCCGGGGGGCGTAGCCGGGCCCAGCCAGGCGCTCCCAGGGCGGGGGTCCCCGGGCGATCACCACCCTGGCCTAAATGGCTGGTGCTGAGAGGGATCAATGGGGCCGGCGGAAGGAGCGGGTGGTAGTTGACCACCAAGGGCATCTGCAGCAGCGGGATGCAGAGCTCGGGTCCGCGTTCTCCAGGTTGGCCTCCATGGGGTCCGCGTCGCACCCATAGTGGCCGAGTGGGGACGCTGGCATCGTAGCCCCAGCATGAGGCCAGCTTCCCAAGCCAGGCTGCGGAGGGAGGAGGGCCTCTGGGCTGGGAGCACTCCCCCACCCCAGCGGACAGGGCACAGCGAGAGAGCAGCAGAGACCTACTAGAGGTGGTGGGTGTGGTGGCTTGGCTTCCAAGAGGCTGGCTTCAGCTGCTGTGGCCTGCGCTGAGGTGGCTGGTGGTGGGGGCAACTGCGGGGGCGCATCAGAGGCTGGGGCACTGGGAGATGTGGGACTGCAGCCCAGAAAGCGAGGCTCCGGAGGACCTGGTCACCGACCCCCGGCATTGAAGCCGCCTCCTACAAGATGTATCCTAGCCTAGGTGTGTGGGAAGCAGGTTCAGGAACCTCTCCCTTTGCGGCGCCAGAACCCAGGCCTGCCAGCGCCCCAGAGGAGACCCCCGCCAGGATCGGGGGCTTGACCAGTCTCTAAACCAGGGCGGCTATTAGCCCAGGCCTGCCAGCACCCCAGAGGAGACCCCCACCAGGATCGGGGGCGTGACCAGCCTCCAAACCGCCAGTGACCCTAACCCAGGCCTGCCAGCGCCCCAGAGGAGATCCCCACCAGGATCGGGGCGTGACCAGTCTCCAAACCAGGGCGGCCATTAGCCCAGGCCTGCCAGCACCCCAGAGGAGACCCCCGCCAGGATCGGGGGCGTGACCGGCCTCCAAACCGCCCGCAGCCCTAGCCCAGGCCTGTCAGCACCCCAGAGGAGACCCCTGCCAGGATTGGGGTCATGGCCAGCCTTCAAACTGTGGTGGCCCCTAGCCCAAGGAGGCCTCCTGGCCGAGGACGCCTGAGTCTGTTCTTGACCTAGGGCCGGGCTCTCCCCGCAAGGGACTCAGAAGCCGCCAGAGTCTAACTGCCAGTCTCTGGGAGTGCATCCACTGTCCACCAAAAAGTAGGGCCATCAAACCATTCAGTCTCAGTGCAGGCACAGGTCCGTGGCTGACGGGGTGGAGGCCAGACCAAAACAAAACAGCAGAAACACCCTGCCCACCTAGGCGGGTACTGTTGTAGTCCACGTGGCCTGGGCAGTGTAGAAAGCGCTACCTTCTCCCAGGTCCTGTGCTGGCACCGCCGCCTCGCTCACCCTCAAGCCCCCCTGAGTCCTGACAGCAAAGTGTGTGGGGCATTCTGCAGGAGTTGTGCCGTTCTGGGTGCTTTTGCCCAAAGACACACTTTGGGATGAATTCAGAGCCACATCTCATTTCCCATGAGACTGGAAGAACCATGTAAAAGGATTTTGACAAAAGCTTTCCACATCTCTGTTTATTCTTTT
This sequence comes from Eptesicus fuscus, assembly GCF_027574615.1. Lineage (NCBI taxonomy): Eukaryota > Metazoa > Chordata > Mammalia > Chiroptera > Vespertilionidae > Eptesicus > Eptesicus fuscus. Next base: position 31,540,142 of record NC_072492.1, on the reverse strand, counting down.
GAATCCATAAAACGACCTCAAAAAAAGCATTCGGGCCACCTAAGAAAGAATGCACTTTCTGGCCAGAGCACGCAGGATTCTTTTGCCCAACAGGTTAAAGGGAGCAGAGCTGGCACAGTGGGAATGGCCCTGGTGCCCTATGAGGAGACCGGGGGAATGGGGTTGCCGAAATTCCATAAGCCTCTTGCCACCTTCTCCTTTGCAAACCACACCATCCAGATCCACCAGGACTGGAGGCAACTGGGAATCACAGCCGTGATTTGGGACATGGTAAGCAAATCTTGAGGGGCCTCTGAAAACATCTGCAATTGATTATAAGACTGGTCTTTATTTAAAAAGAAATAAAGAACAGCTTTGTTGAGATATAACCCATATACTGTACATGTCACCTAAAGTGTACAATGAACTGGTTTTTTAAAGTAAATTCAGAGTGGACAACCATCACCATGCTCAATTTTTAAATATCTTCATGACCCATCCCCTCCAAAAAAAACTTTTACCCACTGGAATCACTTTCCTGATCATCTTCCCCAAAATAGATTGCACTTTAAAGGTGGGTAAAGGAAAGTTGAGGGAAGTTAAAACACTGCACAAAGGATATTGTAAGATGACAAAGCCCAAAGTGAAGATCATGTGTTTTCTTTAAAAAATATATATATTTTTAAATTTCAGAAAGGGAGAGGGAGAGATAGAAACATCAATGATAAGAATCACTGATCAGCCGAAACCGGTTTGGCTCAGTGGATAGAGCGTCGGTCTGCGGACTGGAAGGTCCCTGGTTCGATTCCGGTCAAGGGCATGTACATTGGTTGCGGGCATATCCCCAGTGGGGGGTGTGCAGGAGGCAGCTGGTCGATGTTTCTCTCTCATCGATGTTTCTAGCTCTCTATCCATCTCCCTTCCTCTCTGTGAAAATTCAATAAAATATATTATTAAAAAAAAAAAAAAGAATCACTGATCAGCTGCTGCCCACAGGCCCCCTACTGGGGATTGAGCCCGAAACCCAGGCATGTGTGCCCCTGATCAGAATCAAACCTGGACTCTTCAGTCCACAGGCCGATGCTCTCTCCATTAAGCCAAACTGACCAGGGCCATGTGTTTTCTTCAAGTTCTGCGTGGTTGTAATGGTCCCCAAATCTATACTAATAAAAGGGTAATATGCTAATTAGAGTGGTTGTCTTCCGGACATCTTTCCAGACAAAGCCGAAGTGGCTACAAAGGCCAAGGCTCAGGCAGCCATAACCAGCTGCAGTGGCAGCAGCATTGGGGTTATGGGAGTGGTGCCTCCAGAGGGAGGCCAGACTGGGGGCCAAGGCACAGGCAGTTTGGGGTGATCAGGCTGATAGGGGAGGGCAAGGTAGGGGCAATCAGGCTGGCAGGAGATCAAGGTAGGGGCGAGCAGGCAGGCAGGCAGTGGGGTTAGGGACAATCAGGTAGGCAGGCAGGTGAGTGGTTAGGAGCCAGCAGTTCTGGATTGTGAGAGGGATGTCCGACTGCTGGAAGTTGGACATCCCCTGAGGGGTCCCAGATTGAAGAGGGTGCAGATTGGGCTGAGGGGCACCCCCCCCCACCCCACCCCTCCCCCCAGTGCACGAATTTCGTGCACCGGGCCTCTAGTTCTAATATATAAAGAGCCAGGGTCCGTAATGTCCAAAACGACCGAACAGACAACCGAACACCAGGCAGCACATGCAGCAGGCTCGGGTGGGTGGGTGGGGACTGGTGAGCGGGCTGAACTGCTGACCTCTCCGTTCCTCCTGGGTCACGGGCACCGCAGTGACCCGGCACTGACTGCTGCTGCCAAGGCGGGTGCAATGCGATTGGTCAGGAGGCCCCACCATTGCCCCACGATTGCCCCAAAGAGGGAGGCCCAGGCTACCCAGCCGGCAGTGGGCCGGGCCCCCCTCTGCAAGATGATCAATCATGGGGCTCCTGGACTGCGAGAGGGTGCAGGCCGGGCTGAAGGACCCCCCCCCCCCTCCCGAGTGCATGAATTTCATGTACTGGGCCTCTAGTATATATATAAAGAGAGTACGGGAAAAGTACTTTAGGAAGAACTATTGTGTGTAAAGACTTCCACTTTAATCACTCAGTCAGTATTTTTTGAGCATCTACCAAATGTAATGCTTTTCAAAGAACAATAGGAGAAATATTACTTGGCCTTCCCTTAAAAGACAAAACATAAGTAGAATAATCAATGGTATCAATCTTCTCAGTATGCTATAACAAAATACCACAGACTGGGCAGCTGAAACAACAGAAATTTCTTACAATTTTGGACACTAGAAATCCATGATCCAGGTGCTAGCAAATTTGGTTTCTGGTGAGAGCCCTTTTCCTGACTTGTAGATACTTTCCCACTATGTCCTCATATGACCCTTTCCTCAGGGCATGTGCATAGGGGAGGGTGGTAGAGAAAGAGAGTGAGCTCTCTGGTGTCTCTTCTTATTATAAGAACACTAATCCTGTTGGATCAGGGCCTCACCCTTCTGACCTCATTAATCTTAATTATTTCCTTAGAGGTTCCTTATCCAAATATAGCCATGATAAGGATTAGGGCTTCAACATATGAATTTTGAAGGGTTAGAAATATTAAGTATATAATATCAATGAATAAACAAAAAATAATTATAGGAATAGAAGGAGTTTATTCCATTCATTCATTGAATAATCAGAATGAGTACTTATTATGTACTAGATACTATACTAAATGTGAGAATACATCCTGGAACAGCAATCATGGGGAGGAAAGAGCCTCAAGGTCAGATAATATAAGGAGGATAAAAGGCATCATGCAACAGGGATAAAAGAAGGGCACAGGGGAAAATAAGGGGGCGGGGGGAGAAAGAAGGGCACAGATAAAGAGGACTGAAGGAATTCAGAAGAAGAGTAAGCTTACTCTAGGCTGTGTTTCAGGGGTACCTGGATCTTGGCAAAGATACCATGTCTAGCTTCTTGAATAGTTTCCTAAATGCTGGCCTCCATCTGATTGTCCATGAAACAGGCCAAGAGGCAGGCTAAAAAGAAAAGATAATTTACCATGTTTGGAATGATGCTTATTGTAACCCAACTCCACATCTAGCTGAACATATGTGGATAATGGATGGCAGCCGGATGCCCAAGTGCTTGCTGGATGGTGAGTTTAAGTAGGTCAACCAGGAACAGAGAAAAGAAGTAAAAATTCTCTAAAAAATTGCATCAAAGCACAACTTCCAACAATGTGGTCTTGCTGTGGACGAGTAGAAAACCACAACAGATGTATCAGCCCAGTGAACAACAGTCAGGAAAGAGACGCCATTTTTTAGGGGTGGGTGGAGGAAAAAGCTTTAGGCAAATTCTAAGCTTAAGAGCCAGAGTGCCGAGCATCACAGACTCTTCAAATGCTGACTCTAGATACACGTTTTCTCACACAAAAACATTTCATCTTTATGTGTATTCTGTGTTGTAAGTTCCTACATGTAAGTTTACAAGAATCCATTGCACAAGTACAAGACTTGGTTTGGCAGCCTATTGTGTGGGGAAGAGCTGTGTTTGTAACATGAACACAAGCTTAGCATGAGCAAAGTGTCATGTAACTGCTAAAAAATATAAATACAACTTTAGTCTACTTTAATAGAAGTGTCCAGATAATAAAAGCAATAGTCCTGCTGCATGCTGAATTAATTAGAATAAATCTGGAGTGTTGCGTTCAGTTAAATGCATCAAATTTTAAGAGTGATATGTCTTACGCATTCCTTCCTTTCCATTTCCAAAAATCTTACCAGATTCTCTCATCTCCTACCTGGTAGGCTGTTCCCAAAGATGACTCAACAATCAAGCTCTCCCTTGGACAATACCTTTTGCAGTGTCACTTTGCCACTCCTCCCATCAAGAGGTGCAGTCGACTTTGACCAACAAGAAGTGATGGAGTTTGACTTACAGGCCCAGGCCTTAATGGGCCCCACAGCTTCTGTTTTCACCTGATTGGTTGCCAGCCACCAAGTCAAGAAGCTAGAGCTAAACTAATGACTGATGAGAGACCAAGGATGAGATGCGGAGAAGAACTTAGGGGCTCAGCCAACAGCTAGCACCAAGCCCTCAAACATGTGAGTGAAGCTATCTTGGATACTCTAAGCCCCAGTCAGGCCAATGATGGTAATATTCTATATCTGCAATATTCAATATGGGAACCACTAACCACATATTTTTATTGAGTTCTTGGAGTGTAAATGGGGCATCGGAAGAACTTCATTTTTAATTTTACTTGATTTTTACTAGCTAGTGACTACTGTTCTGTACAGTATAGAAGACTATTCCCATTCTAATTCACCTAGCATAACCCTGCTAAAAAAAACAGGGCAGCAGAAAATCACCTTAGCACCTACCCTTTATGGGGCTACAACTACATTAACAGTGACTAGAGTGGGTGGTGGATCCAGCTCTGTCAAGTGGTGTTTTTTAAAAAAGACTTCCCTCCAACATTACCCAAAGGAAGGGAGTGACCATTCTAACTTGATTTCATTTGCATAAAAGCTGAGAACCAGAAAGGGAAAGTTCCAACCAGTGGAATAGACTGTGAGTACCACATCTAGTCCAGAGATATTCTGACTAGAAAATTAACCAACAAAAACTGTTTTCTTCATCTACTGAAAAACAAAGTTTAATACTTCTCTGGTTCACACATTGTTGGGGGAAGGGAGCAGGAAGTAAATTTGAGAGAGTCTACTATGTGAGTTAGATACAGCCACACACCTATGCATTTAATTCTCGTAATCATTTTTTCAGACCAAGGAAATCAAAGTTCAGAGACACTATAACTTGCCTAAGGACCCAAAACTAGTTAGTGCCAGAGATTAAATTCAAAATGAAGCCTCTGGATTTCCAATTCCACACTCTATCCCAGACACCAGAATGCTTCCCCAATTAAGACCAAAAAAAAAATGTCTGTGCTAGCTTCCGCAGCACATATACTAAAATTGGAATGATACAGAGAAGATTAGCATGGCCCCTGGGCAAGGATGACACCCAAATTCGTGAAGCGTTCCATATATATTTTTAAAATTTCTTTATTAAGGTATCACATATTTGTCCTCATCCCCCCATTCCCATCCCACACCCCTCCCCACACCCCTGTTGTCCTTAACCGCTGGTTAGGCTCATATGCTTGCACACAAGTCCTTTGGTTGATCTCTCCCCTTTACCCCCTCCCTTCCCTATCCTCCCTCTGAGGCCCGACAGTCTGATCCATGCCTCCTTATTTCTGGGTCTGTTCTTGTTTATCAGTTTATGTTGTTCATTATTTCCCCTAGATGAGTGAGATCATGTGCTATTAGAAATACACTTATAAGAACCGAAAATGAGACAAGCAATAATGGTTATGGTGACAGGCAAATGAATCAGTCTGTAGTGAGTTTCTTTCTGGGCCAACAGTTCTTTTGAGACCCAATTTCAATGTCCAACAGTTCCTTATGTGTACATGTCAGCACTGACATTTCAGTTCTGAATGGTGGGTGGACAAATGGTGGTAATGCAGGTCCGACTCTCTCTGGTTTGGTCCTGGGCCGTTCCATATTTTTTAAGAAAAGAAAAAAAATTTTTCTGCCCTAACTGGTTTGGCTCAGTGGATAGAGTGTCGGCCTGCGGACGGTAGGGTCCCAGGTTTGATTCTGGTCAAGGGCATGTACCTTGGTTGCGGGCACATCCCCAGTATGAGGTGTGCAGGAGGCAGCTGATTGATCTTTCTCTCTCATCCATGTTTCTCTCTATCCCTCTCCCTTCTTCTCTGTAAAAAAAAAAATCAATAAAATATATTTTAAAAAATTTCTGCCTGCCTTCTGAGATTTTCCAAGTTCTGGTCACTTAAGTAAATATTTCCAGTTAATGCCTTAACTCTTACCAGACTGATCTCATTTTTGTTCCCCTTCATGCACATTCTCTTTTCTTCTAATTCTAACCATCCTTCAAAGCACAGTCTATCTCCCCTTTTCCTTCCATGAAACATTTCTCATTTTAATCCCAATTAATTTTCCTCTTCTCTGAATTTTTACATCACTTATAATGGGTACCACATAATGTAGCACTTTGTCATATTGCTCTTCCCTAAAAGAGACTGTAATCTCTTTGAGAACAGGGGCCATACTAAAATTTTGGAGGGTGGCCATCCTTCCAAATTTCCTATTTCCGTCTGAGCCATGAACAGGTACTTCTGGAATGAATGAATGACCTAAACTCAAAAAGTAAATACTTCTTGGTTAATTAAAGTCAGCCCCAACCTCTCGAGTTTTACCCTCTGCTTAATCTATCAAGACCCAATTAATACAGAAAGGCTGAGGAGCCAATCGAGAAGGCAGCAAGGCCACGTAACGCTCCCCGCCCGCTCAGGCACCTCTCGCCCAGCCCGGTGATCGCCGTTTGGGCGTGGCCCAGCCTTGGGTGGCCGATTGGGCGTGGCGTGCGTGAGTAAAGGCGTGGCCGAGAAGAGGAACCTAGGCGCTGGGTCAGACTCGGTAGTTTCCGGTGACCCTCGACAATTTCCGGCAACGGTCTCCTCCTCCGCCGATTCACCGCGGGTATTTCCGGCCTCTTTCGGGCTTTTTCGTCCGGCTCCCGCGCGGGTCTCTCCACTTCGGGTATTTCCGTGTCCCGCTCGGAGGTGCTCGGCAGTCGCTCGGCCGCCCCCATCCCCCGGTAACGGTCGCTGGTGAGTTTAAATGAGCCGGGGCTGGCCGGGCCGGAGCCACTGCGGGGGGGGCCTGAGGCACTGCAGAAAGTGGGCCTGAGCCTCAAGGATGACGGTGCTGCAGGAACCCGTCCAGGTAATGATAACTCTTTTTTCTCTCAGGCTTGGCTCGCGGCCCCAGTCGGGAAGCCGCGTACGGCCACTCCGCGGCCTGGTGCGGCCTAGGCCGGGCTCTTCTCCCGCCTCCCCTTACGCCGGGTCCTGCCTGTCTTCTCGTCAGTTCAGAGGCCTTGCCGGCACCCTAAGCCGTGTTCCCTCTTGGCCCCGTGTTACTTCTCTCCCTAGTGTGAGCGGCGTTTGGCGATAATACATACCTCCCTTCTCCTCCGAGCCCCTGTCCGGCTGCGAGCCCCTCCTGTCAGTGTAGGGGCCTGGCCCCGGCTCGGCGGAGAGATTGGGGCGGCGGGGCGAAAGCTCGCTCCAGGTGCTCTGTGACCTGAGGGAGGATTGGGAAGCACAGTTGATCGGAGCTTGTAAGATCTTCCTAATGGTGGGGCAAGTTTGCGGGGGGTGAGGGGTTGGTTTTATGTGAGCAGGTAGAGGGAGGGTAGGATCGGTATTTTTTAATACTAATTTCTATTTTGGTAGCAGACGTACTAAGCCCACATTGCTTTTCTCGCAGTGAGTTTCCCAACTGAACAATGATCTCAGAAGAGAACTCCAAGGCCCAGTGCTGAGGTGCAAACACCTAGACTAGGGGAGGGAGAGGGTGGAAACCGCCGATCTTGAGGTTTTTTTTTCCGTGGCCTCTGATGGAGATCAGGAGTGTTTGAGTGTTGATACGGCATTCCGGAAATGGAAGGCAAATAGTGGTATTTCCATCATTTCACACTCCTTGCCACCCCAAGGTATGCCTGGATGCACAGTTCTCCGAGGGCATGGAGGAAATCCTATGGGATTTTAAGTGTGCGATGCAGTGCCCAATCATTTCCCCCTCCCCTGCCATGTGAAGAAACCGAGTCATTTGTGCCTTGATGATGGACCGGTCTGGGAGACTTAAACCGACTATTTGATCTTGACTTGATTAGAAGAGTTGATCTCTATCAACTGCTGTCTTTCAGTCATGGACTTTGTTTATTTTGAAGTTATAAAGCAAGCCAATATTAGAAAATAATTCCTATTACCCTTAATAGGCTTTTGATAACTAAAGAGTAAATATTTTAATACATCACGACTTTCATATTTCCTTGATTTTTCTTCAAAGGATAAAATATCCATTTCTCCTCGTTGGCTTCTCCAGCTCATTACATGTAGGATCTATTATTGTTTGAGTTAATATAATGTGGGATTTTATTTTAGGAAGTTTCTCCGTTTATAAGTTGTACCCGTGTTTCCAAAGTTTTTCTTTTGTTGTTGTTAATCCTCACTGGAGGATATTTTTTTCCATTGATTTTTAGAGAGAGTGGAAGGGAGAGGGAGAGACAGAGAGAGAGAAACATCCATGTGAGAGAGAGAAATCAATGGGTTGTCTCCTGCAAGTGCCCTGGCTGGGATCAGCCTGCAACTGAGGTATGTGCCCTTGACCGGAATTGAACCCATGCCCCTTCAGTCCCTGGGCTGAGGCTCTAACCACTGAGCAACTGGCTAGGACTCTTTTTTTCTTTTTCTAATCCTTACCCGAGTATATGTTTTTATTGATTTTTTTTTTTTTTTAAGAGAAGAAGGGAGAGAGAGACACATCTGTGTGAAAGAAAGAGTAACATTGGATGTGAAAGAGAAACATCAATTGGTTGCCTCCCATACACGCCCCCACTGGTGATCGAACTTGTATGTGCCCTGAGCAGGAATGGAACCCAAAATCTCTGGTGTATAGGATCAGTGATCCAATCAACTGAGTCACCTGGCCAGGGCCTAAAGCTATTTCTTAACATCCAAATTCCTCTTCCTAGTAAAAAGTCCCATTTAAGATTTTGTTTTTGAGGCCTCACATGAAATTAGAAGTTGCTGTGTGTACCTTAAATGGATAAGTAGAGCACTCAAGTTGTTTAATTTGTTTCATATTCTTGTAATTTTGTCTTAAAAATTGATGCATTTTGCCTCCTCTGGCCCCAAAAGCCTTCTAAAATGATAAACTAGTTGTATTGCTAGCTTATAACCACTGTTTAATAATTTCAACTTGTATAAAAGCATGGTGAATAAAAGCAATATGTAGCTTTTTAGTAGATGTACCTCTTGGTTTTCCTCTTTTCCCTTAAAGTATTTGTGGTAGTAATACTCTTAGGGGTTTATTATTGTTGTTGTTAATCCTCACATGTGGATATTTTTTCCATTGATTTTTTTTTTTTTTTTAGAGAGAGTGGAAGGGAGGGGAGAGAGAGAAGCATCGATGGGTTACCTTCTGTCCAGTGCACAGGACAACCAACTGAACCACACTGGCCAGGACTTTTTTCTTTAAAGTTTTAATGTGGAATAGCCAGTTTGATAAACATGTGAACCTAAATATAGCTCCTCCTCCAAATTATTTCTGATAGAAAAGTATTACTTGTCCTTGGGGTTCCAAAAACCAACTTTCCCTCTCTCTCCCTTTCAAGTTATTCTAGGTGGGCTAATAATCAAATTAACATGAGACAGATTAACAAGAAAATGTCCAAAATTATTGTGGGTGTACATGGGGTGGTGCTGCAAGAATGGGACCCAAAGATGAATTGAACAATTGAGGTGTGTAAGCCATTTTGGTCAAAGGTGAAGGGGGCAGGGGTCTAGGATTTCAAAGGGAAAGTAGGCAATTTACAGGTAAACAAGAAAGAGCAAACTTGTGGGGAACAAATTTTTGCTGGGCCACCCAGAAACAATGGGACACAGAAGGAAGCTCAACAAACAGGCTTTGCTAGGTTTCTCACTTTCTGCCACATTTAGTTTATATTGTGATGATAAGGTAAAGCTCCCTTCCTTTTTTTATCTGAATTCCTTTTAATAGGTAAGGGAGAGGAGTGAAAGGTTCTGAGTCTTTTGTTTCTTAATAACCAGCTTAAAATCAATATCACAAAAAGGTATATTTGGTGGTAGCAAAATTTTGGTCCCTAAGTCGTTACAAAAATCTCTCCTATTATGAGACAGAAATTTTGTCTTTTTTTAAAATATGTTTTTATTGATATTTTGTTTGTTTGTTTTGTTAATCCTCACCCAAGGATATTTTTCTATTGATTTTTTAGAGAGAGTGGAAGAGAGAGGGAAAGACAGAACATCGATGTGAGAGAAACACATAGATGGGTTGCCTCCTGCCGGAGCCTGGGGCCTGGGCTGGGGAGGAGCCTGCAACCAAGGTACATGCCCTTGACCAGAATCAAACCCAGGACCCTTTGGTCTGCAAGCTAACACTATCCCCTGAGCCAAACTGGCTAGGGCTGTCATTTTTTAATATAACTGGGAAAGACACAAGCCTACGTGACTTCAATTGGTGCTAATTTGGATGTTTATAAAATTCACCTGATGAAATTGATTTTAAAAAACAGACATTTTAATAGATTTATCAGTTCACAGAAATGTTGGATGAAGTTGTAAAAAAGCCTTGTAAAAATTGCCTTACTAAATAAGCAAGTTTAGTAAGTGGATACTACATACCTAATATCGTTTTAGAGGTCATTATATAGTGAAGGAGTGCTTTTGGCTTGGGATAAGATGTACAGGGACAGCAACTAACATGGATTCAGAGTACTATATTTCAAATAACATTGAAGGTGGTGTATTCAGGAAAATGGTGTTAGATGACACCATTCCTCCCCCAAAGGCTTGATTGATGTCAATAACATGTGAACAATTTTGGTAAAATTATTCTATTCAGTGAGAATAGAAAAAAAAATTCTAAATATATTTTGTGATTTTAAAAGTATATATTTGTATCTAAATTGATAAATCAATAGGCATTGGACTACTTGATCTTCATTCAAAAATTTTATATTTAGGTTAGATGAAACACATTTGTTATGGATTTCTCTTTTGGAAAGTAGATTACCTTATATTTAGGTATGTTGATGTAAGAAACATCTAAACCTGTAGAGAATTTTTATGAGTTTATTTGAGCCAAACTGACGATAATTGCCTGAAAGCAAAATCTCAACAGATTGAGAAAATATTCCTGAGAATGGCAGTTTTACAGCTTATTTTATACTCTTAACATATCAAAGGAGGAGCTGTAACATGGGTTACATGGAATTCATTGGTGATAGATGAAGAGGGCAGGAAAAAGCAAAGCAGGGAAATCTTTGAAATTGGGTAAAGTGGAAAACAGGCCCATACTTCTTTTACATTGGCGGGTATAGGGTAAACAGTGAACGTTTATAGCACAAAGAGATGGTATTTGGAGAAAAAGATAAAAATAAGAGAGTTCAGTTGTTTCATGTTCTGGTGAGAGTTATAACCTGAGAAAAAAGGGGATTGCTCTGACTTTCCTAGGGTATGTTATCTTAGCTGCAAAAAAACAATAGAAGGCTTAATTAAGATAAAGATTGAGTTTTGTCAAGGAAGCTACAAGCCTAGGATGTGACTACCCACCATGACTCAACTTTTAGTTAGGAATTATGTTCAGACGATCCTATGCAATTTCTTTTTTAAAAATATGGAATGCTTCATGAATTTGCGTGTCATCCTTGCCCAGGGGCCATGCTAATCTTCTCTGTATCATTCCAATTTTAGTATATGTGCTGTGGAAGCAAGCACCTATGCGGTTACTTTCAATCTCTGAGTTTGTAAGGCCCTCCATGCAGGCCTCCCCTGAGCTCGTCAGGTTTAGTATGTGGCCCCTTTTTTAGTCCACTGATACAATATAGTACTTGAAGACAGTGCTACATAGTACCTAGACTGAGAGATTAAGCTTTGGGGAATGGGGGAGGAGGAAGAAGTCATTGTAAATACATAAAAATTTAATTCCTTTATGGACTAGTGTCCTGATACATCCCTTATGTTTATGATCTGTTAAGAGAGAATGAATTAGACAAATAGTCACAAATTAATAATTACAAACTGTCATAAGAAGGACATTAAAAATACGATGTTAGGAGAGACACCTAATAATAGCAGGGCCCTGACTCAAGTCCAGGTATCAGATTTGTAATTGGACCACCAAACGAGGTAATGCAAAATGACAAAAAGTTAAGAAGCAGCCTCAATGAAAAATCAAATTGGAGAGAATGTTATGTACCTGCTATGTGCCAAGCACAGAAGAATATAAAAAAGCTCTAAAATCTTCTTACAAAGTGTCAGAAAAGACCTTTTGGAGCAAATAACATTGAAGCTGAGATCTGAAGGCTGAGAAAGAAACAGTAATTTGAAGAGCATTAAGAGAAAACAGTATGTGCAGAGTCTCTAAGACATAGCAAAACTTGGCATTGGAAGAACTGAAAGAAGGCCGATATGGCTGGAGTTGCATAGTAATGCCATTTTCATTGCAAGGATAATGGGAAATTATTGAAAGATTTTCAGCAGAGGGTTGATGTGATCTTATGTAGATGTTAAGATCTCTCTGGCTGCTTTAAGACTGTAATGGGAGGAGGGAGGCAAAAGTAAAAACAGTCTAAGGATGAAGGTAACAGAGACTAAAATGGTAGCAGTGAGTAAGAAAGAGGTAGATAAATTCAACAGATGTTTTGGAGTTAGAAACAACTATTGATTGGATGGGAGTGATAATGATGGCTGCCTGGATTTATTTTGGTGGTGCCATTTATAAATGGAGAATCCTTTGTGGAAGAGGACAATTTAAAGGAGGACAATTAAGAATTCTGTCTTATACAAATTGAGTTGGAGATTTGTGAAATCAGCCAATAGAAATGTGGAGATACAACCTATAATCTTTTGAAGGTCTAGTCTTGGTGGGAAGATAAAAATGCTTAGCAGTAACAATTGGATAATGTTATAAGTCAGTATGTGTTTGGTTGCACAGATAATAATAAAGAAATTTAGCCCTTGCCGGTTTGGCTCAGTGGATGGAGCATCGGCCTGTGGACTGAAGGGTCCCGGGTTCGATTCCGGTCAAGGGCACATGCCCGGGTTGTGGGCTCGATCCCCAGTGTGGGGCGTGCAGGAGGCAGCCGATCGATGGTTCTCTCTCATCATTGATATTTCTATCTCTCTCTCCCTCTCCCTCTCTGAAATCAATAAAAATATATATTTAAAAAAAAGAAAAGAAATACTTGCAGACCAGAAAAACAGGAAGGTTTCTTGGAGGAGTAGAACTTAAAGCTTTAGAAAGATGGGAAGGGTTTGAATTGGTAGAGAAGAGGAAGAACATTCTTGGCATGAAATGGCATGAGCAAAAGCCCAAAGTTGAGAGTGATATTTAGGAACAATAGGACAGTAGAATATTATAGCCTTGGCTAGAATGGAAATTGAGAGTAGCAAGAGATAAGTTTTACTAGCCAGGTTGAATCAGGTTATAGGGAACTTAAAATCTAGGTTGAGGAGTTTAGATTTAATGTATTGTAATAAATAGCCATTGAAGATTTTTGAACAGAAGTCATATATTAAAAGGCTAGTATGCAAATTGTCCCCTTGAGAGTTCGACCGCTCACTATGACGTGTGCTGACCACCAGGGGGCGGCCTGGAACAAAGGAAGGCCCCAGCTAGTAGCAGGTAGCCAGGGGAAGGAGGGCGGCAGCCGGCAACTGGGGAAAGAAGGCCCTGGTCAGCAGACAGAAGGCCCCAATCGACCCTGATCACCAGCCAGGCCTAGGGATGCTACCCGTGCACAAATTTCGTGCACCGGACCTCTAGTTCTGTAAGGAAAGCACTGCTTTGGGAAGATCAATCTGGTAAGTTTGGGAAGGAGTGATAAGACGAGTTAGGAAGACATATAGGCTAGTAGAAATATTCAGTTACATGGCAATATACACTCAATCTTGGCATTATTGATGTTTGAGCCAAACTAATTCTTTATTGTGGGGGACACTATCCTGTGTATTGTAGTGTTTTCCAGCATACCTGGCCTGCCTCTATTCAGTAGATGCTCCCTCCATTTGTGACAACCAAAAATGCCCCTCACACATTGCTATATGTCCCTTGAGGGACAAAATTGCCCAGATTAAGACCCACTGATGTAGATCTAAACTAAGGTAGAGTTGCAGAAATTAGATTGTAATGTATAATAGGAAAACTCACAGTGATTTTTATTATTATATCTTCTTATATTGTCTGAAGCTTTTATTATCTGTCTTGTATGATCTAGAAAAAGTCAGCTAATTTCTTTTTTGACAGGAACAAAATAAAACAATTTATGTAGTCACTTTTAAGTCTGAATTAGTTGTATAGCTTACAAAGATTTGTTTATTTTTTAAATAATAATTCATGTTTAAGAGGAGCAAACAAGAAAGGAACTTTGCTGTTTAACTTCTATGCTATTGATTTATCTTTTAAATTAATGCAACCTAGGACTGACCTATTAATTTAATCAGGAGAATTTCCCTTTTAAATTTTTGGGGTGGGGGGATTCTTTTGTGGCTTTATAACCTTTAGCAGCATTTTATCCATGTGGCTTTAATTTGAGCTGATATACTGATTGATATTCTTTTAGGGGCAGATCCACACCAGTTGGGCAGAAATAGATGAGTAACTAACTAGGAGGCTAATCTTAGGCCTGCTCCCAATTTGTAGTGTCTTAGAGAATAGTGTGTTCCTCAAAAGAGACACCATCACTCAGGAACTGAGAGGTGCTTGAACAGAGTGATAATGGAAGCTGTATATGGGGTTCTCTTAAGTGGCAGGTTTTACTACTGGAATATATGGGAGCTTAAGTTGGTTGTCTTCACTATCCCTTTCTGACCCTCTTAAGAATTGGTGATAAAGAAATATTGTTCTGAGCAAAGCTTGATTTTAAATCAGAAATGGATAGAACTCTTGAATATGGTACTTTATGTCTCTCTTTCATTTCTTTAATTTTAAAATGAAAACAAGTCAAAGTTCTAGAACTTTATTGCCATAGTCAAATTTTCCAGGTGATCAGTAGTACTAAGGTTACTGGTAAATCATTTGTGTCTTTTGTGTCACAAAATAATTGTGGCAAATAAGCTGGGAGATGTTATATAATAAAAAATATAAATTATATATTTGAATTTATTTATATTAAGAGATGGAAAGAAAACAGTTTTAAGTGTCTAATGTGTGCCAGTTAGTATACTAGGAACACTATGTATCATTTTATTTAACCCACACAAGTCCAAGAAATAGAACTCCATGTTTCAGATGAGGAAATGACTAAGAAAAGTTAAATAATTCCTCCAAAGTCACACTGCCAGAAGTACTGGCACACAACTTTAAACAAGTCTCCAACATAAAATCCTGGTCATATTTTTTCTACTCACCATATTCTTTCATTTACAACAAAATTTAGTAAGTAAGTTCTTAAGAATTCCCCATCTACACTTATAAAAGAGAAACATGCAAATTAACCATCACTCTGCTATGCCCACCAGCCAATCAGGAGGGAATATGCAAATTAGAAGGAGAAAGGTGGTGGCTGCCCAGCTGCTCCAGGCACGGAGTGGCCGGGCGGGGCAGGAGGCCTGCTATGAGAGGGAGGGCGGAGGTGGGGGGGAGGCGAAGGGATCTACAGGAGCGGCACTCTGGCCACAGCGAAGATGAAAACTGCACACTCTGGAGTCTGCAGCGAAGACGAAGATGGCAGACTCCGGCAAGAGTCTGCAGTGAAGACAAAGGCAGCAGACTCTGGCCGGAGCCTGCAAAATAGACAAAGAAGGCAGACTCTGGCTGGAGCGAAGGCCTGGGTCCCAGGTGCTGGAGGAAAACCGGTGCTGGAAGCCAAGGGAAGGAAGGCCTATTGCACAAATCTCTTCATGCAACAGGCCTCTAGTATTTTATAAAGGAGTAATTAGTAGTGATTATTTGCATTAGAAAATAATTCTTCTGTGTGCCACTAAGTTTCTTCTAATAGAGATTTCCAGAAAACCTTAACAATTGGATATACAAGAATACTAGAGTAACTTAAGGCTAAGACTAACATATAAGACACTAACAATGGGAAGACTGCCAGAAGTCAAAGATCATTTGTTTATTAATTCAGCATACATTTAGTTAAATACCTGTTTTAAGAGTACATAGGAGCCCAACCAGTGTAGCTCAATGGTTGAGCATCAGACTATGAACCAGGCGGTCACAGCTCAATTCCCGGTCAGGGCACATGCCCAGGTTGCAGGCTCAATCCCCACTGTAGGGTGTGCAGGAGGCAGCCGATCAATGATTTTCTCTCATTGATTTTTCTAGCTCTCTCCCCCTCTCCCTTCCTCTATAAAATTAAAAAAAAAAAAGTACATAATCAATAATCCTATCTAATAAAGAGGGAATATGCTAATTGACTGCCATGCCCTCACAAGATGTTGGCACCCACAGCCACAAGATGGCAGCACCCAGTCCCCTCAGCCCCACGGGGGGCGGCAGATGCCGTGCACCTCATCCAGCTGGAGTCCCCCAGTCCTCTCAGCCCCGCAGGGGAAGGCAGTTGGGGGCAATCAGGCCAGCCGGGGAGGGCAGTTGGGGATGATCATGCCAGCAGGGGAGCAGTTAGGGGGCTATCAGGCTGGTAGGCAGAGTGGTTAGGGGCAATCAGGCAGGCAGGCGAGTGGTTAGGAGCCAGCAGTCCCTGATTGTGAGAGGTGTCCCAGATTTGGAGAGGGTGCAGGCTGGGCTGAGGGACACCCCCTCCGCTGTGCACAAATTTCGTGCACCGGGCCTCTAGTAGGATTATAATAGTGAGCAAAAACAGATGTCCCTACCTTTCTAGAGTTTATATTATAGTGAGGAAGATATTATGCAGTATTCCTAAATAAATATAAATTACAACAGTAAGAAGTGTTACAGAGGAAAGGTACTTGGTGCTGTTAGAGAGTATAATATGGATGCCTAACCTCATCTGGGGATCCAAAAGAAAGCCTTCCCAGAGAAAGAAGTCCAAAGAATGACTAGAATTTTCATGGTTTGGACTTTGGAGGAAAGGAGGAGCATGAAGGGTAAAGTGAATTGTGTGTTAAAGGACCTATGACAGGCTGAGGAGCTGAAAGAAGGTCATTGTACTAGCATGGAGAGCATAAGTAAACATGATACAAGATGATCTGTAGAGGGAAGCGTGATCTTTTCTGTACTGCCTAGATGGGTGGCTTTAGTTTTTATCGTTAAGGACAATTAGAAGCCACTGAAGGATTTTAGCAAAGAGGTAATATGATCAGATCAGATTTTTGTGGAAAGCTCAGAGGGAGAGAATGGATCATAGGGTGAAAAGAATTCAGAAGCCAAATAAAACACTATTAAAGTAATCCAGGGATCCCTGTCTAGTAGCTCAGTTGGTTGGAGTGTCATCTGGTACATCAAAAGGTTATGGGTTCAATTTCTGGTCAGGGCACATATCCAAGTTGGGGGTTAGATCACCAGTGGGGGCATGTATGGGAGGCAACGGATTGATGTTTCTCTTTCACATTGCTCGCTCTCTCTCTCTCTCTCTCTCTCTCTCTCTCTTAAAAAAGCCACACTGGCCAGACTTTAAATATGTTTTTATTGATTTTTTAGAGAGAGAGAGGAAGGGGGAGGGATAGAGAGGTAGAAACATTGATGAAAGAAAAACGTCATCAATCAGCTGCCTCTCCCCACGTCCCCCACTGGGGATCGAGCCTGCAACCCAGGCATGTGTACTGCCTGGGAATCGAATTGTGACCTCTTGGTTCCTGGGTCAATGCTCAACCACTGAGTCACACTGGCCAGGCTCCTTTTTTTGTTTGTTAATCCTCACCCAAGGGTATATTTTCTATTGATTTTTTTTTTTTTTTTTTTTTTTTTTTAGAGAGAGAGTAGAAGGGGAGCGGTTGGAGACAGAGAGAGAGAGAAACATCGATGTGAGGGAGGGACATTGATTGGTTGCCTCCCACACCCTCCCCAACCGGAATTCAACCTACAACCCTTCAATCTATGGGCCAACATTCCAACCACTGAACCAAAATGGCTAGGGACATAATTTCTTATTGTCAGTAGTGTTCTGAAAATCCAAAAGGTTAAGGCTTTGTACAGTCCATCTACAGAACTTGGTTTTCTCAAGTTGGTTATGTTTTTACTGAAATCAGGATCATATAGCAAACAAAGTTGATACTCCAATTAATGTTTACTGAATGGAAGAATGATGTGTTTCAGAAGTGGTAGGCATATCAAGTAAGATGATAAGGCAAATGATCTGAGTAATATGGAGGGAAGTATATGATATAATATAGGCTGCTATTAACCAGAAAAACCTGAATATTTTCCACATGTTTATAGATCACACCAAGATATTTTATTACCCCCAAACCTGACCTATTCCAATCCTTCTGTCAGACCAACTCATATCTCCTTACCAGATTCTTGCTTCCTTTGCTTTTCAATGTTTTGCTTAATTGTGTCAAGAAAAAACAGCCTTAGCCAGTTTTCTCAGTGGTTAGAGCATCAGCCCACAGACTGAAGGGTCACAGGTTCCATTCTGCCAGGCTCAATCCCCACCCTGGTCAGGGTATGTGTGGGAGGCAACCAATCAATGTGTCTCTTTCATATCAATGTTTCTCTCTCTGCCTCTCCCTGTCCCTTCCACTCTCTCTAAAAATCAATGGAAAAATATCCTCAAGTGAGGATTAACAAAAATAAAAAATAAAAAGAAGAAACAACTAGAAGTTATTTTGTATTTTATATTGTCAATATTAATATTCCATTTTATTCACATTATTACAAGTTAATTATAGTAGGAATGTCTTAACTTGTCTTTTACATCCAGATTGGGTTTCTAAAAATTTGTAGGTCAGTAAATGAAAATGGATTCAGGGTTCCAAAATACTCATTCAACAAACATTTATTGAACATTCATTATGTTTAAGGGCAGTTATCTAAGATAACTAGAGAGATAACTTGTTAACCAGGGAATCTATATATATAAAAGCCTAAGTGACTGAACAACCGGTCGCTATAACGTGCACTGACACTAGGGGACAGATGCTCAACGCACAGGATCGGGCTCCCTCCTGTCTGGATCGGACCTGTGGGGATCTGGCCAAAACCAGCTATCCAACACTCCCCAAGAGGTCCTGAAATGCGAGAGGGCACAGGCCAGGCCAAGGGACCCCACCCGTGCAGGAATCTGTATACTGGGCCTCTAGTTCTATAGAAAAATCAAATCTGGTTTTTGTCTTCAAGAAATTGCAACCTAGTTAACCAAATAATATAAATAAATCTAATAAACAACCTGATTTTTTAAAAAAGCGTAAACAAACTGTCTAGAACCCTGTAGGGAGTAATCAGCATTGCATTGGATAGATCAGTGAGGGCTTTGCAAAAGGCAGAGGAACGTGTAAATTGAATTTTGAAGAAAGGATAACTAAGATTTCAGGAGATAGAAGTTAAAGGACAGTTCAAACAGAGGCAACAGTGTTAGCAAAAACTCTGAAATATTAAAATACATTGGATGTTTAGGGAGCTATAGAGGCATTTTGTTCTAGACCATAGGCAGCTTTGGTGAGATATAAAAACACCTGAAAAATGGTTAAAGTCAGATGGGATTTGAATAGTTTACTAAGGAGTTTGTGCTTTATTCTGTAGATACTTATTTTGTAAATTTTGTGGAGCTATCCAAGAGAAAGCATTAGAAAGTTTTGATCAAAGAGGAAGACATGATGATCGTATTGAGGATGGCAGCAGCTAAAATTTATTGAGTTATTATTAGGTATGTGCTCAGAACTATTATGTACTTTACTGAAGTCTTATGTTTTGAACGAATAAACTAAGACGTATGAGACATGAAATTACTTGCCCAAGACATAGAACTAATAAGTTGTGGAAAGTGGATTTGAACCAAACCTCTCACTATAGTCTTCTATTTAGCAGTGGTAATATTTACGTTTGAGGAAGATAATTCAAGACAGGATGGATTGCATAACAGCTTGCAGGCAGGAAAACCACTTAGGAAACTAAGCGTTTAAAGGAAAGAAGATTCTGTTATGGACTGGGACTAGAAAAGAGGGAATAAACTCTAGGTATGTTTCTGTAGGTACAATTCTGTAAATGATGGTGACTCACTAATCAGCACATTAAAACCTTTTAAATCCATAATGTACCCAAATTGAATTATCAGTACGTTAATTATTTCATGTGTACTGTGCAAGGTCACAAGTGTGACCTTGAGCAGTTTGATTTTCAAATAAGGAACACCTCTCCCAGTCTTAGCAGCAGCAATGATCCTCAAGATGCTATTACTACAGTAATCTATATGTGCAAAGAGAAAGCATCTTTCTAAGTCAGTAACTTATCTTTTCCCCTTTCAAGTACAGTAGTTCTCTCCTACCTATGGTCTACCATGGCCCAAAAACATTAAATAGAAAATTCCAGAAATAAACAATTCATAAATTATTTTAACTGCACACTATTCTGAGTAGCATGATGAAACCTCCTACATTCCTGCTCCATCCTGCCTTGGATGTGAACCATCCCTTTCTATTTTATTCACCCTGTATATACTACCTGCTCAATAGTCACTTCTTAGCTTTCTCATCATCAGATTGACTGTTAAGGTATTGCAGTGCTTATGTTCAAGTAACCCTTATTTTACTTAATAAGGCCCCAAAGTGCAAGGCAATTCGGATAAGCCCAAGAGAAACTAAATGCTTCCTTTAAATGAAAAGGCGAGTACAGTACAATAAGTAAGATACTTTGAGAGAGAAACCACTTTCACATAATTTTTAATTCAGTTTAGTGTTACAATTGTTCTATTTTATTATTAGTTATTGTTGTTAGTCTCTTACTATGTCTTAATTTATAAATTAAGCTTTTATCATAGATAGATAGATAGATAGATAGATAGATAGATAGATAGATAGATACAATATATATACTGTAGGTTTTGGTACCATTTGCTGTTTCAAGCATATGCTGGGAGGTCTTAGAACATATTTTCCATGGATAAGGGGGAACTTAATCTAACTTTAATTCCACAAATAGTTATTGAGCACCTATTATATATCAGACTCTTATACTGTCTCCCATCAGCTAGATCAGTGATTCTTAGTGAACCATGATATCAGTGAACCCCTAACACTGTATACAGATTTTCTGTATATACGTGCATGTGCTTTTTTTCTGAAGAGACCTATTGCTTTCATAAGTTTTCAAAAGAGTATGCTATAAAAGGAGGGAGAACTACTTATCTAGAAATGGAGAAGAATGGTTCTGAACCCTGAATGCTTACCCATAAAAAGGTTTAAAAATAAGGCTATCTAAACTCAATCCCAACTTCCAGGGGTTGTGATTCAGTGGATTTGAGGTAGAGCACCATCAAACAAGGGTTGATAGCCACTGATCTACTACTATATAGGAATAACATTAAAATGTACTTCATGAGAACAGAAACTATTTAATTATCGTACTCCCAGACTCTAGAAAGTTCTTGGCACATAGTGGGCACTCAGTAAATATTTACTGAATGAGTGAGTACTAGAGCCTTCCAGTTCAGAAAAATTAAAAGACACCCCACCCCCACCCAAGTGCTTTATCATTCATGGTAAGTCGTGAGGGAATCAGTAAAAACATTTCCTTGAGTGGCTGAGAACTGGGTAGCATTAAAGGTATTCAATGGGGAAGTTTTTGTTGGAAGATAGCATATATTTGAACATCTCCCTTATGTGTATCATAAAAAATTGTTGGAAACCACTGCTTTAAGTTTAGAGCAATATAGTTTAGTGTGGTAGGCAGACCTGCAATTGAATAACTGTAATATAATATGAGTGCTCATACTAGAAGAGGTATACTTACCAAAAAAAAAAATGGCTAGAGATCAGCCAGGAAAGCTTTATGAAGTAGATGTTATTTAAGCTGGATCTTTAGGAATGAGCAAGCCCACATTCCCTAGTGCAGGAAAAGGAAGTACAAAGACACAGAGGCCTAAAAGTCCATGCAAAGTCCAGTGAGTGAATTCAGGTATGTTTGGAGCTATCTGTGAAGAGGTTTATCTAACACACTTTGGAGTTTGCACTGCGGACATTGAAGTTTTATCACTTAAACTAGGGATGTTGATTTGGGGATTATATGCAAGGCTCTGAGCTAGGACTTTTCTTGAAACTCTGTGTTTATATATTTATGTTCTTTTCTTCCTCTTGCAGGCTGCTATATGGCAAGCACTAAACCATTATGCTTACCGAGATGCAGTTTTCCTTGCAGAACGACTATATGCAGAAGGTTTGTACTATATTTATTTCTGTAAAAACATTAATAAGTAAAATATATGAACACCATCCCTTTTTATGACTGTTATAAAATTCTGAGTATTGCTTTTTCTTTTTCTTTACAATTGATACTAGTTCATAAAAACTTTTCCCTGTATCTGTGTAGCTCATGTATATGTTATTTATAATAACTATAGAGTTGCTTCAGATTTTACCCTATGGTTTATTTAATCTTTTCCAATCTCTAAGTATTTTTTTCACCCAGAGACTATATTCTGTGGCCAAGAGCATGGATTAGAGTCTATGGCTTCAGTGAAAACCCTAACTCTGTCACTTAAATTTGCAGTTGTATACCTAGGGCAAGTTACTTAATTTCTGAGTATTACAGATTTCTCAGCTATAAACTAAAGATAATTGCCTCATAAAATTGAGGAATTAAATAAAAAAATGTAAAAAATAAACAACAAAAAAATTGAATTAAGTAAAATAATGTATTTAAAGCACTTGGCACAGCCTTATTGCATGGTAATAAATGTCCAATAAACATCTAGTAATGTATATTTTGTTTCTGTCATTATTGTAATTCTCTTCCTAAGATGTTAATATAGTTATGTATAGTTTTTTTTTTTCTTTTAAGTCATTTCCTTGGATTATATACTCTGAAATGGAATTTACAAGTCAAATAGTTAATTCTACAATAAATTACTTTCTGCCCAGTTGTTAATGCAGCAAGGAGAGGTGTCACCAATCTGGGGTGTCATCAATACATTGTAATATAAGACTTACTTCATAGGCCTTTCAGTATTAAATTTGACCATTGTAATGTATTTTTGCTTAAGAATTATGACATATTTTGTCCTGCATTTTTATAACTGAGAGATTAATGGGTATTTTCTCAAGTGTTTGTTTTAAATTTATTCCTATTTTGTGAGCTATATCTTTATTTATTACATATTTGCCCCAGGTTGTTGCTTTATAATCTTAATTCTGTTTATTTACATTACTCTGATATTTAAAAATGTTATGTACTTGAAACTCATCAGCTTCCTTCTGTTGCTCCAGCAGCTGGAAAATTGTCATCTTTCTATAACTACAATAAATATATAGTTCTTGGTAGTTTAAAAAATTTAAAGAATTTATCATAGTATTATTACTTAATTTATTCAATATTATTTATGTGTTTTTTTTTGCAATATGACCCTTTTTAATTTTTATTTTTCAATTACAATTTATATTCAGTATTATTTTTGTATTAGTTTCAGGTGTACTTCATAGTGGTTAGTTAATCCTATACCTTACAAAGTGTTCTAGTACTCACCTGGCATCAATCATAGTTATTGTAATATTTTTTACTATACTCCCTATGCTATATTTTACATTCCCATGACTATTTTGTAACTACCAATTTGTACATCTTAATCCCTTAATCCCTTAACATTTTTAATCTATTCCCTAAACCCCTCATCTCTGGCAACCACCAGTCTATTCTCTGTATATTTGAGTCCATTTTGTTTGTTCATTTATTTTGTTCTTTAGCTTCCACATATAAGTGAAATCATATGGTATTTGTCTGACTTATATCACTTAACATAATATATTCTAGGTCCATACATGCTGTCGCAAATGGTAGGATTCTTTTTTTTACGGCAGAGTAATGTTCCATTGTATATATGTACCACTCATCTGTGATGGGCACTTGTATTGCTTTGATATCTTGGCTGTTATAAATAACCCTGCAATGAACACAGGGGCGGCGCATAAATTCTTTCATATTAGTGTTTTGGGTTTCTTCAGATATATACCCAGCAGTGAAATTGCTGGGTCATAAGGCAGTTTCATTTTTAATTTTTTTGAGGAACGCTTGTACTGTTTTCCATAGTGATTGCACCAATATGCATTCCCACCTACAGAGGGTTCCCTTTTCTCCACATCCTTGCCAATACTTGCTTGTTGATTTATTGATGATAGCCATTCTGACAGGTGTGAGGTGATATCTCATTCTGGTTTTAATTTGCATTTCTCTTATGAATAGTGACCTTGGGGAACTAACTTTTCTATCAGTAAAGTATTTCTCCTTAATTGAAATAAATTATTGTTTTACATTAAATAACATGCCTAATTTTTTTGTTGCCAAATTTATTTATTGCCAGATAAACAATGATTACCATTCAACCTAGCTCTTTTTTTTCCCATATGTGTTTTTAGTACACTCAGAAGAAGCTTTGTTTTTACTGGCAACCTGTTATTATCGCTCAGGAAAGGCATATAAAGCATATAGACTCTTGAAAGGACACAGTTGTACTACACCACAATGTAAATACCTGCTTGCAAAATGTTGTGTTGATCTCAGCAAGTAAGTTTTTAAGAATGTGTTCTAATTTTATTTTTACTTACACTGTAGAATTTGGGATAAAATTCTCTTAATGGGTTAAACTCTGACTCACTTTGTGCCCTCTTTTTGGGCAGTAGTGATTTGTAATTTCAGTAGCTTGAAATGTTTATACAATATTCTATATCATTATTATTTTTGTTATGGAAAGATTTCATTGTTATTGTAATAAATAATAGAATTTAACTTGGAAGAAACTTAAGTTATAACCAATTCATATCATTTTCTAAAATTCCAAGTGTTATTTCATTTCCTTTGCTTTCAGTGTTAGGCCAATTGGCATAAGCCTGAAAACCTGCTTACCACTTCACTTGCAATTAATGTTCCCTTGTGTCTAGGTAGTTGTATAATTATTTGCCTTTCAAGATCATTCTGTTTGCAAACCACTACTCCTACCTCTTTGATGCAATGTGACAGATTCAGGAGAGTGCTTCTTTTGCACATTACAGTTAAACCAAGTCAGCTGGCCCAGTTCTGAATTTGGAGGCAGCTAGAGGTATAAGTAGCTGTGTTCTGTTAAACTCTTTTTCTGTGCTGTAAGAGATGGAATAATGTAAAAGTGACTAGACAGATAATTATAAAAGCCTGTGTGTATATTTTGTTTGTAGGTTTGCAGGTTTATTTTATTTGACGGCTTTTAAATTAAAGCTAGCTACAATATGTATAACATTTCTGAAATATTTGTTATTGAATTATTTTTATTCCAAGGATACTAATGTTAAATTCTTTTTTTTTTTTTAATCCTCATCAAAGGATATCTTTTCCATTGATTTTTTAGAGAAGAGAAGGGAGAGAGAGAGACAAACATCAATTGGTTGCCTCCCGCATGTGCCCCGAGTAGGTGCCCTTGGCCGGAAACGAACCTGTGATCCTTCCATTAGAGAGCCAACACTCTAACCGCTGAGCCAAACTGGCCAGGGCTAATGTTAAATTCTTAAAAATCAGTTTATTTAATTTACCAATGTCTTAAGCCAGTTCTTACCCCATTTACAAATCATTATAGTTTTTTTTAAAAATCTCACTGACAGTAAAAAAAACTTTAGATATTATCTTTTATACATAAATTCGAGAGTTTTCTACATCATTTGGAAAAAACTTTAAAATACAAACCATTATAAACTCTGATATGCTAAAAGTATATACTGAAATCAGGCCAAAATTTATCCTTTGGTGAACACTTATGATTTTCGATGTCAAGAAAACATAATTGACGCCCTAACCGGTTTGGCTCAGTGGAGAGCATAGGCCTTCGGACTGAAGGGTCCCAGGTCCAATTCTGGTCAAGGGCATGTACCTTGGTTGTGGGCACATCCCCGGTTTGGAGGTGTGCAGGAGGCAGCTGATTGATGTTTCTCTCTCATCGATGTTTCTAACTCTCTATCCCTCTCCCTTCCTCTCTGTAAAAAGTCAATAAAATATATTTTTAAAAAAGAGAAAAAAAAAGAAAGCATAATTGACAAATAAAAACAGATGAAGTGTTATTCAGGTTTCATTTATAAACCTAAAAATGACTGAGGTTTGTAAGTATGTAATTTTTAATTAAAATGTTAGTCTTATTTAATTTGCTTGCAAATTTATATTTCAAGGAATTATAAACTAAGAAGGGTCACCATGCTTGTTAATGAAAAACCATTCATATTTTCACCCCAGTATAATGGTCTTTATTTCTTTTAACATGAGTATTGTGTATGTTGTTTAGGCCAGATTTATATATACAGAGTAAATTTAACTGGTTCTGTTTTTAAAGGCAAGACTGGAATTTTAAGATCATAAATTCTCAGTCTCCCAAATAATTCTAAATACAAGTTTATTGGTATTGTAAAGGTACATGAACTTTTTATTTTACCTATCTTTATATTAAGCGGTGTATTGGTCATGAAGAATGTATTTACAGTCATGTGTTTTTATGTTGACTTTTTAAAGTCTGTAAATTTGTGTTTTCAAGGCTTGCTGAAGGGGAACAGATCTTATCTGGTGGAGTGTTTAATAAACAGAAAAGCCATGATGATATTGTTACTGAGTTTGGTGATTCAGCTTGCTTTACTCTTTCATTATTGGGACATATATATTGGTAAGAATCATTCAAATTATCAGAAAATTATTTCCAATACTAGAATGCTTTGTGATTTTAAAAACCTGTGCTGATCTGTGTTTATCACATAGCACTTGGCTGAGTAGTAGTACACAGTCTTCTAGTTCCATGACCTTATTAAACCTGGAAAATACTAGAGATGCTGATCCCATATTGACTGTCCACTTTGCATTAATGATAATAGCTACAGCAACACTACCTACCAATTGAGTGAGCATATGGGTTTTTTTACCTGGTTGAGGAGAATATCTTCATGTAATCTACTGAGGAAAAAGAAGAGTGGAGTTTTTTTCTCTAATATTAAATATCACTGCTGCTCCTTAGTAGGTTTGAAGGCAACTTTCAGTAATAAAGTAAATAAACTTACTTATATTTATTTAAATTCAGTCTTTTAAAAGCAAGAGAGATTGACTTGAATGTTATCACCATAATAATATTTTTCTCACCTATTTTTATTCTGAAATACTCTTTGAGCTGGAGAACAGGGGTCAAGATGTAATGAGGTAACAGGAATTCTTCAACTGACCACAGGAGTGCATCACTTGTATAAATGTCATCTGTTGCATATCATGGGAGAAATGGATGAGGATTGTTTATCTAAAAATTAGGATAGTATCTGTTTTAAGGTAAATTGAGGCTAGTTTAATAGTAGTTTTGAAAAACCTTGAAAATGTCTTTTTGAACAGAATAAATTATTTGAATTGGGGGCTCATAATCAGATGACACTACTCTTGAGAATCAGAGTAAGTAAAGATAAAATATTAATATCTTCATTTATCTCAATAAAAGGACTTAGAGTTATTAATTTGGTTCATGCAACTATAGTTCGTCTTATCACTTATTCAAGAAACTTTGAGATTCATCCTCATTATGGCTAGACACACTACTTGGCACTGGGAATGTAAAGATAAATAACTCACAGTCTTCACCCTCAGAGATTTATAATAGAGTAGAGGAGATAAGCAGTAAACAAAAGTTCATAAGTTTTTATCATAACAGTAAAAAATGATGTGATAAAATTTGAGCAATATTTTGTTCGAATGAAGGAATGCTCAGTTCTACCTGATTAAGAAGAGGAATAAGATGGTAACTAGTAAAGACTTGATAGAAAAAGTTTTGTTTCTTTGAATTCTCAATAGTAATAAAACTAGAAAATGGGCAAAATACTTAAATGGATACTTCACTGCAGAGGACATATGGATGGTAAATAAGCACATAAAAGGATGTGCCAAATCATTAGACATTAAGGAAAGGCAAATAAAAACCATCATTGGAAACCATTTCACACATGTCCATGTGTTTATTGAATCAAATTAGGAAAGTATGGAAAGCTAGATATCCTTCAATTGGTGATACTTGTCTTTAGTACATCATTCTAGTTTCTACTCACTTGAAAATTTGGAAGTAAGGCCAACTAATCTAGTTCCCCAAAGGGGTCCTCTTCACAGTTCTCTGAGATTACACCGACAGCACTTAGATTATATGTTTTAGCTGATAGTTTCATTTGAAAGTTCTTTTGATAATCTTGGTTAGTTGCCATCTGGCGCTTTATAGAATTGGAAGAATTACTGTATCTTATGCCCTAGCTGGTTTAGCTTTGTTGGGATAGTGTTAGCCTGTGGACTGAAGGATCCTAGGTTCGATTCTGGTCAAGGGCACATGCCCAGGTTGTGGGCTCAATCCCCAGTAGGGAGCATGCTGGAAGCAGCTGATTGGTGATTCTCTCTCATCATTGATGTTTCTTTTTCTTTTTCTTTTTTTAAATATATTTTTTACTGATTTCTTACAGAGAGGAAGGGAGAGGGATAGAGAGCTAGAAACATCGATGAGAGAGAAACATCGACCAGCTGCCTCCTGCACACCCCCTACCGGGGATGTGCCCGCAACCAAGGTACATGCCCTTGACCGAAATCGAACCTGGGACCTTTCAGTCCGCAGGCCGACGCTCTATCCACTGAGCCAAACCGGTTTCGGCTCATCATTGATGTTTCAATCTCTCTCCCTCTCCCTTCCTCTCTGAAGTCAATAAAAAAATATATTTTTTAAAAAAGGAATTACTGTATCTTAATTTTTCCCCATTATATCTATAATGAAGAATTTCCACTTTAGATAAGAGGATTAGTTTTTTTGTTTGTTTTTTTTTTTGTCTGAAAGCTCCAATGAGTCTCACTAACCCTCAACCCCATCTGCCCTCCCATTTAAAAGCAAGGGAAGTAACAATGCCAGTCTAATAATTTTCAGATTACAAGTATATATGGTTTTAGGAATGTTGTTTACATTCTAAATGTAACCTTTATACACCTGACTTAGAAACATAAACTTTTCTTTCATTAAGAGCTATCACCTCTACTTTGTTAGAAAATCTGATCACTTAAATATGCTATATTTAAAGCATTTAAGTCACTTTCAAAATTACCAATAGGATATTATATTAAAAATTAAGAAAAGGAGACTGAAACATTTGGATGTTTTTTTATATCTCCTTTAGTATTTCTAGTATCTGACAGTACATAAAAAAACAATATAATATTCAAGATGGCAATGATAGTTTGTTTATTTTGTTAGCATTCCTTTTAATTTATGTTCTGTTTATTTTCACTGACTTTTGACTTGAATTGCCCAAAGTAATAGAGATTGGAGGATGGTAAGAAGGGGAAAGTGGTGATTTAGGGAAGCATCAAGAAGAGTATTCTCAGAACTTTTGTAAGACTTAACTAATTTCTGTACCAAAAATTTCCTTATAATATATGTCTTAGGTTTTGTAGTGTGTCTAATTGATTTGTTTGCCTTTACAGCAAAACAGATCGGCTTGCCAAAGGATCAGAATGTTACCAAAAGAGCCTTAGTTTAAATCCTTTCCTCTGGTCCCCCTTTGAATCATTATGTGAAATAGGTAGGTTTATAGAAGTGGCTGTAGGGGAAGGGGTTCTCTATTTCCTCTTCTTTATATTTTTCCTTGCTTAATTTTTGGAATGTGATACAAATTATTCAGAAAAAAATATTTTTCAAAGCCAAAGGGATGTTAAAATTGATAACTAGAAATAAGAGTCATATGTTTCAGGAATAATGTAGCCTTTCTTGTGTCCTGTAGCATGAGTTGTATTATAAGTATAGCATTAACCAAAACAGTTTCATGGATAAGAAAAGAAATGAATAGAATCCCAAAGCAGAAACTGTAATAATATAAATTAAGACCTGGAAAATATGGGGTGTTTCAGTATATATATATATATATATATATATATATATATATATATATATATATTCTAGGATGCATGAAGGATCATTTTAAAACATTGTGTTTATAGCCCTGGCCAATTTGGCTCAGTCGATAGAGCGTCGGCCTGAGGACTGAAGGGTCCCAGGTTCAATTCCGGTCAAGGGCATATACCTTGGTTGTGGGCACATCCCCAGTGGGGAGTGTGCAGGAGGCAGCTGAATCCATGTTTCTCTCACATCGATGTTTCTAACTCTCTATTCCTTTCCCATCCTCTGTAAAAAAAATCAATAAAATATATTTTTAAAAAACAACATTGTGTTTATATACATGGAAGTGTTTAAAATTGTAATATTTCTAGTGAGTTTCAACTCTCTACTCTCACTCCTTACCTTGAGCAAAATGAGATCTAGATCTTTGCTTTCTTCTTTAAAATAAACACAGAAATTGGCATTTTCCTCTGATTTATTATATTTAAAATCAATGTCATTGCTGTTTATTTCCTAAATTTACAGCTTTATCTTAAAGGTAAACTTTTGCAATAAATTGATGGGTGGGCTTTTGGGAGGTAAATTTGATCAGGTGAAACAATCACAAGAACTTTAAAACTCTGGAAAAGGGCTATTTCCACTGATTTATACATACCTGGGGTGGAGAATTAACATTCATTTCTTCAGAAGCAAACTTTTTTTTTCCCTTCACAGGTGAAAAGCCAGATCCTGACCAAACATTTAAATTAACCTCTTTACAGAACTTTAGCAACTGTCTGCCCAACTCTTGCACAACAGTAGTATCTAATCATAATTTATCTCACAGACAACCTGAGACGGTTCTTACAGAAACACCCCAGGACACAATTGTAAGTGTATCATAGTTTAGTGTTCAAAATATTTTGAAAATGAAAAATAATGATATGAACTAAATGATGTATTGTAAATGTCATGATAGAAATTTTCTGTTTCAGGAATTAAACAGACTGAATTTAGAATCTTCCAATTCAAAGTATTCCTTGAATACAGATTCCTCAGTGTCTTATATTGATTCAGCTGTAATTTCACCAGATACTGTCCCTCTTGGAACAGGAACTTCTATATTATCTAAACAGGTTCAAAATAAACCAAAAACTGGTCGAAGCTTATTAGGAGGACCAGCTGCTCTTAGCCCATTAACCCCCAGGTAAGACAAACAAAAGATAGTTTAAAATGTGTTATATAATATCAAATTATTTTATAATAATTCATATTATTAGTAATATAAATTAATATGAACAACTTTTAAATCATTATAGAAATAGAGAGTTTCAGTAAGTCAATAATGGATCTATTCTGTTTCCAGAAAATCAAGTAAAAAAATAAAGTACCTGTGATAAAGATTTAATATTAAATATTGGAGAAAATTTAAAAACTCTTAAATATGCCATATGGAGTTAGTGTATGCATTAAAAGATGTCTTTATGTTTGTGCATCAGTGAATAGTGAACCTCTTAGAATGTTGAAATATTTATAATATAATCAGACAATGGTTGTTGTTAAAGTGCTATTTTCCAAAACATGGAGGAAGGAATGACACCTATTAATATGGAATACTTTGTGGAAATTATTAGAAGTATATGTATCTATAAATACAGGAACCCAGCATAGAGGATACATATCCAAAAGTATCAAAATAAGAAGTTACATGCTAGAATAGACTAAAATTGGGTCCCAGAGCCAGAGAACTACTAAAATAGAATAACCATGAGATGACAATAACTCATTGAATCCATAAATGGATTCACATTTTCTCTGTAATAGGGTCCAAATCCCTTAAATTCCAAGAATTTTAAGAAATTTGATCATTGGGAACTTAGTTTTTACAAAGCCACTCTTATAATAAATCTCCTGAGATCAGTTGTTGCTGCTCAATTAGTCTTGATTGATTGGTATTTTAAATTTTAGTTATGGTGGTAGTCTACATTCATAGCTTATTTTTAATCTGCCCCTTAGATCCTCACTGCCCCCAAGACTGATTTGCCATTCTCTTCCTTTTAGACCTTCTAATTTAAGTATACTGCTGCTTTATATATGCCTTGATGACTTTTTGACACCTTGATTTCAACCTCTTCTCAGTTTTGGGATTTTGCCATTAGAAACCCCAAGTCCTGGAGATGGATCCTATTTACAAAACTACACTAATACATCTTCTGTAATTGATGTGCCACCCACCGGAGCCCCTTCAAAAAAGGTATTTTCCATGTAAAATATAGTTTTGGTACCGATGAAAGAAATTCATTTAAAATTTCAACCTGGTAAAAGCAATTTCATAGAGAATCTAACTTTATATAATTGTTGTTGCTTTAGAGTTATTGATCTAAATGTAAAAGGTTATCACTGTCATAGCCTCCTTGTTATAATTGGAGACACAAACCTGGTTGCTCCTTATTTCAGCATACATCAAATAAACACATTCAGATTTTTATTTATTTTTAATATATTTTATTGATTTTCACAGAGAGGAAGGGAGAGGGATAGAGAGCTAGAAACGTCGATGAGAGAGAAACATCGATCAGCTGCCTCCTGCACACCTCCCACTGGGGATGTGCCCGCAACCAATGTACGTGCCCTTGGCCGGAATAGAACCTGGGACCTTTCAGTCCGCAGGCCGACGCTCTATCCACTGAGCCAAACTGGTTTCGGCTACACATTCAGATTTTTACTTTTAATTTCCTGTGGGTTTTTTTTATGAAATTAAGAGTTTCTGTCACTTTAAATATAAATAAGAAATATACCTGCCATAGTTTTTACTTGTCCCCATCACCATGTTTGTTTTTTAATTATACTAGTGTTAAAAGGAAAAAAGACTATGTAAAGCCAGCTGCTTCTGATAATAAAATTCTTATAGTGGCTACTCATAGATGTGTAGTAAATTTATAGTAAACTAGAGGCCCAGTGCATGAATTCGTGCACCAGTTGGGTCCCTCGGCCTGGCCTGTGGGATCGGGCCGAAACTGGCTCTCCAAAATCCCCCGAGGGGTCCCAGATTGCGAGAGGGTGCAGGCCAGTGCAAGGGACCCCACTGGTGCACAATCAGGGCTGGGGAGGAACCACAGGAGGGCTCCAGGGCATGTCTGACCTGTATTGCTCAGTCCTGATCAGCCAGACCCCAGCAGCAAGCTAACCTACTGGTCGGAGCATCTGCCCCCTGGTTGTTAGTGCACATCATAGCAACTGGTCAACCGGTTGACTGTCTGCCACCTGGTGGTCAGTGCACATCATACTGAGCAGTTGAGCAGCCTTAGCATATCATTAGCATATTACGCTTTGATTGGTTGGATGGACAACCGGACACTTAGCATATTAGGCTTTTATTATATAGGATGTGTAATAAAATGAAAAATATTTGACAGTATTCTTATGGTAAATACTGGAACAAGTTTTAAGATTCTCTTTATAACATTCTTTTATAAAGATTTATGGCAGTAGAGGTCAAAGTGCTATTTGTTTAAAAGATATCTGTGGTGCAAGGTATCTTTTCTGATAATTAAATTAGGTTATATGTGTAAAATGCCTGTTTGCCATGCTTAATAGATGTTTAATAAATGACAGCTAAAAAAATAATAGTAGTATATGAATGACCAATATAGCCCCTTTACCTCTCTAGAGTCATGTTTCTTCTGGTTTTTTTACTCTTTTATTCCTGAACTTCCTTAGAGTCTGGGGGGGGGCAGGAAAGTTCCAAGAATGGTGAAAAGAGACTGCAAAGTAGTTGAAGTGTAGATTATTTTAAATGTGATCTCTAAAAGTTGGCAACTACCTTGTATTGTACTGTTATAAGAGTGAGAAATAATTGTGGAAATCAGTTTATTACAATTATGAGAAGGCATAGTAGCATAGTAGTTAGCATGCCAAGTGAAATAGGCCAGAACTAGGCAAGCTATTGCAATCAGGAGAAGTTAGGAAGTGAGAGGTACATTATTTCAGTGCCCAAATAATAAAAGCCACTTATCTCTTCCTCTTGTGCCTCTGTTCTCTTCTTACCCTATTAAAAGATGTTCCTAGAAAAGCTATACTTGTAGGTCTGCATGCAGTATCAACTAAAAATATCAAACCGACTAGTGGGTGTAGTACATAGTTCTTGATTAGACAAGGCCCAAATTGACTTTAAGTTTTGTCCTTTGGGTGAATGTAGAAGGAAAAGGAGGAAGGAGTATAGATGAGGTGGTGGTAGATTAGGTGAAAGTATTCAGTGGATAGTTAATCATACAAGAAAGACTATGGCCTGGTGATAGAAATAATAATTAAAGCTGTTAAAATGGCTAGGCTCTCGTAAGGAAAGAGAGAGTAGCTAAAGAGCATAGTTAATGGAAGAAAGAGGGGCCAGCAAATGAAATGGTAAGACAAATAATAAAGATGCTGTACTATTTTGGAAGTCATACAAAGTTTCAAAAAGGAGGGATGATCAGTGATGATGAATGCAGAAGAGGCCAAAATTAGGCTTTCATATCTGATGAAAACATGATTATTTGTAATGTGCAGTTTGAGATTTATGTACAGTGGCTATGAAAGTAACAGGTAAGTTTTGAAGAAAATTATCTGGTAGTAATGAAATTTAAAACATCCATTGATACAATAGTCATTGATCTCTTTATAAAGAAGCTAAGTGAGAAAATGAATAGAAATAAGGTGATAAATTAGAGAAGACAGAAAGGAGTAAGCAACGGGTTTTTCCCCCCTCCAGACAGCAGAAACTAATTAATGAAAGATTGTATACACTAGAAAGAAATATTAATTCGAAGAGCAATATCCTTAGAATTTGGAAAATAATTTGATGACTTCTTTTTAAACCTACTCCTCTAACTACTGTAGGTTTCCCCTACTATCCAAAAATAGAGTATTCGTGAAACCTTTTGTAAGCCAAAATGGTTTAAAGCAAATAAGTAGTTATAATTTATAAATTATAAGTAATTTATAAAGAAATATTTTGAGCATTCCCAGACCCAAAATTCAACGCATGCACATCTTTATTTCGTTCACCACACTTGAAATGCTTAGGTACCTCTGGTTTTTCATTATACGTAACATCCTTACGAGTTTTTCTCATACTTTAGGATATATCTTGCTAATGAGTGACAAAATAAAGCACAGATGTTCACAGACACAGTTCCATGCTCTGGTGGCTTGATGCTGGGTGTAGTTCCCAGGGAAGGAGCTTACTGGTACCCCTCTTACTGCTGGAGGCTCTCAAAGCTTCTAACAACTCCTTGCAAAACAAATGTTAAACAGTATTTTTGCTTTAAACTTTTTTCATAAACGCGAAAATCATGAACTTTCAAAAAGCAGGGTATACCTGTATAGAACTGCTTTTACTAAGTGCCAAAGAAGGGTTATAAAAATGTTATTCTATATATTTTTAAAATATTTTTATTGATTTCAGAAAGGAAAGGAGAGGGGAAAAGGGATAGAAACATCATTGATAACAGAGAATCATTGATTGGCTGCTTCCTGCACACTCCCTACAGGGTATTGAGCCTGCAACCCGGGCATGTGCTCTGACTAGGAATTGAACCGTGACCTCCAGGTCGATGCTCAACCACTGAGCCATGCCAGCTGAGCTATATTATTTATTTATGTATACTAAAGTAGATCATAAATCTTAAGAATAGTAGCTGTCTTAAAATTCTTTAGCATTAGCCCCAACTGGAGAAGATGTTGTAATAAATGACTTCCAGGAATTTGAGCCTTTCCTTAAAAATTAAATTAAAAGATGACAGGATAGTATAAAGATAAAAATACTGGGGTTAAAATGTGGAAATAGGCTGATGTTCATTCTAATGTGACAGTAATAATGACAATGAAATTGGTAGTTTGTGTATTCAAATGACAGTAATATATTATGAAATCTTGATTTTGGATAATGGAGATGGGAGCATCATATGTCTTTTATTATTTATAATGCAATCTATAATTCACAAACCTTAGACATTTTGTGTTTTACAGTCTGTTGCCAGAATCGGCCAAACTGGAACAAAATCTGTCTTCTCACAGAGTGGAAATAGTCGAGAGGTAACTCCAGTTCTTGTTGCACAAACACAAAGTTCTGGCCCACAAACAAGGTATTTATTATGGTGCATTACTTGGTATTGTTCAGCTTTTCTTGCTATACTTCCATATAGGCAGGTTTTGACTCTCCCAAGAATTCTAGAATGACTATTAAAAATTTTGAATATGTCAAATTTGAGAAATTTCTAACTTACTAAAAAGACTAGTGTTAATTTTTAGTTGAATATTATAATGCCAATCAAGACAGGAATTAGCTAAAATATCTTTTTAGTTTACTCTAATTGCCTCATGAATTTGTTTAAGCTAGATATTCCAAACACTCCACCAAAGTAATTGTCCTCTTATTTACGTGACCTTCTCCACTGGTCAAGTACAGATAGGTTTCATTCTCCCATTCCCGTTATGCATTTCTATAAACATATATGTCTCTTTCCTCCTCAAATAGTGAACATGTATCATAAGCCTTAAAAGTCACATGTATGCATATAACTTGACTATATAAAAGGCCTCAATATTTCTAAAGCAGCAGGATGATAAGTGTCCTCATGAGTGCCATCTTGAAGACTGGTGACAAATTGCCTGGGGCTGTTATGAGAAGGAGCCTGAGGTCTCCTGAAGAGTAATGTTATATAGGCTGAGTATATGCTAATCCTAAAGAATACTTAAAACATTTATTGGATTATACATTTCACTTAAAAACTAAACAAACACACCAACTAATAAGCATCAACTATTAATAATTCTTTGTTCTTTATATTACCTACTTAATTCTATATATGTTTCCGATAGCTGCTGAAACAAAGTACCACAAACTGGATGGTTTAAAATAACAGAAATTTATTCACTCACAGTTCTAGACACAATAATCCAAAATTAAAGTGTTGACAGGATCATACAACCTCTGAAGCCTCTAGAGCAGTGGTCTCAACCTTTCTAATGCCATGACCCTTTAATACAGTTCCTCATGTTGTGGTGACCCCAACCATAAAATTATTTTCGTTGCTACTTCATAACTGTAATTTTGCTACTGTTAATGAATCGTAATGTAAATACCTGTGTTTTCCGATGGTCTTAGGCTCTACAGCAGTGGTTCTCAACCTGTGGGTCATGACCCACAGGTTGAGAACCGCTAGCAGGGTTGCCTGTTTCTATATCATCTCTCCCTTCCTTTCTGAAATCAATAAAAAATACATTTTAAAAAAAGAAAGAAACATCAATGATGAGAGAGAATCATCGATTGGCTGCTTTCTGCATGCCCCCTCCTGGGGATGGAGCCCATAGGCCAGGCATGTGCCCTTGAATCGAATCCAGGACCCTTCAGTCCACAGGGTGACACTCTGTCCACTGAGCCAAACCAGCTAGAGCTGAGACCCTATTTTTAAATAAGGTTACATTCACAGGTTATGGGGAGTTAGGCGTTCAACATATCTTTTTAGGAGATATGTTTTTATTAGTAACTAGAGGCCCGATGCACGAAATTCATGCAAGAGTAGGCCTTCCTTCCCCCGGCTGTCAGCACTGGCTTCCCTCCGGCCGCCAGCAGGCACCCGGGACCTGGCCTTCCCTCGCAGCCCTGGCTTGGCTTCTTCAGGAAGGACGTCCAGTCTAATTAGCATATTATGCTTTTATTATTATAGATTACTCTTTATTTTGTCTTTTGTTTATAGTTTATAGTGTAACATTTTAACTTATAAAAGTCTACCTTCAAGTAATAATATATACCATGTCATGTATAGCATAAAACCTTATTATAGTATATTTTCATGCTCCTCTCTTAGTCTTTTTGCTATGGTTGTCATATAGTTTACTTCTATGTATATTATTATTTATTAACTCCTTAGTGCATTGTTGTAGTTTCTGCCTTGTTTATCTTTTATAGAATTTTTGTAAAATAATACAAAGAAGTCTATTTTAAATTTACTCATATATTTACAATTTCTGGTGCTTTTTTCCCCCTCATTATTTAATTTTATCTTTATTGTTTAAAGTATTACAAGTGTCCCTCCCCCCCCCCCCCCATTAACTCCCCTTCTCCCCACTGCTGTTATTTATTTCTGTATATCCAAATTTCAATTTGGTATCCTTTTTCTTCATCTTGAAGGAATTATTTTAACTTTTCTTGTGGTCCAGGTCTAATGATCATGAGTTTTTTCAGCTTTTGTATGTCAGAAGAAAATTTTTATTTCACCTCTGTTTTATAATTGAAAGAATTGTTCACTGTCGGGTATTGAGCATTTTTTCTTTTTCTTTTGACAAATGGCCCTTTGGAGCTAACAGAACCATAATGATAATTATAATATAGGAAGAGTTTGTCTTTAGCCACCCCAACTCCAGAATCCTCTTAATCATTTTTACTTCTACCCCTGTAAGATTTATGTTGACCTCATACAGGCTTCTGTCTATTTAAAGCAATCTCAGCATCTTTCTCAGGTTTGTCCTCCATATAAACTGCCCCATGCTATGAGATTATTCCTTCCCACTTCTCAGTCAATACCTTTTTCTATAATTAGTCAATATTGAAAAAATATCATTCACATTTTTAGTAAAAATGACATGGTTGTTAGTACAAAATAAAGGAAAATGAATTGGTTTCTCAAAAAAAAACAAAATATGATGACAGTAAAAGGATCAATGGGTGCAAGGAGTTGGAGAGGGAGTGATGAACAGACAGAGCACAGAGGATTTTTGGGCAGTGAAAATATTCTATACGATACCATAATTACCTATCATTGTATATTTGTCCAAATTCATAGAATGTGCAAAACCAAAAATGAACTCTAATGTGAACTATGGTCTTTGGAGATGTGAACTATGGTCTTTGGAGAATTATGATGTGTTGATATAGGTTCCTAAACTATAACAGTTGTACCACTGTAGGGGGATGTTGATGATGGAGGAGGCTATGCATTTGGGAGTTTAGAGGGTATATGGGAAATCGCTGTACCTGCCCCCTCAATATTTCTGTGAACTTTAAACTGCTCTTAAAAATACATTTAAAATTTTATTTTAAAAATTAATTGGTTAACCCAAACGACCTCTTTTGCTGAAATCCCTACATTGAGATTATGGTTTTTGAAAAGATTAAGGACTACCTGGGTATTCTTTATTCACCGGTCAACATCTCTTTTCGAAAGTCTCTTTGACCCAAACTCAGGTAACTACTAGGATTTCCCATAAACTGTATAAATTGTAAACAGTTTACTCCATAGACTTACCTACTCTCAGATCATTTTAGGTTTTAAGTTTGTTTGCTTTCTAAGAATGAAATTCTTATATCATAGGATTTGCCTTTAAAGTAAAAAAATGTACCCAAGAGATTATTAGATTTCTTTTATTCTATAAATCTTGATGTGGTGTTTGAATTTATAGGGAAATACTTCTCAAGTATAAGTTGTTCTGGTGGTATTTGTTGGGAAGTATCCCTACATTTAAACTATCCATGGCCAATTATCTTTTCCTTTTTCTCTAATTTGCTATAGTTGCAAATGAGAGCTAGAGATAATTGGTTTATAGGTTTGTTTTCCTTTTATTGACCCAGAATTTTTATGTGGATTATTTTAAGTTTAAATTGGCAATTTCAGATAGAGCAAAGATCTGTAGTATAATCATTATTTTATGGTAACACAAATAGTATTTAAATCTGAGTTTTCATAAAGGGACGAGAAAAGGACTAACCAAACTCATCAACTTTAGAGTGCAAACATGTTGAATGTTTATTTTTTAATATACCTGAATTGAAGCAACAGTTTATGGTCATAAACTGAGTTTTTTTTAATGTCTACTTTTATATATATATATTTTTTAGTACAACACCTCAGGTATTGAGCCCCACTATCACATCTCCCCCAAATGCACTGCCTCGAAGAAGTTCACGACTTTTTACTAGTGACAGCTCTACAACCAAGGTAATGCTTCCCCCTCTAAAATTTCTATTCATCGATGACTCAATTTCTAATAAATAAATTAAGTGACTATGTAAATTTTTTTTAAATTTGGGGAACCATCTATATAACATTTGTAAATTTCCTTGGTCCTTTATTAAATATTTTATAACTTAGTTGAAATAACAAAATTGTGTTGGAGAACAGATCAGTGGTTTTTAGTAGTTAGAACTGGGGGAAGGTATGACTTTTAAAGCATAGCACAAGGGAATTTCTTTGTGTTGATAGAATATTCTGCTTCTTTA
The DNA here is from genome assembly GCF_027574615.1 of Eptesicus fuscus. NCBI lineage: Eukaryota > Metazoa > Chordata > Mammalia > Chiroptera > Vespertilionidae > Eptesicus > Eptesicus fuscus. The sequence continues at coordinate 31,500,340 of NC_072492.1, read as the reverse complement.
TTGTGGCAGTGGATTATACAAATCCATATATATTATAAAATTCATAGAACTGTGCACATCCACCCTCCTCCAAAAAAGTGCATGTAAAAAACTGATGAAATCCAAATAAGGTCTGTAGTTTAGTTGATAGTATTATACTAACTCCAGTTTCTTGGATTTGATTATGTACTATGGTTATGTCAGATGTTGTCATTGATGAAAATTGGGGGAAGAGTAAATGGAAATTTTCTTTTCTCATTTCTTTGCACAATTAAAGGGACTCATTATGTCTTTGGTAAATTTCCTTGATCCATTGACAAATATTATGGATAATCTTTGACATTCAGTTCAATACTTTTATGATATCAAATATGATGCTCTGAGACAAATAGTATTGCATCTACTTTTCTTATTTTTAAATAATAAATGAAAATTATATACTTTCAGAAAAGAGCAATATTTAATGCTAATTTATCTTAAACACTGGTTAATATGAATTATTTTCAGAATTATTTAAAATTAAATGACTTTAAAGACTTGTCTTTATAAATTTTTTTCTGAGAAAAATACACATCAGTCAAGATTATACACAAGTTTGTACATTTATTTTTATCTAATATTTGAGAAAGGGTTGGGGGAATGTCTAAAATACATGAGTGTAACAAGTGTGGGGTTTTCCTGCTTTTTACAGGAGAATAGCAAAAAATTAAAAATGAAGTTTCCACCTAAAATTCCAAACAGAAAAACAAAAAGTAAAACTAATAAAGGAGGAATAACTCAACCTAACATAAATGATAGCCTGGAAATTACAAAATTGGACTCTTCCATCATTTCAGAAGGGAAAATCTCTACAATCACACCTCAGATCCAGGCATTTAATCTACAGAAAGCAGCAGCAGGTCTGTTTTAAATGCTAAATATCTTCTTTGTATTTTATTCACTATTTTAAGTAAGTTTTTTTTATGTTCACTAAAGTGTCTTTCATTTTATCTAAATAGATGTTGGAATTTTTAATGAGTAATTTTATAATTAGCCTTTCTAGAAAACCAAGCTGTTTTATTGTCTTTTCTCCTTTGTTTACTACCTTGTTTTCTCCTAGAAGGTTTGATGAGCCTTCTTCGTGAAATGGGGAAAGGTTATTTAGCTTTGTGTTCATACAACTGCAAAGAAGCTATAAATATCTTGAGCCACCTACCTTCTCATCACTACAATACTGGTTGGGTACTGTGCCAAATTGGAAGGGCCTATTTTGAACTTTCAGAGTACATGCAAGTAAGTATAGAAAACAGTTATATATGCCTTTTTACACATAACTGAAATGTAATTAATGCCTTTGCTTGGCAAAGCTAGATCTAAAAGGTCAATATTTATTATGTAATGTCTATATTTTCTCAGTATTTATAATTTATAAATACAGTTCTTTCTTGTGTTAAGGGGTGAGGGATTTAAATTCTTTAGGATTACTTGAAGTAGATTTGTAGAAAACAAACCAAGTCATCTATACATTTTTTTTAATCCTCACCCGAGAATATTTTTATTGATTTGAGAGAGAGAGAGAGAGAGAGAGAGAGAGAGAGAGAGAGAGAGGAGTGTGTGTGTGTGGTGGGGGGAGGTTGGGGGGAGAGGGAGAGAGAGAGAGAGAGAGAGAGAGAGAGAGAGAGAGAGAGAGAGAGAGACGTTGATGTGATAGAAACATCCATTGCTTGCCTCCCATACTTGCCCTGACTGGGGATTGAACACACAATATCAATATGTGCCCTGACCAGGAATTGAACCAGCAACCTTTAAGTGTACAGAATGTTTGTTCCAACCAACTTAGCCACACTGGCCAAGGCCCATACATTCTTCTTTTTTGGTGGGGTTGGGGACAGGGTTGCATACATTCTTATGTGGAACATTTGAACTCAGTTGAACCTGAAAATATATATTTACCATGTAATAGATATTTCTAGTAAAAATTCTTTCTACTATATTCAGAGTTCTTACTGGAATGAATGGTTGGCATTTCATATCCTATATAATAAAAGCCTAATATGCTAGGTGTCCGGTCGGCTGTTCAACCAATCAAAGCGTAATATGCCCATGATATGCTAAGGCTGCTCAACCAGTTGCTATGATGTGCACTGACCACCAGGGGCAGACGCTCTGACATGAGGGTTAGCTTGCTGCTGGGGTCTGGCAGATCGAGACTGAGCGAGACAAGCTGGACACGCCCTGGAGCCCTCCCAGCCCCAATTGTGCACCACCTCGGCCTGGCCTGCATCCTCTCGCAATCTGTGATCCCTCGGGGGATGTCAGAGAGCTGGTTTCGGCCTGATCCCGCAGGCCAGATATAGGGACCCTACTGTGGCACAAATTTGTGCACTGGGCCTCTAGTGTTTTATAAACTTGAGGGATGCTATGAAGAAAATTGTAATCGAGGACACAGTGTCTTTATCACAAGGCTTTTAGCCTTTTAATTTTAATTATATTTGTTGCTTATGTTATTTATACTGGAAATGGAGAGCATGATTAATCTAAAGCCAAAGAAAATTCTAATTATAATTTAAATGTCTTCCTATTTCTTCCAAAGCATTTTCTTACCTCACCCTCTAAACTTAAAAACAAAATTTTAAGAAACCTCTATATCAAGCATGTCAAACTCAAAGGCTAACATGGGCCAAATAAACAAGGTTTAAGTTTATGTGGGACGCAAACAAACAAAAGCTTCAATTTTCATAGAAACACAGGTTTATTTCGATAGAGACATCCTAAATGCAAAGGGCTGAAATAAATGAGTAATTGTTAACATAAAGTAATAGAACATTTTAATAAAAATTAATATTTTCTTAAACATTAACTTACCAGACACTGAATAACTGCACAAATTAATAAGTGTAACGCAAATAAACCTATTTTTCTTGTTCTACGAAAGCTAAATATTTTATGTTGTGCACACCAAACAAGCCAGTACAAGACTAATGATGTGGCAATCAGCTGCTAAAATATTCGCTGCTAGTATTAGTGGAGAGAAATGATGTGCCTGCACGTAAGGCGCGTAAGAAAAATGAATGCAACACGATTATAGTAATCTGTCATTAGCAAACATTGTAGTTCATTAATAATTATGTATAACAGGATATTGTAAAAATTAAGTTATGAAATTTTTATTAAAACATTTCTTACATACTGTGATATTGGCTGGGCCGCAAAAATATTCATTGTGGGCCACATGCGGTCCATGAGTTTGACATGCTTGCTCTATATTAATATAATTTTTCTAATATAAATTATTATTTAAGATTAATAATGTTACTTTTTTGCCTTATTTACTTTCAGTCCATTTATTCAGTATAGATTTGAGTAATATTATGTCCTAGTCTCTCTTCTAGATTCTATAATACAGCTAGACAGATAATTGCTTGCTTTCATAGAGTTTACATTCTAATTCTAATAAAAGAGACAGATTATAAGCCAATAAATATATAAAGACTAGAGGCCCGGTGCACGAGATTCGTGTACTCGGGGGGGGTCCCTCAGCCCGGCCTGTACCCTTTTGCAGCCTGGGAACCCCTGGGGAGCAGGCCTAAGCCGTCATTCGGACATCCTTAGTGCTCCCACAGAGGTGGGAGAGGCTCCCACCACCACCGCTGCACTCCCCAGCCATGAGGCCAGCTTCTGGGCTTCTGGCTGAGTGGTGCTCCCCCTGTGGGAGTGCACTGATCACTAGGGGGCAGCTCCTGCTTTGAGTGTCTGCCCCCTGGTGGTCTGTGCATGTCGTAGTGACCAGTCGTTCCAGCGTTGGGTCAATTTGCATATTACCCTTTTGTTATATAGGATGGATAGCAGTAAGTTATATGAAGAAAAAAAATGAAGCATGGTAAGGAAATTGAGGGACAGTGAAGTATGGTGCTTTTTTTTTTTTTAAGTGTGCTCAGAGAAAGAACTTTACTCCTCCCTTTATGAGCCATATAAAGATCTAGTGGTGGAGTGTTCTTCCAGATAGAGAATAAATGCAGAAGTTACCTGTTCATGTAATTTTGTGGAGTAAAGAGAGAAAGAGCTGTAGATAGTCTTATTCATTGCTAGAAGACCCATGTTTGGATTATGGTCCTTTACTGGTACACAGGCAAAAGTTGTATTTGGTAAGCCCTTTTCAAAATTATTTCTAATTTATTGTTTTACAGGTACTTTAAGATACATTAATTTTGTTGTTTCCCCTAATTATAGAGCAGATATATATCCACATATTTAACTAAAGAAAGCCTTTGTTTCAACTTAAAGTTGTGATTTTTAAAAATATTTTCTTGTCTATGCCACAATCATTTTTCAGAAGAAACAATAGATTCTGGAAAATTTGAAAACAAACATTTCCAAAATCTGTATTTGGCTGATAGTTAGGTCTGTCTTCTTGTAACCAATGCCTGTTTGAAAATTGTATCTGTATAATTTATAGGGGATTTCAGGGAAGTTACAAGTTATCAAGCTATCCTAGATAGTATATGGCCATTTCTTAGAATTCAACTCCTGGTTTTAGAAATATTATTTTCTTATTTTATGTCTTCTTAATTTCATTAAGAACAGACCATATATTCTTTAATTCTAAACTAAACTTGACTTTCAGAATTTTGAACTTACTGAATTGATAAATGAAGGAACTAATTGGTTTTATATAAACCAAAGTCTCAAATTCCAGGGGAGAGAAGCACAGCTCTGGGAGCTGTGAGTGTGGTGAGCAAATCATTTGATCTGATAGCTCAGGAGGGACCCTAAGTCAAGAGAGTGCCACAAAGGAAAAAAGAATTACTAGATAGGGACAATTTCTGGCAGATGTGACATTGGTGGGTATAGTAAGTGCTCAACATGCCTGAACCTGTTTTTCCTCTAAAGTTTTCAACCCAACCTCTTAATAAAAGTCAGTACAAAAATAGCTATTTTTTTGTTACCTATTCTCTCACCATTCCTGAGGGAAAGTTATTCTGTAAAGCCATAATATTAAAACTTTGAAATGTGGTTTTTGAGAATAAAATAATTGACTTGCCCTTTTTAAATTGTAACTTTGAATAGATCATTTTATGTGTGTGGAAACTTAAGTTTTCTTTTCAGAATTCATGTTTCTACTATGACTTGTGTATAAAAACTAAGTTAAGTGTGAATGTGATTACATCAACATTTGACCTGCCATGAAAAGTTGCTCAGTTTGGCCTTGTGTTATTACTAACTCACACAGCCATAAAACAAGGCAGCATGAAGGTCCTCTGAGAAGAGTGCCCAGTGCTCTCCCTATATATATGTAAATTGTGTCAACTTGTTTTCCCCTTACTAGTTTTTGTATTTCAGGCTGAAAGAATATTCTCAGAGGTTAGAAGAATTGAAAATTACAGAGTTGAAGGCATGGAGATCTACTCTACAACACTGTGGCATCTTCAAAAGGATGTTGCTCTTTCAGTTCTTTCAAAAGACTTAACAGATATGGATAAAAATTCACCAGAGGTATGTTACTGAAACACTTTGCCTATGTAGCTATGTTTTTTATCACCGTTACAAAATTGAGATGAACTAAATAATTCAAATGCCATTTAATATTACCCATACCCTTCTCTGTAGGCAGGACTCAGGAAAGAAGAGAGTCCTAAAATAGATGGTACAGATTCCTAAGTAGGAAAATCACAAAGTAGGTATTTCATTTAGGATTAATAGAGATTTGGCTGTGTTAAAATTGCTATTATCACCAAGATTAGAATTCATTAAGCAGAAATTAAATAGATTGAAAATTGGTCATTTTAAATTGAAAGAAAACAGTAATTTTAATTATCAGTTTAAGACATAAATAAATTCATTTACATGGTGCAGTTGTGTAAGAATTGTATTTTAGTGTATCTCAAGAATATTTAGCGGTAATTTTATAACATTTAAGCTTAGAATGTAAAAGTCAATTCCTATTATATTTGGTAGTTATGTTCTACTAGAGGCCCGGTGCACGAATTCGTGCATGAGTGGGTTCTGGCGGGAGGGGGGAACACAGGCGGTTGGCCAGCTGGCTCCGCCCCCTGGTCAAACTCCCGATTGAGGGGACAATTTGCATATTAGCCTTTTATTATATAGGAGAGTCTTCAAGAACAATGAGTTAGTATATACTGAACCATAACTCTTTGGAGAAATAAGCACGTGCGCGCGTGTGCCTACACTGATTATAGATTATAATCTTATATCCTAAAAACAACTCAGCCTGATACATTCTATTTATTTTACAAAAGAGAAAATGAGGTGCAGAAGTGTTAAGTTGCCTTTCTGAGGCCACCATACAAACAGGTGCCAGAGCTGGGATTCAAACTGTCCATCTGGTCCCAGAACCCGAGCCCTCCATACACTGCCCTCCCTATAGTCTCTGTCTTTTGGTCACTGACCTGTGAAAATAAGGTAAAGAGTTGCCTTTTTTTTTTTTTTTTTTTTTTTTACCTCACTGAGAATATACCTGTTGGGCAACCCATATTTTGGATCCATTAAAGCACTGCAACTATTGTTTTGGGTTTTCAAATTTTAGCAAGTAGGCAATTTTGCAAATATGAATAATGAGGATTGACTATATCTGTTAAAACTGTTCAGTTTGTATCTTTCTGTTCTAATTTTAGCCATAGATTTGTTTGTTAAAAAAAATAAAACAAAAATTTAATTGTGCATTTGTTTGTTTTTCCCCCCATATTTTTAAGGCCTGGTGTGCTGCAGGGAACTGTTTCAGTTTGCAACGGGAACATGATATTGCAATTAAATTCTTCCAGAGAGCTATCCAGGTTGATCCAAATTATGCTTATGCCTATACTCTATTAGGGCATGAGTTTGTCTTAACTGAAGAATTAGACAAAGCATTAGCTTGTTTTCGAAATGCTATCAGAGTCAATCCTAGACATTATAATGCATGGTAAGTGCTAATGAAGTGCAAAGACAGTGTCTTATTAATGGGGCTGATACTTAGTGATTTTTCTTATTAGATAGCTCTCTGTTGTCATGAATTTGATTACTAATACTTAAGAGTGGTACATACTGGTTGATAATATCTAACCAAAATATTTTTTATGTGAAGTTTATACCTTTAACAAACTTTTCAATTAACTAATCATAGTAGAATACCAGGTCCTTATACTCAGCAGTTTCAACCTTTTCTCCTATCAGACTTTTGCAAATAATTGATTTTGTTACTTTGATTTCTTACTTTTTTTTAGAACACTAAAATGGTGATTAGGATGAAAAATGAAGAAAAATAGTATAACTCATCCATTGGATAGTAGAATATAAGCATTGAAACTATATACTAATTGTTAATCTTTGGTAGTATTCTAGTTTATTAAGTACTAATTCTAGTTAATTAAGTTTATTAGGAACTCAGGTTTTACTTTTTTTATTTAAATATATTTTTATTGCCGAAACCAGTTTGGCTCAGTGGATAGAGCGTCGGCCTGCGGACTCAAGGGTCCCGGGTTCGATTCCGATCAAGGGCATGTACCTTGGTTGCGGGCACGTCCCCATTGGGGGGTGTGCAGGAGGCAGCTGATCGATGTTTCTCTCTCATCGATGTTTCTAACTCTCCATCCCTCTCTCTTCCTCTCTGTAAAAAATCAATAAAATATATTTAAAATAGATATATTTTTTTATTTATTTATTTTTTTAATTGATTTCAGAGAAGAAGGGAGGAGAGAGAGAGAGAGATCAATGATGAGTGAGAATCATTGATCGGCTCCTTCCTGCATGACCCACACTGGGGATCGAGCCCCAAAACCTGAGCTTATGCCCTGACTGGGAATTGAACTGTGACCTCCTAGTTCATAAGTCGACACTCAACCACTGAGCCACTCCGGGTGGGCAGGTTTTATTTTTTTGTACTTGTACACAAGTAGACAAATAGGAAATTACTAACTGGCTCATATTGTTATCAAACGAAGAAAACATGGGAGAGTTCTTATTTCTGCCTCAGCACTATATTTACTGTTGATATTTTGTTGTTTTTCTTGACTAACTTCATAGTTCAAATATCAAGAAGTGTTATTTTGGTATTGTAATTCTGTGGTAGTTTTGTCAGACATGTTTGTGTTTTTTATCTTTTGGGTTAATCAGTATAGCAATTGAATTTTATTCTGTTTCTCACTAAATCAGAAGCACTAGATTCCTAAGATAGTTTTTGATTTTTGTATATTTTTAATGAATTTTATCTCATTTCTAAGTAGTTAACATTGCTTGTAATGCTAGATGGCCTGATAAGTGTTAGCTTCCGCTGGTATGTTAAACAGTCAGGCCTTTCCAACACTGACTTTTCTTCATATAAATATAAAGTTCTCTAATATTTTAAGAATTCAGTTCTTAATAGGACTTGGTTGTTTTTTAGATGTGTAGTGTCTGTTCTGCTATATTTTATTCTTAAAAAAACTTTACCGTATCAAAAATCATGTTGTAAAAATAATTGTTTCATTTGGGAAAAGAAGGAATGTTTAGAGAGCCAGACTTTTTTTACTAGAAGAATTAAATATTGAGGAATTTAGTTAACTATATAAATATCTAAACATTAAGTAAATTTATTATTTGAACTCCAAAGTAAATAGTCTTTTCTTATCCCCGCTTTCACCATTATTAGAACAGAGCTTTTGCCCTAGCTGGTTTGGTTTAATGGATAGAGCATCCGCCTGTGGACTGAAGGGTCCCAGGTTTGATTCCCGTTAAGGGCACATGCCCAGGTTGCAGGCTCAATCCCTGATAGAGGGCATGCTAGAGGCAGCCAATCAATGATTCTCTCATCATTGATGTTTCTATCTCTCTCTCCCTGTCCCTCCTTCTCTGAATTCAATTTGTAAAATATAAAAAAATATATTAAAAAAAGAACAGAGCTTTTTATACCCTTTCTTTACCTCTAATACCATTATAGTGATCAACAAAGCCACTTAAAGCAGATACAGTATGATATTCTTCTTATTCATTTGGTGTTTATTCCCCATCATCATCATCTAGTTATAACGAAGAGAGTTTCCTTAATGTAAATCAGTCACATTGGGTTCATTTGATGTTTTGAAAATTCAGGAGAAATACCTGTATATCAACTTAATATGTCATTACATAGTTGTTAAAATGTATAATTTTGAGGTCTATCTGATAATTATAATTATATAATTTCATAATTATAATTTTATACTTTTATTATTAAAAATTATAATTTTGAAGTCTATAGGAGCATGTTTTTGATACAGTAAGTGGAAAGAGAGAAGCAGAACATGACACTATGCATATTGTAATTATATAAAGTACATACATATTTGGACAAAGAATATGGAAATAGCATTGTTAGGAGGTTAGGGTTTAGAATCAAAGAAGAATCTGGTTAGAATTCTTATTAGGTATATATTTTTGGACAAGTTAAGTTAACTTTTCTAAGCCTTAGTTTTCCTATTTGAAAATGTAAATGATAACAGTACTGATCTCCTTGGTTCCTCCTAGGATTAAATGAGATAATTTATGTGAAGAATTTAACAAAGTTATTGACACACACATAATAACCACTCATGACAAAGCAGCTATTAAATCTTGATTGGCTTAAGGACATGGTTTCTTTCCCCCCACATCCTCATACTTTTATTTGATTGATCGATTTTATTGTTATCACTTGTAAAAGTGACTTGTCTAAAATGCTTTGATGATTTTTCTATTTTTCTACTGGTTTATTAGATTCCATACATAATTCTTTTATTAGTTGAACTAAATTAGCCACCACAGCTTATATCCCTAAAATTATACTTTTATACTTTCAGGTATGGTTTAGGAATGATTTATTATAAGCAAGAAAAATTCAGCCTTGCAGAAATGCATTTCCAGAAAGCACTTGATATCAACCCTCAAAGTTCAGTTTTACTTTGCCACATTGGAGTAGTAAGTAGCTTTCTAAACATTGTTCAATTAGTCTCCCTTTTGAAATGTGTTTCTTATTGACTTAATTGCTATAATGAGAATTAGGGCTTTTTTTTATTGTTGTTATTCTTGAAACAATATCCTGGATTCTTTTGCAGCCAAAAATACTGTTTTTCTTGGCATAAAGAGAAATAACTGGTGTATCCTTATCTCTTAGACAAGTCACTTAATTTCTCTGAGCTTCTATTTTATGAATGACAAGTAACACCACCTTGCCTACCTCATAGGGATCTTAAGACTCACATTAGATAATTCATATATTTGAAAGTACTTTTTCATGTTAATATTTAGCTCTAAATTAAGTAATTAATATTCTAAGGCAAATGGTTTCCTGTGTTTTAGCCTAAAATTCATATAAGGCAATGTGGATCACCAATTTTATATTTATATACATTTTTTGATGTATCTGATGATAAGTTGTACTTTGTTAGGAGAGAAGGTATATTTGCTTATTAAAATCTCATTTATTAGTTTCTCTATAAGTACAATACCCTAACTTTTTGTTCTTGCCCTCTCACTCCTTTTGCCTCTGTCTTTTCCTCCCCCACCCCTTTATCTTTCTCTCAACACATTTGGTTTTGTGGGACTGGGCATACAATATGAGGAAATTATGTTCTTTGGAATTTTACTATTCATTTTGGGGAATAATTCTAGTTCTTTATAATTTTCTTTAAAATTGACGTGATAACTTTTATAAGTAGACACTATACAAAAATATAGAGAAAATATATTGACATAAAAATTATTTTCAACACTTAACATGAGGAAATCAAATTTGAGTATCTCTTGATAACCTTTAGTAAAGTTGGACTTTTTTTTTTTTTTAATTGATTTTAGAGAGAAAAGGAGAGGGAGAGAGAGTTGGAAACAACAGTGATGAGAGAGAATCATTGATTGGCTGCCTCTTGCACGCCCCCAAACAGGGATCGAGCCCACAGTCCTGGCATGTGCCTTTGACCGGAATTGAATCCAGGACCCTTCAGTCCGCAGGCCGACACTCTATCCACTGAGCCAAATCAGCTAGGGCAAACTTTTTTTTAAATAGGCTTTTTTCTAAAGTTATTGTGGAAGAAATCGTTTTTAACATTTTGAGTGGTTTATTGGAAGAGGTTTTCAGATATGCGAGTATGCTTTTCTCTCTTAGAAAACTAGTATTTAGGATTTCAATCCTGTGAGCAGAGTATTTGGCCACATATAGTAATAACCTTCTGCAAAGATCATCACATAGATGAATTTAGCAACCAGATGTTGGCAGTGCCTATTCTCACATTGTTGTTACAGTAATATTTGTTCCACAGCCACATCCATTCACTCCACTTTATTTCTAACATATAATTCATCCAAGGAGGAGCACAACAGAATATAAGAATATAATCATGAATGAATAGTGAGGCTTGGTGTTTTGTTTTTTTAAGTTATTTAAAATAAATAATTTATTCTCTAGTATTACAGATAAAATGGTTTTCAAATATGTAAGACAGAAGAATTACTTTTATAATAAATTCCTAAAATAGGTAAAAGTGTAATAGTTTTGAGTGAAACAAGTTTAGTAAGGTTTAGAGCCAAATCTTCTAGGGGTCTTAAACACAGTTTTAAAAAGCCTAATACTTAGCGGACCATAATAGACCTGTTGAAATGTGAGTATTTAGCTAAATAGTGCAGAAATTCTTGTGAAGGGAAAATCCAAGGTTTTTCTTGCCTTTTAGATTTAAAGGTAAACCTAATGTCTTCTCTAAAATTAGGATTTTAATTATCATTATGGATACATAATGGTGAAGTGGGAACCATAGAACCGAGGTTCTGACTCCAGAGCAAGTTATTTAACATCTCTGGACTTTAGTATTCTCATCTTTAAAGTGAAGTGCTTGAAAGAGATTTTAGAGATAATCTAACAGTGTAGTAACCAATTACTAAATTCACTTAACCTAGTGAACCATCTAGTGGGACAATACAACCTTATCTCTAATAGTTTTATTATCTTTCTGTTGGTTTTGAGTCACATTATTTGGGTCTCACTTTTCTTAAAAATATTAGAAGGAGCCCAACCAGCATGGCTTAGTGGTTTGGCATCAACCTATGAACCAGGAGGTCATAGTCTGATTCCTGGTCAGGGCACATGCCCGGGTTGTGGACTTGATCCCCAGTTGGGGGTTTGCAGGAGGCAGCCAATCAATAATTCTCTCATCATTGACGTTTCTATCTCTCTCTTCCTCTCCCTTCCTCTCTAAAATTAATTTTAAAATAAAATATATATATATACTAGATGCCCGGTGCATGAAATTCGTGTGCAGGCAGGGTCCCTAGGCCTGGCCGGCGATCAGGGCCTTCTGGCTGCCGGCCCCTGTTGGTCAATGCACGTCATATCGAGCCATCAAACTCCCAAGGGGACACTTTGCATATTAGCCTTTAATATATATATAGCCTCTAATATATATATTAGAAGGAAACATATTAGCCTCTAATATATATATTAGAAGGAAACATCAGTTAGGATCTTTATTTCTTACAGGTTCAGCATGCACTGAAAAAATCTGAGAAGGCTTTGGATACCCTAAACAAAGCCATTGTTATTGATCCTAAGAACCCTCTATGCAAATTTCACAGAGCCTCAGTTTTATTTGCAAATGAAAAATATAAGGTAAGAGATATATATCTTAATAGTCTTCGGGTTTGTATTGCTTAAGTTAAGCTTTAGTTAAGATGATGTTGTTTTCCTTTGCTTTTTTCAGTCTGCTTTACAAGAACTTGAAGAATTGAAACAAATTGTTCCCAAAGAATCCCTTGTGTACTTCTTAATAGGAAAGGTAAAGATTGGGGCCATGGTCCTACTGTGGCTTTGATAACAAGTATTAACTTTTGGAGAATAAATATAATGCTTATTGTGCAACATCTATGGAGCAAATTCAACTAGAGTTCTGAACTAAATGCTCTGGGAATAAAGAATGGATTTAGTTTTAACATTTAAAAAGATAATATATCCTAATGAAGGGGCAAGTACACACATCCCATAATTCTAACCCTACTATGGCTTTGGAAGTTTATTAGCACTTGTAGCCAATGACCAGTAATGAATTCATAACTTGAGACTACCTTATAGAAAGCCCTGAGCTTCCAATTATCAATAAAATACTTACCAAAAGAAGAAAATTCATGACAGTACAGACTGGGCTTCCAGATGCCAGTTAAGGTAGTTGGTAACAGTGGGCAGATGTTGAGAGTTGAAATAACTTCTTTTAAAAACCAGTGAAACTGCCCTGGCCAGTTTGGCTCAGTGGATAGAACGTTGGCCTGTGGACTCAAGGGTCCCAGGTTTGATTCCGGTCAAGGGCATGTACCTTGGTTGTGGGCACATCCCCAGTAGGTAGTGTGCAGGAGGCAGCTGATTGATGTTTCTCTCTCATCGATGTTTCTAGCTCTCTCCCTCTCCCTTCCTCTCTGTAAAAAATCAGTAAAATATATTAAAAAACAACAACAGTGAAATGAATGCTAATCAAGCCTTTTATAGTCCATTTTTTTCCATTGTCATTGTTCCATTTAGAGCAAAATTTTATTGGAATCTCACTATCTGAGAGATATAGGCAAGGAATTCTAAAAGTAATATCTGAATATATTAAAAGGAACTCAAAAGTTGACATGAGTTCTTTCTTCTATAGGATTTAAATGTCCTAATCATCAGAATGGGTTTATAGTATATAAATTAGGAGCCTAATCCTATATAATAAAAGGGTAATATGCCAATCAACCGAACAGCGGAACGACCAGTCGCTATGATGTCAGTGACCACCAGGGGGTAGACGCTCAATGCAGGAGCTGCCCCCTGGTAGTCAGTGCACTCCCACAGGGGAAGCACCGCTCAGGCAGAAGCCAGGCTCACGGCTGGCGAGTGCAGCGGTGGTAGCAGGAGCCTCTCCCGCCTCTGCAGCAGTCGGACATTCCCCGAAGGCTCCCGGACTGGGAGAGAGTGCAGGCTGGGCTGAGGGACCCCTTCCCTCCCGCCCCCGTATTTTGTGCACCAGGCCTCTAGTTTAAATTATAAATGTTTAGGATTTTACAGTTGAAGCTCCTAACTTAATGAAAAATGTAGTGCTGCTGTTTATTTTTAGGTTTACAAGAAGTTAGGTCAGACACACCTCGCCCTGATGAATTTCTCTTGGGCTATGGATTTAGATCCTAAAGGAGCCAATAACCAGATTAAAGAGGCAATTGATAAGCGTTACCTTCCAGATGATGAGGAGCCAATAACCCAAGAAGAACAGATCAGTGAGTATTGTTTGCAATTACTCAAACCAGAGAGCCAGTGAAACACCACATCAGAGTTAAGATGGACCAGATATTTCTTTAATTTTATTTTTCTAACTATGGTGTATTCTTTGTACCAAATGGAATTTTAGGGAAACTGGACAGGATGATAAAATAAGAAAGTACATATGGAGTCAGAGAACTAGTCTCAGTTCTGGTTCAAGTTTGCTATGTGACTTTGACAAATTCATTGCTTATTTTTACCTGGGCCCCAGTTTATATTGTAATATGTAACTAATGCCTGCCTTATTGCTTTTTAGGAATGTATTTAGGGTGGGGAAGGAAAGATGATAGATGTGATGGTATGTTGAAAACATTATAAGTGCTATGTGAATGAATAATAAATTTATGCACATTTTACTAGTAAGTTATCGACAGATCTTTAGTAGTGGCTATTCAAATTCTGGGAAGCTCTGGCAAATTCAAAATCCATGTCAAGAAAAGTGGAGGGAACAAAAGAATTATAGTTTAAGGGAGTAAATACTTTCTCTAAATTGAATGTATATCTTAAAATAACCAGTGAAGAACCAAGACTTAATGTGTCAACATCCTACCTAATAAAATGGTAATATGTAAATTACCATCACTCCGCTACGCCCACGATTGGGCCAGCAGGAGGCACAGGGGGCGGGACTCAGGGTGGCCGGGGTAGCCGATTGGGCCAGTGGGACGCTGAGCCATGGCTGTGCTGCGGAACCCAAGGGGCCTCTGGGGCAGCGAGCTCACGTCCCGCCGCGGACCATCAAAAGCGGGGGAGCTGGGTGCCTGTCAGCAGACAGGCACCCAGCTCCCCCACGATCGAAAGCGAAAGCGTGTAGGGGACCCTACACGTGCATGATTCAGTCATGCACTGGGCCTCTAGTTCTTTAATAAGAAAATTGAGTGATTTCTGATGAGATGAACTAAGATGCCTTTGTTCCAAAAAACTTGGTGAAAGGCTTCAATTAAAATTATAATTTCTATAATCCCAATAACCCTTTTTTAAATTGTTAAATTTTATATTTCTGTGGACTATCAGGGACTATCCCCAAAGTGAAGGAAATGTTAATCTTTTTTTAATGCTTCAGAAAACTAGTTCTAATTCCTAGGGTAAGAATGAGGAATTCCTTAGGGCAGTTTTAGTAGTTAAAACTAAAGGTTAAATGCAATAAACTTATCTCAGACCTTGCTGTAAAATAAGGAGATTTAATTGTATTTTATTAAAGGATATTGGGATTTTTTTTTAAAGGATATTGGGATTTTTAAGGACCTTTAAAGTCTCATTTCTCTGAGTACAGTAGTTTTCCTTGTTTTCATGAACAACAAGAAATATTTGTCAGACACCTTACTGTAGACTTTGTTTTATTTTTTTAAGTGGGAACTGATGAATCCCAGGAGAGCAGCATGACAGATGCGGACGACACACAACTTCATGCAGCTGAAAGTGATGAATTTTAACTTCTGCAAATCAGACTTTTACAACTGGATGTGTGATTAGTGCTGACATGTTTCTTGTCCTTCCATATACTGAGTCTTCACTCTTGAGCCGGCAGTGTCATCATCCATTACTTACACAATGAGTATGCCACTTTCATTGGACCCTGACTGTACACAGAATGAAAGGCAGTGCAATATTTAGCTGCTAACAAGACTGGCTCTTTCACCAGTATAAATGACAATTTAGGGGGTAGGGTGGGGAACTTTCTTTTTTCTTTAATCTCCCTTTGCTGGAAAACTATCATGGAAGGAAGAGTTATGTTTTATCTGAAGGAACCATTAGATATGGAAAATAGTGATGAACCAGAATTTCTTGGTCATTTTTCCAGATTTTTGTTTTATTTGGTTCTGTTCCTGATAAACAGAGTGACTGACCTTCATTTCTAGGTTCTTCAAGAATGGTGTTAGAAAGTGCCAGATGGAACAATAAAAGACATTGCCTATAACAGAATAACTTGATTGCCAAGGAATGTAAATTACCTTAAACTTGCAGTGTCTCCCATAAACAAATGTAATGGACATATTGGGACTCATGTTTAGGAATCAAATATCCCTCCATACAGTGTACACTTATTCTTGGCAAGAATGCTTTAATGTCTAACCAAGAAATTTAATTTATTCATCTTGCTTCAAAGTGTTGATCATTGTTGTCGGTATCGCAAACTTTAAAGTTGGTCCTTGCCATATTGCCTCTTCTCTGAGCTCTGTGGGATCACCTTTAACATTCAGAGATGATAGAGTGGTTGCCCACTGAAAAGCCAAAACAATACCCTTAATAACCATTTAAGTTCACCATAGGAATAAAAATGAGAACACTAAAGTAGAGAGACTTTAAGAGATCATAATAGTGAAAGCCTTAATACAATCAGAATTGTACCATAACCTTGAATCTATATTTGTTCAAGACAGTATCCCTTTGATTTTTCTAAGTGTTTAAGCAGGGTGCAAGAATGTATATTTACCTTTGGTTGAGGTCATTTCCATTCTTTTCGGCTCTCTGCTTCAAATTATTTTCAGTAATGTGAATCACCAAACATTTACTGAGAGTGGTTGGGTTTAGGATATTGGAAATTTTTAGCTGGAAAAAAAGTTCTTATGAAGGAGATATGTTCTCTCCTGAGTTTGTCATAATATAGGTTGGTGTCTTTGGGCAATGGCCACAGTTTTAAAGACCTAATTATGTGTAATAAAATGGGAATTATTGGAATTTCACAGTAACAGATTTAAAAGTCTTAAATTGTGTATCTCCTTTATTGTAATGTATTGAAATTTTTAGAGAAACTTTAGTTGTTAACATTTTATTAAGTGCCAATGTCAGAATATAACAAATTATAGTTTCCTATGAATGACAGGCCTACAGTTATTTTGGATTATTTGATGAAGGACAAACTTATCTACTGGTTACCTGTATTAGTCAAGCTGTGAAAATGAGGTAGATTACAGAAGATGTGAAAAAAATTTAGCCTGCAGACTCAGTAATTTCCTATCATTTACTATTAATCTACTCATTTAAATGTGGATTAGATACTATTATAAAATAATTCAAGTCAGAGTCTCAGTTAGGTATTGGGTGCCAGAAAGGTATTTAACAAAATTTCCTACCTAAGTCTATGTATATGTGCTGCTTAAAAATCAGTTTATAAGAAAAAGGAAAGGTTGGGAGTAAATGATCATTAAAAATTCCAAAGGCCAGCACTTGGATTCTAATAAATATTCCGTTTTATTATCCATTAGTTCTGTAATATTTAATTTTATATCCTTTTACCCTTTTTAATTGGCAAATCAAAAGCCAACTGTATAACAGTATCAAATATCAGTTTCATAGAAAGCTCCAACCTGAGCTCCATGTTATAAAACCTAGGGAAAAGTAAGCTCAGAAAATAATTTACTGATATTTAATTAGTTATCTTTTTGTAGTAGAAATTTATGTCCTGTGCCAGAGGTGAGTGTGAGTCTTTCTGGTACTAATTTTCAGACAAGAATAAAAGGATAGTTATGGAAGGCACACCATGGCAATAGTTGACTGAGGGACACTCAACCCAAGCTTGGCCTGATTTTATTTTTCCTCATACTTAATTTCAAAGTCATTTAGGTATTTGAAGCCTTATTACCCACCTAGTAACTGTTTCTGGCTTCTCTCCCACTTCACCCCTGCACGAAATGGGGATCAAACAACCAGAATAAAGCACACATTTTGACCAAGCAAAATGTTTACTTCGAATTTCAGAAGTTACTTTGAAGGAAATTAAAAAATACTAAGTACTTTAACATCTTTTTTTTCTCTCTAAGCTTTTCACACATATACATATATATATATACACACACATACTTTTGTTCAGAAGTTATGTTGTGGCATTGGATATTTTTCACCCTTAGAAATAGTTCTTAACTCTGGGATTTTAAAAGGTGAAAATAATTTTTCAAGAGAACAATGGTACTCAAAATAATGAAAGGTGGTCCCTACATTTTCTGTATTTCATTACTTCAAATTTTTTAATTTTTTTCCAAGAACTGCAAGTAATATTTGAACCATGCTGCTGTTGTACCTTAAACAAAAACTCAGTGATAACCAGTATTTAGTCTATTAAAAATGCTCTTTTTGAAGAAAAAAGTTTGGAAGTCTCTGATTAGCCAGAGTATAGTATGGATCTCACTGAGAAATATAGTGACCCATTTTCTTTGTGAAAACCTGGGAAAATGCAAGTGTGGGTGTGATGTGTGTGTTCTATTTGCATTGAAACAATGTAATTTTGTGTCTTTTTGCTTTTCCTGATTTATTTCAGAAATTGTACAGTCTTGGGGGGGGAGTCTTTTGTTAATATATTTGCAATTCATTAAAGGATATGGAAAATCCAAATAAATTACTTTTGAAAGCAATTTATAATCAAGTTGTTAAAGCTGTATCAGAGCTGTGCCATCTGTATTTTTTAGTAAAGCACAGCAAAATAGTGAAAGGTTACAGTTTTATGTTCCACAAAAGTCTAGGTGAGTGTTTATTTTTTTATTTTCACCCTCTTTTAATACATATATATATTTAAAAACACATTCTTATTTTAGTATTATTTGGAATTTCAAAATAAATATTTTGACAAAAAATGGTAACTTTTAGAATATTTTTTCAAACTGTAGAAGCCCCTTGACAGCAGCTGCTACTTTGCAAGTCAACTGCTTATTCCTTAATCATGTGATTTCTAAAATTCCTTTAAAAGGGACACAAAGCTTTTGTTCCAAATCGAATCTCTTTTCAAAATCAAGATCTGAAAGAAGTAGAATATAAAAACTAAATTTTACTGTAATTTGATTATCTTAGAGAAAATGGAGAGATCTGAAGGCTTTTGTTCAGATTTGAGGAAAAGGTTAGCAACAGAGAGAAACACATAGAATAGGATGTACTAGGCATATCAGAAGGAACTAGAATTCAACCTTCACTAGGACCTGTCATTTGCTGTTAAATGGATAGGGGAACTAGAAGTATTCGATGGCTCATTTAGCTGCTAATTAATGGTTTATTAAGGGTTGGTATAGGTTTTATTTTTCTTTATAAATGTAAACTTTGCTAAATAGCTGTGTTTAATGAAATCATGATGTGTGTTGTATAACTTAATTTTTGTACAATATTTTCAATCCTCAACTCTATAAGGTAGGTATGTCTCTGTTTTTCAAAAGAGAAAATCGAGGCTCAGAAATTAGATGATAGAGCTGAATGCTTTTGACAAAGTATGTTTAAACCCTTTTATTTAGTTTAGGACTTAATCTGAAAGTTTCAAGTCATGTCTAATGTTATCTGTCAGGTATCCTTTTGAAATTGTCTACTATAGAGTATCATAGAAGTTCAGGTTTTACAAAAGAAATTTATGATTTCTTTAAGTTGATTTTTAGAGAGAGAGGAAGGGAGAGAAACATTGATGTGAAAGCAAAACGTCCATCAGGTGCCTCCTGCACGCCCCCTACTGGGGATCGAGCCCCCAACCTGAGCATGAGCCCTGACCAGGAATAGAACTGGCAACCCTCCAGTGCACCGGGACATCACTCAACCAACTGAACCACACTGGCCAGGGCAGGAAACTTTATTATTCACCATAGATTCAGATCTATCATATGCATAGTCCTTTGATGAGGCTTTTGATCTATATTCTGTCACTCTACTTCTCACACAGAAATTGAAAGTATGTCATTCCCTCCTTGAGTGACTAGAATTTGCTTTAAAATAGCAGATTTTAAGTCCTCAATTTTCTTTTAGTTCTTACGTATTTTATTACCAATTTCCCCTATGACAAGCATTCTTTTTATATGGAGTGGGATGCAAGGAAACAGATTTTGTTAGCAAAGACAAAGGGGAGAATGGCTGTTGTCTCAGCAGCCAGGAGCACCTGCCACACTGCTGTAGAGGAATTACTGCTTTTTTGTTAGTTGACTTTGTATTCAATTTAGTGAACTTTCTTACCCTAAGAGTTTGTAGGGTTTCTATTTAAGATTATATTATCTGCAAATAATACCATTCTTTTTTCATCCTTGTATGAAATACCTCATTTCTTTTTTAATTGCTAGGGCTGGCATCACCAATTAAGAGTAGGAGCAGCTATAATAGCAAGCACTCATTACCTTATTTCTAATCTTAAAATGCTTCTTGATTTTCTCAAGCTGTTAACTCACTGATACAATCTAAAGCCACTAATATTCCCTTTGCTAGTCTTGTCAATCACAACACTTAATCCCACTTCAACTACCATTTATAGCATTGATTCTTAGTTAAGATACCTCATTTCTATTATTTTCAATGGTTTTTATGATGACTAGGTGCTGCTGAAATGTATCTATTTTTTTTAAATATTTTTTATTAATTTCAGAGAGGGAGAGATAGAAACATCAATGATGAGAGAGAATCATTGACTGGCTGCCTCCTGCACACACCCCCACTGGGGATTGAGCCTGCAACCTGGGCATGTGCCCTTGACCAGAATCAAACCCAGGACCCTTTAGTCCACAGGCCGATGCTCTATCTACTGAGCCAAACTGGCTAGGGTGTATCTGTCTTGTTTTAAAAAGCATATTGAGACTTCTGGAGCTGGAAAACAATGCAGTAGCCTGATTATAAATATGCCCCTCACTCTCCCAAAACAACCATAAAATCAAGTAGAACAAATAAAAACTACACAGGATTCATGCCTTCATTACTGGAATACAAATTTAAGTACAAAACAACTTTTCCAGTAGGGACCTTGCTACCACCATAAGCATGTGGGTACTGAGAATGTGGAACGAGGTTAAATCACTTAGTGCAGTGGTCGGCAAACTCATTAGTCAACAGAGCCAAATATCAACAGTACAACAATTGAAATTTCTTTTGAGAGCCAAATTTTTTAAACTTAAACTTTTTTTTTTAAATATATATTTTATTGATTTTTTACAGGGAGAGGGAGAGAGAGTTAGAAACATTGATAAGAGAGAAACATTAATCAGCTGCCTCCTGCGCACCCCCTACTGGGGATGTTCCTGCAACCAAGGTACATGCCCTCGACCAGAATCGAACCTGGGACCCTTCAGTCCGCAGGCCAACACTCTATCCACTGAGCCAAACCGGTTAGGGCTAAACTTAAACTTCTTCTAACGCCACTTCTTCAAAATAGACTCTCCCAGGCCGTGGTATTTTGTGGAAGAGCCACACTCAAGGGACCAAAGAGCCGCATGTGGCTCGCGAGCCGCAGTTTGCCGACCACGGACTTAGTGGATCAGCAGAATGGAATAGAAGACTTAGAGGAAGCACAGGCAGAATCTATAGTAAGAAAAAGTGACGTAAATGCGAACTATTGAACACAGATTGAGACTTGATAGATCATTCCCCTCACTTCAGGAAAAGGTTTGAAAATGTGTGGGACCAAGAACAACAGCCTCATAGAAGTGGTGTTTCTGGGGGAGAACTGGGAGAACCAGACATGAAGAAGAGATGGTGAAAGGAAAAGGATGAAATGTAAGACTGGCAGAAAAGAGAAACAAGGTATATTGATCTTCGCACCCTCACCAACAAATCCTTAAACTGCACAGAAGAGGGTGAACAGACAGATAAGATCCCTCAAATGAAGAATTCTTGTCCATGAGATTATTTAGAGTGGAGTATAGCAGTCCACACACATAAAAACTATTGCAAAAAGTCCAAAAATGTAAATTAAAGCCTTTCTGATGATAAATGTCTCCCCAAAAGCAGTCACAAAGTTAAAGAAAAATAACCCTTTTAAAAGGATGAGAAAGTGGATCGGCTGGCGTGGCTCAGTGGTTGAGCGTTCACCTATGAGCCAGGAGGTCATGGCTCAATTCCTGGTCAGGGCACATGTCTGGGTTGTGGGCTCCATTCCCTATGGGGGTTATGCAGGAGGCAGCCAATCAATGATTCTCATCATTGATGTTTCTATCTCTCACCCTTCCTCTGAAGTCAATAAAAATGTATTTTACAAAAACTACACTGAGATACAATTCCTTACCCAACAGATTAGCAAAAAATCAAAACTTGAGTCTACACCCAGTTGGCAAAGCTGTGGGAAACAGGCACTCTCCTACATTGGTGGTGGGGATGCAAAATGGTACAACCTGTGAAGCAAAATTTGGCAGTATACAGCAACACTCTATACGCATCTACTCTTCACCCAGCAAACCCAGCTCTAGGAATTTACCTAGAAGTTATACCTCAAAAATACATTTGCATAAGTTTATTCATTATAGCATTATTTGTAATTGCAAAATATTAGAAGCTTAGTGCCCAAGCATAAAAGATTGGTTGGATAAACGGGTACACACACAACAGAGTACTCTGCAGCTGTCAAAAAAAGGATAATCTCTATGAACTGTTATGAAATTATTTTTAGGAGATGTTAAGTGAAAAGTAAAGTGCAAAAGATCATACACATCATTTGTGTAAGAAAAAAAAGGAAGTAAAAACAAACATCTATAATTTGCTTCTCAAAAAGGAAACAATGGAAGGATAAACCAGAACATAGTGAAGTTGGTTACCTTTAACAGGTGAGGAATGGAGTGGAAGGGATTTGGGACAGAGTGGTACTTTTCTGATTATAATTTTTAAAAAATATTTTTTATTGATTTCAGAGGAGAAAGAGATAGAAACATCAATGATGAGAGAGAATCATCAATCGGTTGCCTCCTGCACGCCCCACCCTGGGGATGGAGCCTGCAACCCGGGCATGTACCCTGACCAGTAATTGAACCGTGACCTCCTGGTTCATAGTTTGATGCTCAATCAACTGAGCCACCTCAGCCAGGCTGATTATACTTTTTTATAATATTTTTATTTTTGAGAGCATATTAATATGCTACGTTTTTAAAAACAATAAGAATTGGGAAGGGGAAATAACTAAAAATGAAATAGAAACAAATGAACCTAACTGTAGTTTTTCTAGTGAATACCAGAACCAGCCTGGGAAGGGGAGTACAGAGTAGGACTAAGAAGCGCAAACTGAAATAACTTAGGAACACAGTATTTCACTGTATACCCTCAGTCTTGGGAAGGATAGGGTGTATGTTGGGGCAGTGATGGGTGGTAAAAGTGAAAACAAATCCTGAACGCTTTAGTAAGTTTGCTTATTTTAGTGGTATAAATGAAGCAATGGGACACTAAGATATATCACAGGATCGAACAAATGAATAAATGTGTTGATATTGTGGATTGGAATTCTAACTGGAAGACGATAACATAAATATGGAGAGGAAAAAACAGGTATGTCCTTCAACTTTTGGCCTGACTCTAACAATAGAGTCAGTTAGATTCTCTCTCATCATTGATGTTCCTTTTTTAAAAAATATATTTTATTGAGTTTTTACAGAGAGGGAGAGAGATAGAAACATCTATCAGCTGCCTCCTGCATGCTCCCCACTGGGGACGTGCCCCCAATCAACGTATGTGCCCTTGACCTGAATCAAACCCGGAATCCCTCAGTCCGCAGGCCGACACTCTATCCACTGAGCCAAACCGGTTTTGGCTCATCATTGATGTTTCTATCTCCCTCTCCCTCTCCCTCCCTCTCTGAAATCAATAAAATAAAATAAAATAAAATAAAATAAAATAAAATAAAATAAAATAAAATAAAATAAAAAAACACAGAAGACAGTTTCTACCCTCAGGAGCTTATGATCCATTTAAAATGCTTAATTTAAATGATTTTTTGAATGAGTGAGACTTTGACATGATTCAAAGATTAATAAGAGAAAAATTCTCCTGTCACTTCATCTTCCAGCTCCTGTCTCCCCTTCTTGGAAACAACCAGTGTTATTGAATGTATATTCTTCAGAAATACGTTTTAGGTGTATATAAGTACATATATGTAAAGGTTTTATTTCTATCTTTCTTTCCTTACCCAAATGGAAACAGGGCATAAACATTGTTTGATACCTTAAAAAAAACAAAAAACTGTATCCAGCCCTGGCTGGTTTGGCTCAGTGGATTCAGCATCAGCCTGCGGACTAAATGGTCCCAGGTTTGATTTCGGTCAAAGGCACATGCCTGGGTTGTGGGCTCGGTCCCCGGTTGGGGGCATGCAGGAGACAGCCAATCAATGGTTCTCTCTCATCATTGATGTTTCTGTCTTTCTCTCCCTTTCCCTTCCTCTCTGAAATCAATAAAATATACTAAAAACAAAACAAAAAATGAAATAAAATTAAATAAACTGAAAAAAACAAAACAAAAAAAAACCACCCTGTATCCAGAGATTATGCTCTAGTGGTATATGTAGGTAGAACAACTTTCTTTTTTATAGCTGGCTAATATTCCATTGTATAACTGATAATAGCAATAATGGTAATGACATTAAATACTTATTCAGTAGCTACACACTATTCTAAGAGTCTTCCCTATATTAGTATATTTAATCCTCTCAACAATACTATGAAATAGGTATGACTATTATTCCCATGTTGCAGGGATGGAAACTTAGGCATTGATTGTTTAAATAACTTGCCCAATGTCACAAAATTAGCAAGCAATGGACAAGACCAGCTACCTAATTTGTGGAGTCCAGTGCAAAATAAATGTGTGAATCTCTTGTTCAAAAAGCAGGAAAAAAGTGCCATTAAAGGTACTAAAATACAGCTGAAACCGGTTTGACTCAGAGGATAGAGTGTCGGCCTGCAGACTGAAAGGTCCCAGGTTCGATTCCGGTCAAGGGCATGTACCTTGCTTGCGGGCACATCCCTGGTGGGGGCTGTGCAGGAGGCAGCTGGTCGATGTTTCTCTCTCATCGATGTTTCTAGCTCTCTATCCCTCTTCCTTCCTCTCTGTAAGAAATCAATAAAATATATATATTAAAAAAAAAGGTACTAAAATACAAAATGTTTCCCTTTCTTTCATGGTCTCTGTCTTGACTCGTTACGGTTTTTTTTTTTGTTGTTGTTGTTGTTATTTAATGTCATCTAAGCAAAGAAAAATTTTAAAATTTGAATCATCAAGCAAGAATTTTGCCATCTATCTTTACCTTGTGCACTGCCAGTTTTAAAGATCATTTATGTAACTCATATGTTGAATTGCTGAAATTATACAATTATTTATATTTTGTTGCTTGTACCTGCACATGTAATTGTTCTTACCAGAATAGTGGGAACTCTGGATAAACCATCTCAAATGTTTTGATTTCACTTCTTGCTATGGGCATATTCTACTAACACTCCACTTTCAGCTTACTGATGAGTAAGGAAGGACTGAAAGAAAAAGGAACTCCAGACTGCCTTTTCCTTTTTTAAAAATTTTTTTAAATTGATTTCAGAGAGGGAGAGAGAGACAGAAACATCAATGTTGAGAGATAATCATTGATCAGTTGCCTCATGCATGCCTCTCCCTGGGGACCAAGCCCACAACCCAGAAATGTGCCCTGATGGGGAATTGAACCTGAGACCCTTTAGTCCACAGACCAACACTCTATTCACTGAGCCAAACCAGCTAGGGCTGCCTTTTCCTTTATGTCATTTTCAGGATCAGTGATTGGTTAATACAAAGAAGTAACATGAGTCAGAAAAGATAGGATACAGTTCCTTGTCTTTCTCGTTTCTTAGAATATGTTACCTTTTTTCTGGGTTGGAACAGAAAGTTCTATTCAGTCATACATATAACACATATGCCCTGCATTCACTTTGAATCTTGAACTCCCACATTACAGGTCCCCCAGAATTCTGTGCTCATGGGGCATCACCAATGCTTTATGTAAATGGCGTGACAAGGAATGGTGACACCTAATTGTGCATATCTCCTCTGCTTGCTCATGCATTTGCTTCATTGGCCCATTGGACTTCATTTACAAAACCCAAGTTCCAAAGTAAAATCATTAAAAATTTCAAGATGGCAATAGCAGAGTGTGGGACCCTTCTGAGTGTGGGGCCCTATGTGACTGCATAGTTGTTATGCCCATGAAGCCAGCCCTGGTGACAGAGCAGGAGTCAAATAATAATTTATTTAACCAGTCCTATGATGAAGTGCATTTAAGTTTCTTCATCTTTTGCTATTAGAATGTTTGTTAAAAAACAAACTAATAAGTATGTATATACAGATTATCTCAAAATTTGGAAGTAGGGGAATATTTATTATACTTTTTAAATTTTATTTAATGTGCTGATAAAATCCTACTTTTATATTCTCTGGTTGAGATTTAAGGCTTCTTCCTCATGAACAACTGTATGATGACAATGAAATAAACAGCCCCATATTTCCCAATTCTTCAGAGAATATATCAGTAAGATAAATTCTACAGCATTAAACAGTGCCTGCCACATAGTAAGGTGCTCAATAAATATTTAGGGAATAAATGAATAAATTTCTAGAGTTGGAATTACTGAATTAAAAGGTATTTGCAAAAAAAAAGGTATTTGCATTTATAATTTTGATGGTTATTGCCTAATTGCTTTCCATATAGCTCCATAGATATTGGAAGAACTTATATTTTCATCAGTGATGTAAAAAAAATTGTTATTTCTCTCTTTCTATTGCCAACACAACGTTTAGTAAAAGTTTATCTTCATGACCTATTAGATGAAAATAGTATCTCAGTGGAACTTTAAATGCATGTTTTTGTCAAGTTGAGCATCTTTTCATTCATTTAAGAGCCATTCCTGTTTTCATTCTTATAAATTTTCTGTCATAAACTTTGTTCATTTTTTTAGAGATGCTGTTTTTAAAATATTGTCATTGTGAAATATATATACTGAAAATATAAATGTTTTTGTACACTTTAATAAACACTTATAGAGCAAATACTTCTATCCCATCACCTGATCAAAAAGTAGAACACTTGCCTGTCCCTAAGAACAACCTCCGCCCCAATCAAACAAAACTCCCTCTGTCCCGCTAATTCGCCTTTTATTGTGTCCATTTCCTTCCTTTTCTTTATAATCCTAACACCTATCTATGCATCCCTAAGCAATATAGTTCAATTTTGCCTGCTTTTAAACTTTACATAAATGGAATCATACTATGTATGTTTTATGAATCTTGCTTTTTGTGTATGTGTTCAGTATTACCTTTGTAAAAATTTCTATGTCGTTGAGTATAACCATAGTTTATTAATTTTCATGGTATGAATATACAATAATTTGACCATTTTACTCTTGGTAAACATTTGGGATGTTTCCAGTCTGGGGCACTAAGGAACAATGCTGCTATGACTGTTCTTGTACAGGAATACTTATGCTTATTAGTAAAACTAGTATTAAATTAATTTCCAATTGTATTAAATTGTATCGAAGTCTTTTCCAAAGTGGCTGTGCCAGTTTGCACTTCCACCAGAAATGTATGAGGATTGCTGGTCTTTATTTCTTGATTTGTAGGAGGTCTTTATATACAGCATTATGGAAGCTAGCCCTTTGTAATAGGAGTAGCAAAATTTTCTTTCCAAGTTTGCAATCTCTTTAAAGAGGCACTGATGTTCTTCCAACCACCCCTAGAGGAATGAAAATGTAACTGGAAGAAGTGAAGTATTCTAAATTTGAAGCATTTAAATAAAAAGTAGGTGCTCTGGGTTAGTCACTCTTAATTTGCTATTATACATGCCATTAATACAAATAATCATACCAGGAACTTTCATGGAATGCTCTGGAATACAAGATGCAAAATGTAATAATAATGGTAGTTAAAAACTGCAGTGTTAAATTTAGTATATGTATTAACTAATTTAATCCTCACAAAAACCCTAGGATGTAGGTACTATTTTTTCACCCCATTTTACAGATACATGAAATAAAAAGCTGGATTAAAGATGTTTTCTAGGGCCAATTTAAGTAAAATTAATAAACTCAGGAAATATTCTTTTTTAACTGAAAAAGGTTTCTTTTTATAATTTGTTTTTCCTCTTGGGGATTAATGATACCCCATCTTGGGTTCCTTTTCCCCATCTTCTCAGATCTGCTATATACTGTATAGCTCTTTTTCTTTGAAGAAAGACAACCTGTATATATCTTTTGTCCAACCCTCACTATAGTCCCTTGCTCTTTTAGTCACCGGGATATCAGAAATCTGCAGGTAGAGAGTGCTTGGAGCAAATGGGAAAGGAGTAGAGAGAGCAAGAGAAAAGAAGCCAAGGGAAGGGTCACAGCCTGGCATGGTATGTGGAAGGTGGAAGGAATGCTTTCTTTAGGGTATGGTTTCCTAAACTGTGGTCCACAGATTAGGAAATCAATGAATTTACAAAAGCATATATGCCTTAATTTTGCTAAAGTGTAACAGAAAATTAGCATTTCCTTCCAGTACAAATGGAGACAACAAACCAAGTAATATTAGCAGTACCTGTGATCTTGTCACCAACTGAAATTACAGATTTTTTTCAAATATATTACAGTTGTTGCAGAGATCTTGAAATATTATTTATGTTAATTTACTGCCTCAAAGTTACTGTGGTTATTAGGTCTTATTATTTAATACATTAATATAAAATACATTAATATCATATAATTGAAAATTGTGGTTTAATATCATTGCTTTCCTTTGCATTCCTATGTATGTTTGCTATGCATTTGAAAACATTCTGAGAAGAGGACCATATGCTTCATCAGACTGAAAAGGGTCTGTGGTTTGAAAAAATTAAGAACGCTGCTAAATGGGTATTTTCTTGGCTTTCATTCTTTACTAAATAAGCCTAAAGAGGGTCCCTGAAGTGAGTCTCAAGACCGGTGAGGCTCTTATAGTTTTATTATTCTATTTTTCCAGATACCCTTCCTCCCTTAACGTTCATGCTTCTTCAATATTGTTTTTCTTACCTAACTGACCCTCCTTCTGTTTCTTTTCATCCTCCTGTGGGTTTCTTTTACATTTCTATGGGGAGTTTATCCTTTAGCATGTCACCAGTCACCATATTTAGGCAGGGACTCCCAGATCTCCCCTAGTCCAGCTTTTCCACTCTTTACCAGTTCCATAACTCCAGTTGCCTCTAGGACACATCCCCTTAGTTTTACCACTGGTATCTGGGTCTTAATATATTAAAAACTAAAATTCCTCCCTAAATCTGCACGTTGTCCCACTTTGTCTGGACGACCATCTTGTCTGTCCTCCTGGTTTTCCAACCTTAGAATTGTTTTTAAATTTAAATCATTTACTTAACAACAACCACAAAACACCTGGAATCTTTGTGAATGGTACAAAAATCAAAAGATACAAAAGGATGTGCAGTGAAATGTTGTCTTCCTTCCACCTGGTCTCCTAGGCACTCAGTCCTCCCGCCCGGGAGGAAACCACTGTTACTAGCACTTTGAGTCATTTTGATTCCTTCTGATATTGGCGATATCACAAGTCCTTCCCTGTTTGTGAGATGTGTACCCTTTCCTCCCCAGGCTCTCGTGACCTTATATCAGACTGACTTTATATGTAAGTATTTGTATGTGTATATTTTATAGACACATATAAAATCTCGATGGCCTTCCGGCCTCGAGTTTTCATCACGTCGCTTCCTGGATGAAGAGCCTACAAGGGTGAGGGGCCGCGGTTGGGGGTGATGGAGAAGAGGGTCTAAAGGGGACTTAGGTAGAGGGCTCGGAGTGGCCGACTGGTGGGAAGCTCTGCCAGGATGCCTATTTCTGTCCTTCCCAGCGCCGGCCTCCTTTCAGTCCTCCGGTTCAAATGTCTCTCTTTTCCCAAAGCCGAGACAGAGACAGCGAGATACACAGAGACAGAGACGCCGGGGCACCAGCATCCTCTCCCCCTTCTGTCCCGCCCCGCCGCTCTGACGGACAGCCGCCATCAGCCAATGCTACTCACGATGTGCTCTGGAAGGGCCAATGGGAGACAGAGGAGGGCGGAAGATTCCCCGCCCCCACTTCTAGGCTTGGTTGAGCCGTGCAGGTAGGTCCGGGGCCCGGGGAGCCGCCGTTGGCACTGGTGCCCCGGGGGGGTGGGTGCCCGAGTCGGTAGGGGTGATGGTGGGGAAGGGGAGGAGGTCCCGTCCGCGGGAACCCAAGGGGGCGGCCCGGCCGGGAGGCGGGGGGCCGCAGGGCCCGTGGAGCTGGCGCCGCCGAGGGCCCTGGAAGCGGCTGGGCTGGGGGAGCGGAGAAGCGTGTGTGGGGCATAGAGACCCCCGCCCCGTTCCCACTCCCAGGACTGGGCCGCGGGCTGCCTGCCGAAGGGTCGGGGGCCTGGTGCCCGGGGGCCGGCCGAGGCCGGGCCTAGGGCCGGGGGCGCCGAGGAGAGCCCGGGGCGCAAGGCCGAGCCGAGGTGGGACGGACCGACGCGGAGGGGAAGGGAAGCTGCATCCCGCGGGCCGCCCCTCCTGAAGCGAGCCGGGGCAACGGCCGCGGGCGCCCCTGCCCTGAGCCCACTTCCCCGGTCGCCCCCTCTCTAACAATGGGGATGGGGCAGAAGGAGTCACCCTACTGCGGGAAGGTGAGGCGGGTAGGTTTGGGACCAGGGTCCAAGGTGGGGGGAGGGGTGGGAACTCGGGCTGTCCCCTTTCTCTTCTCCCCATGCCTTTTGCAGTGGGGATCCCCGAGGGGCTCCTAAATCCTCCTGAGACTTGGGTCAAGAGTCAAACTCCTTCCCCTTACCCCAACCCCCCCCCCAAAAAAAAAAAAAAAATCCGATGAGCGTTAGGGAAAGTGATGGCAAGTCTTCCAAGCCCAAGTGACAAATGTATAGCAGGAGCAAATCTACACCAGAACATTTTAAAAACATTTTTCTTTAGAAAATGAGGGTATTGTAGTCTTTTGATTTTTCGAAATTTATTTTATAGAGGTGGGTGCTGTTATTTTTGTTCCTATTCAGGCAAGCCTCCATTTTAAGCAAAGCAATAACTGGTTAAGCTGGAATTTTCGTTCAGGCCTAGGATTTGAACAAGGATTCTGCGAGAGAGGTCATTTAATCCATCCTCCTACCTCCAGGCAAACTTGCCTCCCTCCCGGTCCTCAAAATTAAGTTGTTTGGTTTGCTTTTAAAGATCTCTAGGAAAGAAGGGCCTTTTATTTGCTTGTAGCACTTCAGTCAAGAATAGGTTTTTAAGTAGAATGGGTTCTGAAACTTAATAAAATTTAGGACAATGAGAGTGATCAGAGAGGTTTTCATAAAATAAAATTAAACATGGCAAGGGTCTTTTTTAGATGGTCAGTTAACAAATCACTTTCCATAGTGTTTATGAAGTACCCTGGATGGATAATTATTTTTCTGTCTGGGATTTTGGTTTTCTAACGACTTGATATTATCTAAAATTTTATATTATCTAAAATATGTATTACACATTTAATCCACTTTTTATGTAAAATAGATTTCTCCATATATATGGATATACACATGCCCAGAGTTGGTAATTTCCAAAGAGGATGTGTTTTGTACTTCTCTTTAGGATGGTGAGGCAGTAGTACTTCAAATCTCTGTCCACATAGCTTAAACTGTTTACTCATTCTTGATCATTTTTTTAGTCTAAATGAAGGTCTTCTCTTTCAGATACCTTCTTGAAACAAAACATTTTTTCCACCTGCCGATACTTGGTAACTGAGGGATTACTAAGACTCCCTTCTTGCTCCTTTTTGAGTATTGTCTGAACTATTCCTGACACTATGAATGCTATTCGGATGCCTCTTAAGGTAAGATGTGTTATTTTTAAAATTAAAGGCCTAATTTATTTTTAGAATTGAGAATATTCTAATTCTCAAATTTGCAATTCTTTAAACCTCTTACCTGACATTCCTTTCCACTCAAAAACTACTATTGTGTTTGCTTCCTAGGATTGATTGGTGATTCCTTACTTTGTATTGCTACTTTTCTTGGTTATTGGAGTTAAAATATTAGTGAAGTTCTCAAATTAACTTGCATTATATATAATATGTGTTATTTTTTTTTTTTAACTTTAAGTTATGACACCCACATAGTTGTAAAATTCTGCTCCTATCTAAGTAGGATGGATGGGCAATTCTGACATCTAGTTCCACTTTCAAACAAGTGCTTTAGAGTCATAGGTACTAGGGTGTGACCCACTCTTGCAAATCTGTAGCTGATTCATGTGTTACAAAAGATGTGTCATTAACCATTTGTTTATCTGAAACTTCATATAGGATATAAGAACATTCTAAGACCAGTTGGTTTATGGATACAACTCTGTTGGAGAGTGACCCTGCTGTTTCCTAGTCCTTTTACATGGGAATGAATTTACATTATTTTTCTCAACAGGTAGCACTTTGTGCCACGTTTCACCTTCACAGGACAAACCTCTTTTGGGCAGTGTGGACAGATGATCTTTTATTTTTTCAAATATGTTTTTATTGATTTCAGAGAGGAAGGGAAAAGTAGAGAGAGAGCGAGAAACATCCATGATGAGAGAGAATTATTGATTGGCTGCCTCCTGCCTGTTCCCCGCTGGGCATGTGCCCTGATGGGGAATCAAACCCTGACCTCCTGGTTCATAGGTTGATGCTCAACCACTGAGCCTCACTGGCCGGGCAACAGATGATCTTTAGATGAAAAAAACCACTCATTGATACAGTTTTTCTCTAGTCTCTTGGCTGCTTTCAATCTCTTGTACATAGACGGCCAAAGGACACTCCATTGAGACTAAGCAGAGGGGCCAAGTTTAAGACATATGTAGGGAGGAAGGATGGAGAGAGAAAGACAAGGAGTAATGGAAACCCTCCAGCTTCACCAGGTGGCACGGGTTGCCTTCCTTTGGAGCTAGATATTAGTGTAATTAGATAATTTGTTGTGTGGTAATCTTTCCTGCAGAATTCCAAATTAATGCAGTGAATAAATCAGAGAATAATGCAACCTGTGTAAACTAAATATTTGGACTGTTGGAAATCTTTAGGTAAATGTAGACTGAATTCTCCATCTTCGTTTATGTTCCAGCTGCTATTGTTGGATAATGAGGCTTATTTTAGTGTAAAGGAAGTCAAAGTCACACAGTTTTTCCAGTCATTCTTTCTGTAGAATTGGAGCAGTGGCAAGGGGAACCCAACCAGAAGTCCTGAACCCGTAGGAATTGGAGGACTTTGTACAAGAGTATTTCTCTTTGGTACTGAGAATTTAGCACCAGGATCTGGTGGCCTTTGTTATCTTTAGGATACAGACAAAGGGCTATCAGCAGGTACTAGTTCCCTAGAAACCCAAGAAAATTGGGATCAATATATTGGGTTTTATTTTACAGTCACCTTGGTTTTAATTAATGTATTAGGTACATAGAGTCCTGCTTTTTAAGGTATATATGCTGTTTAAGATTTTACCTCTAAATCTCTGCACCTGGAGTGTTTAATGTACAGTTGGCCCGTTAACAACCCTGGGGGTTAGGGGTGCTGCCTCATCAAACCCCCCGCCCCCCTCCCCCTCACCCCAGTCAAAAATAGCTAATGACTTTTGACTCCTCCAAAACTTAACTACTCATTGTTGTTGACAGTATTACTGATAATAAATAGTTGATTAACACATATTTGTTTGTTTTATGTATTATATGCTTATAATAAAGGAAGTCAGAGAAAAGAAAATTTATTAAGAAAATCATAAGAAAAATAGTATTTATGGAAAAAAAAACTCTAAACAGTTTAAGCTCACATTGTTCAGGGGTCAGCTGTAGTTTCACTGTAACCCCTGAAGCTGTACCAAAGACCTCTGGCTTGGCAGGAATACAGAATGGAAGTCAGACCTCTGTACCGTATGAGTTGCCACTTGTTAACTACTTAAGAATGTAGTTATGTGGCTGCCTTAATTTTATATTCCCTGCTAGTGGAAAACCTCTTCTAAATCTAAACAAATGTTTTATTTGCTAACATTTTTTTCTCCTCCTTTTTTACTTAAAAAAACTTAAGAATTACAATGTTTGATCTGGGCAGGAGAAAAAGCACTTTTTTGGGGGGAAGAGGATAGCATTGAATTTGCAGGATGGAAAATAAAAAAAGGAGAGAGAACTTTATTCCCTTTTTTTAGTTGTAAATATCCTTATAATGTTTCTGAGATGTATTTTCAGGTTATAACTATTTACTTTTTTAGTAAAAACAAAACAAAACCGGTAGTCTAATTAAAATGGATCCAACATGTTCATTTTCTATAGTTTTTATGCTTTGTTTCTGATTACCTTATTACAGCATGAACTCTAAATGCATTACCTAAATGTTAGGCCTGAGTATATGCTTGTTTCCATGCTTCTAGAAAGTAGTGCCAATATTCACCCTTTTCACAAGCCAAAGTACCAAAGGAAACCTAAGTAACAAAGGAAAAATAACTTCAAACAGCAGCTCCTCAATTGAAGGCATTTTTGTTAATTAGAAGTTCCTATGGAAATTATGTACTGCTTTCTGTCTATATCAGGGGTCTCCAGCTTTTTTATTGGTAGCTCTGACTAAGCAATATCAGCGAAGTTTGCTGTTTCTAGGTCTAGTTGTCAGGGTAGGGTATGGGTGAGATGGGAGAGGAACAAGGAGGAGGAGAATTGGATGAGTTGGAGAAAAGAGCAAAATGAAGATGAGGTGGAGAGAATAGATAGCTGGTCTTTGGTATGTGATACGGTGCCCCCATCAGTTGTCTCAGATAGCTCTGGCTGTTCTGTGTGCTAGACTGAATTATGATGAAAGCAAGTAAAAAGTATTCTTGACAAACAAAAGGACGAAATTAAAATATAATTCAATATGATATGGAAAGGTCTCCAAGATATAGTTAGGTGATAAGAGCAAGATGCAGAACAGTGTGTATGATGTGTTACCTTTTTTCAAGAAAGAAATGGAGGAAATAAAATTTGTATTGGCTTGTATATGCATTAAAAAAAACTTTAGAAGAATAAACAAGAAAATGGTGACATTGGTTACATGTTAAGTCTAGGGACTTTGCAGGAAGAGGACATTGTGGGAAGGAGACATATCACTATATTATTTTTTTTAATACTTTCCTGTTTGTATCAAAATAAAAAAGTTACAAAATTTTTTAAAAACAAAAAAACCCAGTATTTCAATCCTTACATTTTTTCTTCTCCTGTGTCTGGAAGTCAAAGAAACAGTAAGGGGCCACATCTGAACACAAACAGCCCTTGACCAGTGGCTGAAGGGAATACATGTACATGTTGTCCTGGGATCTTGAAGAATTTTGAATTTATAGATGTATATTTCTAATATTAAATTATAAGGTCAGGCACTTAAAAATTTCATTTGCTCTTAAAGTTTTAGCATAGAAATATTTTTATTTTTATTCCTTCAAGTTGGCAAATTAGATACGCTATCATGGTTCTTGGTTGTAAGATATTGGACAATTTCTTAATCTCTCTGATAGGGTCCTCCTTTGTATTGGTAATAATATTTATTTCAGAGGATTGTTGTGTATGTTATATCGGTAAAGGACCTAGTGTCTGGCTTAATGAACTACTATTAATAATAGTTCCTTTTAGCCTAGTGATAAGAGTGGGGGTTGTGGCTGGCTGATTTTGGGCAAGTTCCTTAACCTCTTAGAGCCTTGGTGTGTCCTCATCCGTCAAAGGGTATAATTATAATATGTGGATCCTAGGGTAAACTTTGTAAGGACTACATGAGTTTCTTGATGCCAAGTGCTTAGATAACACTTGGTATGTGCTCAATAAACACTAGCTGCTTATTTTCTTCATGACACCTGTTTACTAGGGCTACTATAACAAAGTGCCACACACTGAGTGACTTAACAGAAATTTATTGTCCTTCAGATCTGAAGGCAGAAGTGTAAGGGCAGGGACATGCTCCCCCTTTAAGGTGCTAGGACAGGATCTATTCCAGTCCTCTCTTCTAGCTTCTGGTAGTTCCTTGCAGCATAATTCAGCCTTTACATAGAGTTCTCCCTATGTTTGTCTTTGTGTTAAAAAAAAAATTCTCCTTTTTAAAAGGACAACAGTCATATTGGATAGGGCCCCACCTAATGACTTCATTTTAACTTTATTACCTCTGTAAAGACACTATCTCCAGCTAAGGTTACATTCTGAGGTACTGGGGGTTAGGAGTCCAAACTTACTTTTTTTTGGGGGGGGGGGGGATGGGCGGTCACAATTCAACCCATAACAATATCCAGTAGCTTAGTCAGCCCCAAAGATGTCATTTATCATGGGTGGCAGACCCTTAACACCTATACATAGAAAATGAAAATTGGTGCAAATTGGTAACATGATTTAAAGAACTAGACTATTTCTTTTTTTTAAATTTATCTTTATTGTTGAAAGTATTACAGATGTCCCCCTTCTCCCCCTCCCCCAGGAGATTACTTCTTTAGGTTTTTTATGCATTTACGCTTATGTATAGATTTTTGTTATCATTGAAACTATAGATTTATATGAAATTGAAACTTGAGAAGGTAAGATTATTCTCTTTATTTATTTTTTTTTGGTATCAAACCAGACTGATTTGAAAAATTAGGGTCAAGATTACAGTCTTGCTCTCTCTATGTCTCATCCTTTGTAGAAATTGATGGAACCTTGGGATTTCCTTAATCTGTAAGAATTAGGGTCAGGTATCTATCTGTCTCTAGGGTGTTGGGAGGTAAGGATACCAGTAATGTGGAATTAATACCCCCTTCCCTGTGTGAATAAAGAGACATTTACATTAATCAGATGTCATATTTGAAAAAGCTCGAACATTTGGTTTCAGATTACATTGGGATAGGCAGTAGGGAGCACCCCAAAAATAGCAAGGCCGTAAGGAAGTTGCTCTGGCCTGACTGATTTGGCCAGCCCTCTGCTGTGTTCCCCTCCAGTCTGTGTTTAGGTTAAAATTCAAACTTTTAAACATAGAATATAGACTCCTGATGATCTGGCTGCCGATGACCTTTCTGTTCTGTTTTTATTTATTATTATTATTATTATTTTAATTTATCTTTATTGTTGGAAGTATTACAGGTCTCCCCCGTTCCCCCACATCGCCCCCCTCCTCCCCACTCCCACCCTCCTAGGCCTTCACCCCACTATTGTCTGTGTCCATGGGTTATGCATATAGGCATATAAGTTCTTTAGTTAATCTCTTCCCGCCCTGCTCTGTTTTGTTTTTAAACCATACCTTTCACCACTGGCCTGTATGCACCTCTCCTGAAACTTCTAGAGTTAAGACTTAAAAAAGTTATCATTTAGGCCCTAGCTGGTTTGGCTCAGTAGATAGAGCCTGTGGACTGAAGGGTCCCAGATTCGATTCTGGTCAAGGGCACATGCCCAGGTTGCGGGCTCGATCCCCAGTGTGGGGCGTACAGGAGGCAGCCAATCAATGATTCTCTCTCATCATTGATGTTTCTATCTCTCTCTCTCCCTCTCTCTTCCTCTCTGAAATCAATAAAAATAAAAAAATAAGAAGTTATCATTTAGGTGAAAATCTTTTCAAAAGTTATTACATGCTTGTCTGCCTTAAAGAAAGCACCCTGAATGAAAATTTTTTTTCTTCATAGTTTTTAAAAAAATTATTAAACTTATACTTTTTATTGATTACAGAGAGGAAGGATGTCCAAATGCCTGCTTAGGTCCGCTCCCCACGGACAGGCTGTTACTGTCCTTGTTCTTCCCTCTATTTTAATGCTTTCTTTCTGATAGGCTAGGATACCAGCAAATAAAATTTGTATAAATTATTTGCCAAAGAAGAGTAAATAGATCTTTAATGATGGTCGGAGAGACTTTCCTGTGGATAAAATACATGAAGAATGACAGGTTTTTGGCAGCCTGATGCAAAATGATGTGGTTTTGCGCATGTGCATTTTATGGATAGAAAGGGTTCATTGCTTTGCTCAGATTTTTTTTTTAAGTTTTATTGATTTCAGAGAAGAAAGGAGAGGGGGAGAGAGAGAGAAACATCAATGATGAGAGAGAATCATTGATTGGCCGCCTCCTGCACAACTCCTTCTGGGGATCGAGCCTACAACCCTGGCATGTGCCCTTGACTGGAATCGAATCCAGGACCCTTCAGTCTGCAGGCCGACACTCTATCCACTGAGCCAAACCAGCTAGGGCCTTTACTGAGATTTTTACAGTGGTCTGGGACTGCTCTAGATAAGTACATGTTATAAAATTGCTTTGTCAGTTATTCTCAGATTTTTTCTCCTATTTTTCCATCCCGAGTGAAGGAGTTTATAATTAGGGAATTTTGTTAGGACTAGTCAAAGACCATTTGACTAGTCCTGAGACAGTGCTGACCAGGCTGAGGCAGAGTACAATTGGTAGGGCTGGAGTGAGGAAGGGAAGTTAGGTAGTTGGCCAGAGAGCAGCTCTGGGCATTATTTGCTCCAGAGGACAAAGGGACTAGCCTTGGTAAGTTCTGGAAGCTCAGGGAATAAATATTTAGGTACTGGATTTGAAGAAATTAAGAATGTTATCTTTTTAAAAAATTATCTTTTTATTTTGAACAACCTAGTGATTTTAGTTTTGGGTAGTTTTTTTTTTTTTTTAAGAAATCATCTTGTGAAATGTTTGCAATCTAGATCATACTTGAATAAGTGAGACTTGAATAAGTCAGATGAAGTGAAAACAGGAGTAAAATAATTAAATAAAAATATAAATTAAGGTTGTAATTCTAAAAGCATCTTACTCTGGGGGCTTCTTCAGAACTTAAACACCTGCCTTGATTGTAAAGGACCTGCCCTCCCCCAGTGTCTTTCTGTCTAAGGTCATAGGGCACACAAAGCCTTATCAGGAAGACTGCCTCCTTGGGCCTATCCCTGTCCCTGCTTTTGTCTATTCCTTTACTAGGCCCACCGTGGTCTCTTGAGTTATTTCTAACCCCCTGTAGGGACCTCTGGCAGACAGTGTCTCTTCCCAACCAATTCCAACCTCTCATTCCCTCCCTGTTAGCTCTTGGCCCTCAGCTTATAAACACACTCTAGTCTTTCTCACTTTTTAGGAATACAAACCTAAACCACATCCCTTTGTCCCCATCTAGCTTCTACCCATGTGTTCCACTGAAATTGCCCTTACAGAGTTATTTCTGTTGCCCAAGTTCAGAGGATCCCTTTCTGTTATTATCTTCTGAGGCCTCCTTACATTTCTTTTTTCTTTTCTTTTTAAAAAAATATTTTTATTGATTTCAGAGAGGAAAGGAGAGGAAGAGAGAGAGATAGAATCATCAATGATGAAAGAGACTCATTGATGAGCTGCCTCCTGCATGTGTCTTGGCTGGGAATCGAACTGTGACCTCCTGGTTCATAGGTCCATGCTCAACTACTGAGCCACACCAGTAGGGCAGGCCTCCTTATATTTCTGACACTGTGGACCATTCCCTCTGGCTGTGGGGGTGGTCCCTCCTGGTCTCTTTCTTGTCTTCATTTCTGAGAGGCATTGTAGGAGCCAGGCTCCTAGATTCAAATTTCAACTCTTCCATTATTGTGTATATCTTTTTTTTTTTTTATTGTGTATATCTTGAAAAAGTAATTTAACCTCTCTGTGCCTCAGTTATCTCAGCTGAAAAATGGAAACAATAATGAGATAATATAATAACAGCTACCTCACAGGACTGTTATGAGGAGGAAATGAGTTAGTACAGCAGTCACCAACCTTTCGGACCTCATGGACCACCAGTGGTCTGCGGACCACCGGTTGGCGAGCGCTGCTCCAAACGTTTCCTTAAACCAGTGATCGCCATCCTTTCGGACCTCGCAGGCCACCGGTTGTGGATGTCCTTTGTTCGTTTCAAAATGACCTTAAAGTTCAACCTCTTCCTATCTTCATATCCCAGTGAGTGATACCATCACCCATCCAGTCATTTAATTCCTTCTTATGGCATATTAGTCACCATGTTCTGGAGATCCTAGCTTGTAATGTTTCCCTAGTCACCTCCACTTCTCCCTTCTGAGTGTAGACCTTCGTCACCCTTTGCCTGCATGACCTTCAATCCCCTTTTGATCATTCTCCTTGACTGCCTTCCAAGTTGCTGTCATTGTAAAATGTAAATCTCATCATATGATTATGTGCCTCCTCCCCCACAGCTTACCTGGCTTTTGAGGTAAATGTCAAATGCTTTTGCCCAGCACCCAGGCCTTGCCAGATCATCGCTACTCCTGCCTGAGCGCTCTGTACTCAGCAGTGCTGAATTGCTTGAAGTTTCTTTTGTGCACCCTGTTGCTCCTTGCCTCTGGGCCTTCACACAAGCAGTTGCCTCTGTTTAAAATGGCCTCCATCGTGTTCTAGAAAGTAACAGTGATGATAGTAACAGTATCAACAACAATAGCTGATACAGCTTCATATGGCGTGGCCTTTGAGTGTGTGTACATTCCTAGTATTTCTCTTGTACAGTGATTGCAGGTTTTCTTCTCTCACCCAGCTAGCTAGTCTTGAAGTTCTTTGAGAGTAGGTGCTGTGTCTTGTCTTTTATCATCATTGCTTGCTGTCTGAGGACTGCTTTGCCCAACCTGTGGAGTACACCTTTAGGGAGGGTACAGTGGAAAAGCTGAGTTAGTTACATCCATTCACCAATACTGGCTTTACCCTTTGGAACGAGAGGATCTGTGCAGCGCATAGCTTTGGAATAAGGCAAAAAGGTGTTTGTTTGTATTTTAATAATCTTCCATTGAATAATGAAGGGCATAGGTGTTTTTGCTTTCTTAGTGAGGACCTGTTTTTTGACAACCCAGTGTCATCTGGTAGCTACAATGTTTTCACATTAGTTAGAATAAAGTATAGGGAAATGGATATTATTTAGGTTTGAGATGTTCCAAGCAGGTAGTATATTTGGCAGTGAACTGATGGTAGTTTTAGAATTCCTTGTGAAATTAGTTTTTATACATTAGTGATCACGTGTCCCCTCTCTTCTTCTCCATCACAGATCTGTTAAGTATGAATTTAGACACATAATGTTTTATCTTTTATCACTATGTTTGTAGCAATAGCCCAGAAAATAGACAAGCTTGTAATTGTAACCTACTGTTTTTTCAAATCTAGGTCTTGATCATGGTAGCAAATTTTTGGCCAGCAGGGGGAGCTAAAGTCACTAATATGTGACTCCTCAACTGGTTTTCGAAGTTTGTCACAGCCAAAAGAAAGAAAAGCCTTACTGACAAAGAATATTATCAGAGTTCACAAAGAAGAAATATAGTCGTTTCCTTGTTGCCAATAGAATTTGCAATCCTTCCCCCCTATTTTGCATAGAACATCACATTGTCTTTAGGGAACATTTTATAATTATTCAAAAATTCATTTTTGACTGGAAGCTATGAATCCTTTAGGTACAATTTAGATTTTTAAAAAAATATATTTTTTATTGATTTCTGAGAGGAAGGGAGAGGGAGATAAATAGAAACATCAATGATGAGAGAGAATCATTGATTGGCTGCCTCCTGCATGTCCCCTACTGGGAATAGAGCCTACAACCCAGGCATGTGCTCTCGACCAGAATTGAACCTGGGACCTGAAAGGCCAATGCTCTATCCACTGAGCCAAACCGGCTAGGGCACAATTTAGATGTTGTTGGTTTTTTTTCTGTAAATGTCTTACTTTTTATTTGTGCATGCTGTAACACCTGCCACTTCCCTGCCTGCAGTATTTTAGCCTCTTGTATCTCAGTATGTCTTCAAAGTAATATAGAGTAAGAATTAGAAGGCTTGACCTTATGTTGAGTTGAAATGTGCATCTCTGCAATTTCCACTTGGGGCCTAATTTGTCTATACAGGAACTGCGTAGAACCACTATTCTAGTTTCTCTTTTGCTCCACAACCCTTCTGCTATTTAGACAACTTTCATGCTTGCCAAAGTATTCTCTAAGCTGAAAAAAAACAAGTAGTTTTTCCAAATGTTTCTCATTAGATGTACTTAGAAATCCTTTTCACCTCATTTCTCTTTATTTTTCACTATCAGGGAGCTCATCATTCCATCTGCAAAATGGAGAATTCTCTGTATATTTCTCAAGTAATTTATTAAATTACTAAATATAGCATTTCTAAAACAATACCTAAGATCAATCTTCTGCTTATATTTCTTTATTTGGGAAAATGCCTATGTATCCACCCATTAATTTTCTGTCTAAATAATGCTCTGTCTATGGTAAACTAGGGGCCCATGCATGAATTCATGCACCCTGAAAGGAACTGTGGGCCGCGAGGCTGCGGTGGGCACAGGGGCAGGTCTCGGCCCATTCTTCATGCCCCCGCCTGGCCCCTCCCGCTGCTGCACCCACTCCCCTGTCTGCCGGCAGCCCTCAGGGGTGATCAGGGCTGGCAGCCACCGCTCGTACCTGCTGACAGCACCGTACCTGCTGACAGCACCGAGCGATAGGGACCAGTGCCTGGCACCAGCAGCGGGTGCGAGTGAGCAAAGAATTTTTCAGTTAACCACCAGAAGTTCGCCCTGATGACAGCGGCCAGTGCCCCGCCTTGGTCTGGCGCCCCCATTCACCTGCTCCACCATCCCACCGCGGCTGATGCCCGCCATGTTCCGCGCGCGCCCCATGGTGGTCAGCGCACGTCATAGCGACTGGTTGTTTGGTTGTTCTGCTGTTCGATCTATTTGCATATTAGGGTTTTATATATATAGATATTTTCAGTTTTAGGGTCACTCAGGTTTTTATAGAATCTTATCAAGGCTTTTATAAGAGTCCACATAAATTATATTCACATACTTACTTTCTCCTCAGAGAATTTGGGTAGACTGGTGTGGTGAGATTTTCTCTTTTAGAAGCCTTGTCTTTTTTGTCAGAAGATTATTCATGCCATTATGTCTTCTGATCCCATCCTCTACAAGAGATTTGCCAGTTTGACTGATTTGAAGCTCACAGCAGAGCCCTTCTCTTGGAATAGATGGGAGTTATATTGATGACATGTTTTTGTTCATTTTGTTCAGTAGACATTTATTGAATGCCTGAGTATGCCAGGAGTAAAGCCAGAAGCTGGGTAAATGTAGATAAAGGACACAGATCCGGTTTCTATCCTCCTATCTAGGTCTATAGGAGGTCACTCCCCTCATGTGACTGTCAGCAGTAGGTTTT
Source organism: Eptesicus fuscus (assembly GCF_027574615.1). Classification (NCBI taxonomy): domain Eukaryota; kingdom Metazoa; phylum Chordata; class Mammalia; order Chiroptera; family Vespertilionidae; genus Eptesicus; species Eptesicus fuscus. The sequence goes on along the minus strand of NC_072492.1, from coordinate 31,457,329 downwards.
TCCGTGAAATTTTTTAATGTTATACTTAAATTCTTTTAAAATTCAGAGAATGCTTTGGGACTCCATAACTACCTAACAGCTAACATATTAGTTTGGAAGCATCTTGTTTATTGAGTGATGAATGTGATTCACTGTCCCTGATTTGTATACTTTAAAGAATAATTTAGAAATAGAGTATTCTTCCTCCTATCTTCAATAAATATTCAAGCAAAAAAAAAAATTCAAGCAAATTAAAGTTAGGCAGATCAGCTGTCTTGCTTTTATCACTGTTTATACCCTACTTATCAAATGACTCATCCAGTAATTATTTGGCATCTGGATTTTTTATTTTTGGTGCTGAAACCCAGGAGCATCTGGCTTTTTATATACTTAAGCCTCCTCTTGTGACTTTGCATTTTCTTGCAATGTTTTGTTTTGCCTATATAGGTCTTAGTGCTCCTGATCAGTTTCAATTTATGGTCTTTTATTACTTTTCCTTATTTTTGTTTATCTTAACTATTTTGAGAAAAGTTGTTTTCCTTCTCCTCTCCTGCCCACCCCCCACATACCTCCTCCACCCCCACACTACTTAGCAATTCAAAACTTATGGTTGAGCACCTGACTTTTATTATTTCTTGCATGGAGTATTTTAAAGTCCATCTCTAGGCTTTGTTTTACATATTTGCTTTTTAAGCATAATTTTAATTTTATCTAACTAAAGTCTAGATTTTCTTTCTTAAAATTGGGTAACCATATATTACATTTTTAGTTTTTCCTGACTTACAAGTTATGCGTGTTTGTTTTTTTTTTAAATATATTTTTATTGATTTCAGAGAAGAAGGGAGAGGGAGAGAGAGATTGAAACATCAATGATGAGAATCATTGATTGGCTGCCTCCTGTATGCCCCTACTGGGGATCGAGCCCGAAACCCAAGCCTGTGCCCTTGACTGAAATTGAACCCGGGACCCTTCACTCCCCAGGCCAATGCTCTATCCACAGAGCCAAACCAGCCAGGGAGGTTATTCGTTTTTTATGTCTATTACTATTAAGTCATATATGTCAGTTTCTGATTATAATTTAGAACCAAGTTCTGTTATATGCATATGTCTTAGTAAGTTCTAATTTTTTTTTTGAGATGGGATTTATTTTATTATTTAAAGTTTTATATCAGTTCCCTCCCCAAAAAGTTTTGGGTTGTTAAACACATAGATTATTGAACCCTTCATAATTGTTATTGTAGTTTTTTATGTTTCTGAATTGATGAGCTTTAGAGTTTAAAAGAAACCGTGATTTAAGTTAGTCAAGCTCTCTTGTTTTCTACATGAATAAACTAAGAGCAGTAAGGTCATTTGCCCAAAGTCACATAGCTACTTAGTGATAGAGCTAGAACTTGAATGTCAGTCCAGTATTAATTATATCAGTCTAATGATTACTGGGTGCTAAACTTAGATGCCAATCACATTTATATAGGACCATATGCAAACAATTGTTGATTTATGGGAGAAAAATGAAATGAACAATCTGGCTTGGAAATGAGTTGACTGATCATCATATTCTTTCCTGTTTAGCACATATTCTTCCTCTCAAATCTTGTATTTGTGGATCAGGGTGCCATCTTTATACTTTGGATAGTGCTGGGAATGATAATGCCAAATTCTTTCTCTTTGAACTACCCCTTTATAGAAGGCTTGCCAATCATCCTACCTAATAATAGACAAATATGCAAATTGACCACACATTCGCTACGCCCAAGCTGCGCCCACCAACCAATCAGGACGAGTATGCAAAATTACCCCAATAAAGATGGCGGCTAATTTGCATATCAAGACAGCGTAGAAAGAAGCCAAGAGCTGCAGAAGGGAGCAAAGCTGCGGAGAAGCAAGCAAGCCAGGGGGAGGAGAAGGGAGGAGCAGAGGCGGGGCCGGGGGAGAAGGGAGAAAAGCAGGCAGGCTGGTGGAGAAGGTGGGGCAGGGGAGAAGGGAGGAGCGGAGGCAGGGCGGGGTAGAGTGCAGCAGGAAACCCTATTGCAAGATTTTTCCTGCAACTGGAACGCTAGTCTGTTATAATATTCTTAGGGAGAGTATAATATTATTGCTTTTGTTGAAGCTTTTCAAATACTGATACATTCCAGTCCTATCTCACTGAAGATAACCCTTCCATTAATAGTATTTATGTTTCTTAAACTCTTCACTTCTGATGCCCTGGTTTTGTATCATTTCTATAGATGACTGATTGTATCAATTACATGTTGGGTCTTCCTCATTTCATTCTCACAGAATAGAGTAACTTCAGTTTGATGAGAAGCTAATCTATTTTTTTTTTAAGTTAAAAAATGTTTTTCTTGCTCTAGCCGGTTTGGCTCAGTGGATAGATCACCGGCCTGCAGACTGAAGGGTTCTGAGTTTGATTCTGGTCAAGGGCATGTACCTTGGTTACAGACTCTTGGTCTTGGTTGGGGGCATGCTGGAGGCAGCCAATCCATGTGTCTCTCTCACATCGATGTTTCTCTCTGTTTCTTCGTCTCCCTTCCATTCTCTCTAAAAATCAATGGAAAAAAATATCTTCGGGTGAGGATTTAAAAAAAGAAATGTTTTTCTTTATAGAAATCTATTATGCTGCAAAATTTCATTTTTGTGAACATGTATGATGTGCCAGATATTTCTAATGTATAGTTACATTTTTTACACCTATATTTTGAGGTATCACCAGTCCTATTTTTTATTTCTTTATATGAACAGATTTTTATTAAAAAATTTTAAAACTATGGCAAATATCAGTCTTTTTTTATATATACTGCTGGCAATGAGTTTGCAAGTATAACATAAAGGCAAATTAGAGCTCTGAGGTAATCTCTCAAAGGGAAATACTAGTAAATGGCAGAATTATGGCATGCCTTCTCCTGACATTTTCACAAGTGGTTCAACATTTTTTCCCCCAAAGTGAAATTGTTTAGAAATTAAGTATTTTGAAATCATTTTTTATAGCTTTATTGAGATACAACTCATATATCATAAAATTTATCCATTTAAAATATATATTTTTTAGTATATTCACAGAGTTGTGCATTCATCAGCACAATCTAATTTTAGAACATTTTTAACATCCAAAAAAAAACCTTATATCTATCAATAGTCATTCCCTATTCCCTTTTGTCCCCCAGCTTCTGACAAGCACTAACCTACTTTCTGTCTCTTTGATATGCCTATGTTGGACATCTATACTAATAAAAGGGTAATATGCTAATTTAGACCAGGAGACCTTCCAGACATCCTTCTGGACAAAGCCATGGTGGCGGGGCCGATGCAGAGGCGGTTAGGGGTGAGCAGGCCAGCAGGGGGGGCCAGTTGGGGGTGAGCAGGCTGGCAGGGGGGGCAGTTGGGAATGAGCAGGCCGGCTGCGGGGACAGTTGGGGGCCAGCTGGTTGGCAGGGGTGGCAGTTGGGGACGATCAGGCTGGCGGGGGGGCAGTTAGGGGTGATCAGACCGGAAGGGGGCCGTTGGGGGCAATCAGGCCAGCAGGCAGAGTGGTTAGGGGTGATCAGGCAGGCAGGCAGGTGAGTGGTTAGGATCCAGCGGTTCTGGATTGCAAGAGGGATGTCCGACTGCCGGTTTAGACCCGATCCCCGGCAGTTGGACATCCCCCGTGGGGTCCCAGATTGGAGAGGGTGCAGGCCAGGCTGAGGGATACCCCCCCCACCCCGCATGAATTTCGTGCACTAGTTTCATATAAATGGAATCATAATATGTGCTCCTTTATAACTAGCTTCCTTCACTTAGCGTGTTTTCAAGGCTCATCTGTGTTGTAGCATATTTATCAGTACTTCATTCCTTTTTATGCCAAGTAATATTCCATTATATGGATATTCCCCATTTTGCTTATTCATTAATCAGTTGGTGGACATTTGGGTGTTTCTATCTTTCGGCTATTATGAATAATGCTGCTATAAATATTATTGTGCAAATTTTTGTTTGGACACCTTTTTAACAATACATTTAAAAAATTGATTTTAGAAAGGGAGGCAGCGGAGGAGAGAGAGATAGACAGAGAGAGACCAAGAGAGACAGAGAGACATTGATGTGAGAGATACATGGATGGATTACCTCCTGTATGTGCCCAACTGAGGATTGAACACGCAACCTAGGTTTTGAACATGTGACCTTGTGATGCACAGGCCGACACTCCAACCAGTTGAGTTATGCTGGCAGGGCTGGACACTATTTAAAAAAAATATTTTTATTGATTTTATTTTAGAGAGAGAAGGAAGGGAGAGGGATAGAGAGATAGAAAAATTCATCAGCTGCCTCCTGTACACCCCCTACTGGGAATCTAGCCCCTGACCCAGGCATGTGCTCTGACCAGGAATTAAACTGTGACCTCCTGGTTCATAGGTCGACGCTCAACCACTGATCCACCCGGGCCGGACATTTCTACGTATTTTATTTTTTTTTGATGTTATTGTAAATGGAATTTTAAAAAATAATTTTCATATTATTCATTGTTAGTGTATTGAAATACAATTGATATTTGTATAGTGATCTTGTGTCCTATAACATTGATGGACTCTTTTATTAGCTCTAATAATTAATTTACAGGTTCCTTGTCTATATATAAGGTAATGTCATGTACAAATAGAGGTAGTTTTACTTTTTCCTTTGTAATCTGAATGCTTTTGTTTCTTTTTCTTGTCTTATTGCCCTGGCTAGAATCTCCAGTATCATGTTGAATAGAAGTGGTGAGAGTAGACATTCTTGTTTTGTTCCTGTTCTTCGGGAGAAAAATATTCAGTCTTTCTTCATTATGGGGGCTGTGGGTTTTTCATACATACCTTGTATCAGATTGAGGAAGTTTCCTTCAGTTCCTTGTTTGCTGTGTAATTTTGCCTTAAAAGGATGTTGGATTTTGTCAAATACCTGTTTGTATTGAGGTGATTATATAGTATTTATCCTGTATTAATATGGTGTCTTATATTAATTGATATTCAGATATTAAACCAACCTTGAATTCCTAGGATTAACCAGTTATCAAAGGTTATGTTGCTGGATTAACTTGCTAGTGTTTTGTTGAGAATTTTTACATCTGTATACATAAGGTATCTTGGTCTGTAGTTTTCTTGTAATATGTTTTTTTGGTTTTGGTATTAGGGTAGTAACGTGATCTTGCCATCATAGATATTCTAGGAAGTGTGACTAGTTTTTTTTCTTCCCTACATAGAAGGATTTTCTTCTTTATTTTATTATTAGAAGCCCGTTGCACGAAGATTCGTGCAATAGACCTTCCTTCATCTGGTTGCCGGCACCAGTTTTCCTCTGGCACCTGGGACCCTGGCCTTGGCTCTGGCCACCCGCTGATCGGAGTGCCTTCCGCTGGCGCGATCGGCCACCCAGAGTCCCGCTGCCCGAGCCTTCCGCCGGCCCCATCGGTCCCCCCTCAGCGGCCACCCCGAGTCCCGCCGCCCGCACCTTCCGCCGGTCCAATTGGTCCCTGTTCAGCGGCGCGGCGGCCGATTGCGCCGGCGGGAGGAGCAAGTCCCCATCCCCCCGCTCCTCCCGCCAGCCCAGTCGGCCACCCTGAGTCCTGCCCCTCATGCCTCCCGCCGGCCCAATCGTGGGTGTAGCGGAGTGATGGTTAATTTGCATATTACCCTTTTATTATGTAGGATTATTTCTTTTGTAATTCTTTATTGTTGAAAGTATTACATATGTTTCTTTTCCCCCCATTGATCACCTCCAGCCCACCCCCACCCTTTTTTTCTTTGTACCACAGAAGATAAAATTTAGCTATTTTATTATTGTTCTGCTACTTGAAATTATTTCTATTTTTTATTTTTTAAAATCTTTATTGTTCAGATTATACAGTTGTTCCTCTTCCCCCCCCTCATAGCTCCCCTTCACCAGGTTCCCACCCCACCCCATGCCCCTACCGCCTCCCCCCCACTGTCCTAATCCATAGGTGTATGAGTTTTGTCCAGTCTCTTCCTGCACCCCCCACACCCCTTTCCCCCTGAGGATTGTCAGTCCACTCCCTTTCTATGCCCCTGATTCTATTCTATTCACCAGATTATTCTGTTGATCGGATTTTTTATTCACTTGATTTTTAGATTCACTTGTTGATAGATATGTATTTGTTGTTCATAATTTTTATCTTTACCTTTTTCTTCTTCCTCTTCTTAGAGAATACTGGTTTGGCGGTGATGAACTCCTTTAGCTTTTTCTTATCTGTGAAGCTCTTTATCTGCCCTTCAATTCTGAATGTCAGCTTGGCTGGGTAGAATACTCTTGGTTGTAGGTTCTTGCTATTCATCACTTTGACTATTTCTTGCCACTCCCGTCTGGCCTGCATAGTTTCTGTTGAGAAATCAGCTGACAATCGTATGGGTGCTCCCTTGTAGGTAATTAACTGTTTTTCTCTTGCTGCTTTTAATATTCTCTCTTTGTCTTTTGCTCTTGGCATTTTAATTATGATGTGTCTTGGTGTGGTCCTCTTTGGATTCCTTTGGTTTGGGGTTCTCTGTGCTTCCTGGACTTGTAAGTCTATTTCTTTCACGAGGTGGGGGAAGTTTTCAGTTATTATTTCTTCAAATAGGTTTTCAGTATCTTGCTTTCTCCCTTCTTCTGGCACCCCCATAATTCAGATGTTGGTATGCTTGAAGTTGTCCCAGAGTCTCCTTACACTATCTTCATATTTTTGGATTCTTTTTGCTTTTCTGGTTAGGTGTTTTTTGCTTCTTTGTATTTCAAATCTTTGACTTGATTCATGTGATCCTCTAGTCTGCTGTTGGATCTCTGTTTATTATTATTTATTTTAGTCAGTGTATGCTTAATTTCTAGTTGGTCCTTTTTCATATCCTCGAGGGTCTCACTAAATTTATCGGCCTTTTCTAGAAAATTCTTGAAAAACCTTTTAACCATGGCTTTGAACTCTATATTCAGTCATTTGCTTTCCTCCATTTCTGTCCTTTGTGACCTGTTTCTTTGTCTCCGCATTTTGGCTGCTTCCCTAAGTTGATAGAGCGGCTTTGTGTGCTAGGTGTCCTATAGGGCCCAGTGGCTCAGCCTCCCCAGTTACCTGAGGTGGACATTCTTGGTGCACCCCTTTGTGGGCTGTGTGCACAGTCTTGTTGTAGTTAAGCCTTGATTGTTGTTGTTATCACTGGGAGAAATTAAACTCCAGGCCAATTGGCTGTGAGGATCAGCTGTGCCTACGATGGGAGAACTTCTGTGCTGGAGACACCCTTATGAGGCAAGCCTTGCTTCAGTGGGGCTTTGGTGCTCACTGAGTCTGCCCCCTGAGTGTGTCCCTTATGGATCTGAGGAGTTGTAATCTGGATGGTCCTACTCTGACCCCTGGGTACACTGGCTCTTGGATCTCCTAGTACAGTGATGGCGAACCTATGACACGCGTGTCAGCACTGACACAGGTAGCCATTTCTGATGACACGCGGCCTCTGAGGCGGCCGCATGCCGAGGATGAAACATTTGCGAAATAATGTTTTTTTCCTCAAAGTGACACACTACCCGAGTTATGCTCAGTTTTTTGACGAAGTTTGACACACCAAGCTCAAAAGGTTGCCCATCACTGTCCTAGGAGGTGTTAATTTAGCTTCTGCCTGAGGCCACCCAGCAAGAGCTATGGAGAGATCTGCAGATTCCTCTTCTTTGTTTGGGTTTTGGAGGTGCCCAGATGAGGCCCAGCTGTGAAGCAATGAAAGCTGCTGCAGGGCCTTGGGCCTTATTTTGGATATTCTGGGTCTTTCTGACTCAGCTGCAGTTTGTTAGGTAAGTTTAGATTTCAAAGGACCAGGCCATTCATATGCAAAAGCCTCTGCGCACAGCTTGGATGGGGCAGAGTCTCAGGGCAGAGCAAACAGCAATGGCTTCCCATCAGCCCTGCCCTAAGAGGCTCCCGGGTCTCAGTGTCCCGCGGTAATTGCTGCAAGCACCTCTGAGAGAAAGCTGCCCTCGAGTTCTGCCCACTGCCAGACAGTCCAGTTTCTCCCTGTATGAGTCTGGGTCCCCAGATTCTTGCCCGGAACTGGAGTTCAGAGCAGTCGGGAGCTTGTGTCTCCCTCCCGCTTGAAAAAAGACAGCCGCGTACTCAGTTGCCAGCCCTCTCTGCGCGTGCACCTCCGTACCTCTGCATTTTACTTCCGCAGTTCCTCTGAGTCTCAGTGTGCTTTTCTCTTCCCTTCTAGTTGTAGAATTTCCACTTAGCCAGCCTTCCTGTGGTTCTGGATGATGTCCGTTTTGTCTTTTAGTTATAGATTTGAATTGGTTGTGCGAGGCAGCAAGTTCAGGTGTTTACCTATGATGCCATCTTGGTTTCATCTTGGTTTCTCTCCTGAAATTATTTCATTTGCATCTAAATTTGATTGTGGGAATTAATCTGAAATCTGGCTGAAAGTACTGAATATTGTGTTCCATTATTTTTGTCATTCTCATTCAGAATTGAAAAAAGATTGCTGTTAAGAAAATGATATATGATTTTTTAGTAAATGAGTGACAGAGATAAGACAGATTTTAGTATTTCCTGAATTTCAGTCATGTTCTCAGTACCTTGTGGTCTCATTTATATTACTAGAGGCCTGGTGCACGAAATTTGTGCACTTAGCGGGGGTGTCCCTCAGCCTGGCCTGCACCCTCTTGCAGTCCGGGAGCCCTCAGGGATGTGGGGAGGGGGCCTAAGTTGCCAGTCAGACATCCTTAGCGCTGCAGTGGAGGCGAGAGAGGCTCCCGCCACCGCCTCTGCGCTCGGCAGCCGTGACCCCGGCTTCTGGATGAGTGGCGTTCCCCCTGTGGGAGCACACTGACCATCAGGGGGCAGCTCCTGTGTTGAGAGCCTGCCCCCTGGTTGTCAGTGCGCATCATAGCGACCAGTTGTTCTGCCATTCAGTTGATTTGAATATTAGCCTTTTATTGTATACTAGAGGCCCAGTGCATGAAATTCGTGCACGGGTTGGGGGTCCCTCAGCCTGGCCTGCACCCTCTTCAATCTGGGACCCCTCGGGGGATGTCTAAACTGGCAGTCAGCCATCCCTCTTGCAATCCGGGACCACTGGCTCCTAATCACTGCCTGCCTGCCTGCCTGCCTAATCGCCCCTAAACACTCTACATGCCTGCCTGATTGCCCCTAACTGCCTCTGCTTGCCGGTCTGATCACCCCCTAACTGGTTCCCTGCTGGCCTGGTTGCACCCTAACTGCTCCCCTGTTGGCCTGATCGCCCCAACCGCCTCTGCCTTGGCCCCCGTGGCTTTGTCCAGTCGGATGTCCAGAAGATGTCTGGTCGACCCGGTCTAATTAGCATATTACCCTTTTATTAGTATAGTGGATACCCAAAACAATTTTTAGATTAGGTCTTTTCAGGTTTCATTATCTGGATAAAGGGACTATGTTCAGGTTCCCTTTTTAGCATGCATATTTATCCATAAACTAGAGGCCCAGTGCACAAAATTCGTTCACTCAGGGGGGTCCTTCAGCCCGGCCTGCACCCTCTTGCAGTCCGGGAGCCCTTGGGGGATGTCCGACTGTATGTATTTATTTATTTATTCGTTCATTCATTTCAAATATGTCTTTATTGATTTTAGAGAGAAAGGGAAGAGAGATACATAGAAACATCGATGAGAAATATGGATTGGCTGCCTCCTGCATGCCTCCCACTGGGGACGAGCCTAAAACCCAGGCTTATGCTCTGATCAGGAATAGGACCTTGACCTCAGTTCATAGGTCAATGCTCAACCACTGAGCAACACCAGCCAGACTGGAACAGGGTCTTGAGCTTAATAGGTACTCACTAAATTTTTTTGAATAAATGCATTTAAAAATTTTTTTAATGTGGCTTCAGAGTTATGATTGTAAATAATTCTTTTCAGAATTGGAATGTTTTTAGGGAACTCAAATAATTTTATGTATAGTGTTATCTGAGTTTATGCATGGACACATTGTTTGCTGAAGTCTAGAGTGGGATTTGAAGTTTGAATTAGAGAAGATGTACTGACCTTTATTTATCTGGTTTTAATCTTTCAGTTATTAAACTTTGGAAAATAGCTTCCTTCCTTCCTTCCTTCCTTCCTTCCTTCCTTCCTTCCTTCCTTCCTTCCTTCCTTCCTTTCCTTCCTTCCTTCCTTCCTTCTTTATCCTCACCTGAGGATATGTTTTTGTTAACTTTTTTAGAGAGAGAAATATTGATGTGAGAGAGAAACATGGGTCAGTTGCCTTCTGTACACACCCCGACTGGGAATCGAACTTGTAACCTAGGTATGTGCCCTGACCAAGAATCGAACCTGCAACCTTTTGGTGTATAGGATGATGCTCCAACCGAGCCACCCAGCCAGGGCTAGCTTCATTTGTTAATAATAATGATAATAGCTAAACTTATGAGGTAGGCACTATAATACCTTTTTTACAGACTAGAAACTGAGGCTTATAGGTTAAATAATTTGCTTAAAGTAACATAGTTGATAAGTGATGTAGGGACAATAAAATCTAGGGCTATATGTGGGTTCCTACATTATAACTGTTTTCATTTTTTCAGTAAATTCTTTTTTTTTTTTTAAATATATTTTATTGATTTTTTACAGAGAGGAAGAGAGAGGGATAGAGAGTTAGAAACATCGATGAGAGAGAAACATCAATCAGCCGCCTCCTGCACAACCCCACTGGGGATGTGCCTGCAACCAAGGTACATGCCCTTGACCGGAATCGAACCCGGGACCCTTGAGTCCGCAGGCTGATGCTCTATCCACTGAGCCAAACCGGTTTCGGCAGTAAATTCTTTTTTTAAAAAAATATATTTTATTGTCAGCAAATTCTTATGAAGTGCCTCTTTTTGCAAGGCTATGGACTAGGTTCTCAGGATGCAGTGGTAAATAACAAAAACAGGTCCCTGTCCTTTTGAAACTAAATGGTTTAGGCTTTAGGACTTTCTCCTGAGTTATATAATAATTGCTTTTTTAAAAAGTACAAAACAAAGTAATTCCTTGTCCTTGTGAGATTAGTTTGGATGTGTGAAGTACTGAATATGTTATAGAATATTCTGATCAGGAATTTCTTTCTGGCTTATTAGAAGATATATCATGGGTAAGTTAGAGTGCCTTTTTTAAAAAAAATATTTTTATTGATTTCAGAGAGGAAAGAAGAGAGAGAGAAAGTTAGAAACATCAATGATGAGAGAGAATCATTGATTGGCTGCCTCCTGCACACCTCCTACTGGGGATCAAGCCCACAACCCTGGCATGTGCCCTTGACTGGAATTGAACCCGGGACCCTTCAGTCCACAGGCTGACGCTCTATCTACTGAGCCAAAGCAGCTAGGGCTAGAGTGCCTTTTTGGAATATGTTTATTGTATAGATGAGAGTAATAAATCTGAAGTTGGAATATCCATAGTTCTTGCCTTTAAGAGCTTCTAAATCAGCTTCAGGAAGGGAGAATGATTTATGAAAACAACCTCAGAGGAATTACAGAGAGCATATAATCAAGAGCAGAATACCAGTAGTACCAGTTACCTACATTATTGTTAAGTAAGTAAATGATAATGGTTGTGTGGTGGAACATATTGAAGGAAAAATAAGTTGGAGGTGGATTGGGGGAGAGGAATGAACAAGGAATGATGGTGAGGAGGGATGGTCCTCTTCTTTGCAGCAAGAACACAGCTGACATGGATGGGTATAGAGTTGTGTATAGGAAGGAAGGGCCTTTTTGAGGAATAAATAATGTTATGTAAAATAAATGTTGGTTGTTACATTGTTCCTATGTAGCTGGAAGTCCAGAAGTCTTGCAGATATCAGGATTGTTTGATATAAAGGCTTTAATACTGTCTCTAAAGACCAAAGTTCTTGCCAACTGTCTTTTACCTTTTGATGTTGGTGGCATCTTCAGGCTTGCTGTAAGGTAACTAACTAGTGGTTTGAGGTGTCATGTTTAGCACTGTCTGAGGAAGAGGGAGTGTTTCTTCCTCATCCTTAGGATTGAAGAAGCTTTTCTCACAATTCTCTTTTGGAGATCATCTGGTGGGCTTCCACCATGTCTCATTGGTCAGGATTGGGTTCCATGCCCATTCCCAACCAATCATTGGCAAATAGAATGGGTTTAAATGAATCCATTAGGATAGAGTAGATATTGGAAAGTAAACTACAATGTCTGCTCTAACAGTGATTTGAAAAATGAGTAGTATGTCTGTGTGTTTTTAATGTCTTGACTTCCACTGTGTTTCTGGGGGAAATTTTAAGAAAACATATTTATTTTCCTAACATTTTTGTGTCTACTGGCTCACCTTTGAATATCCTTATTTGTAAAACTTGGTGCCTAAGCTGAAAGAGATCTGATTTGAGTGTAAAACAAGTTGACTTATTTAAGTGCCATAAGCACTGTGAACTCCTGAGCTAACCAATGAGAGAAAAGGAAAGTTGGAATTTATTTTTCCCTAAAACGCATGTTTTGAAATGAGCATTTCCACCTTTTTCCTAATCCATTGAAAAAAATGTACTTCATAACCTTGGTTATTTGGGGGCCTAATTAAATCTGGCAGTTGAGTTTTAAAGGTTGAAACAGTAGTAAGATTATTTTGTGGTGGGTGTCTTGGAATATAATATTTAAGTATACACTGCAAAGGGCTTTGCCTTATTTGGTGTTTTTCATTCTGCTCATTTAGATTTCAGAAGCCTCAGATTAGGGCTCTAGTTCGCCATCTATTGGTCCTGCAATTGTATGTTTAACACCCTTATGCTATACTTTGTGGAATTACTATTATGTGGAAATATGTTTGTGTACATTTTTAAATCAACAAAATATTCTTCCCCAGGATTATACAAAGGCAGGATCTCTTTTGGATATGTATACAGATATGTGTACATATGTTTATTCTTTGTGTAATTAGATGCTGGGACTTTCTTAGCTGGTTGTTTTTGATATTTGAAAACCACTATAATTGAGAGAGTGATTTTAAGAGTATACACATGGAAACTCATGGAAATATAGGTGCAAATGCTGTAGGAGCTGGTGAGTTAGTGTAACTTTGTGGGAGGACTAAAGCTGTGTGTTGGTTTTTTTTTTTACTAGAAGTGAGGCATACCACCGGATATTGGTTCTGGTAAGCCACAAGAGTATTGAGCATTTCTCATCTTCATTTTTGGTAGTAGAGCATACTCTTCTCATCTGCTGAATATGTTGATTGAATTGTTGGAAACATTTTTTTTTATTCAGTCATTTAGATGAATCCTAGGATTATTTTTTATAAAAAATCTTAATTCATCTTTTGGCAACTTTTTCTTTAGTTTTAAAGGATGATGGAATATAATTTGTGTATTTGTGTAAATGTCACACTTTGCGTTATATTACTGATTTTTTTAAATCTAGAAAAGGTTCCACTATTTTAAGACTCTATTTTGGGAAATGAATAAAATACTGTACTGAC